>NW_026067908.1:5913316-6003941 GCF_014885135.2 Alexandromys fortis
TTTTTTTGAGACAGGGTTTCTCTGTGGCTTTAGAGCCTGTCCTGGAACTAGCTCTGTAGACCAGGCTGGTCTCGAACTCACAGAGATCCGCCTGCCTCTGCCTCCTGAGTGCTGGGATTAAAGGCGTGCACCACCATCGCCCGGCTGATATCTTAAAGTCTCCCCTAGAACGACTGCGTTAGATGTAAGAAAGATACTGAACAACTTGGTGGGGGAGGGTAGTAGATATATGGTTCATCATACCCTTATATTGAGGAAGACATGGCTTGGCTTGAACACATAAGAGCACATGACCATAGTGTCCACCAACCTGCTTAGAGGACCAGGCTGAGCTGGTGGTCCTGAGTTCTTCTGTCTCTAAAAGCCATGCTGGGTCCCCGTGGCCTAGCTCTATGGGAGGGGTTTTCCTCGGGCACTGGTGTCTCTCAGGTTTTGCTGGAGCAATATTCCTCCTACTGGGAGGGAAGTCATGCTCGGAATTTCTTGGGATCTATGTGTCCACAGTGACCTTTTATTCTCCCTCTGCCCACGCACACAGTTATAGCCCCTCCAATCTGGGGAATCTAGGCAGTGCCCTTTATACCCTGAGGTGTTAATTATTTCTCAATTAGCAGTTTCTGGGCTGCAGAACACAATGGTATAAAGAGGCCTAATGACCTGTAGTGTTTATGCACCCCCCACATCTTCAGAGCACTTAACCACAGGAACTAATTAAAGCTCACGACCCCCTTGGGAAGCAGACCAGTATGCTGTAGTGATCTGTAAGTGCACAGGAGCTTCTGCGGTCTGGAGTGGCGGCCTGGCTGGACAGTCACAGAGTCCAGGGTGACAGAGACCCAGTGTCTGACCCTGTCATGCTAGCAGATTCCTGGGAGATATTTCTATCAATCAATTTATTGGATGCTTTGGTTTATAGTCACATTCCTAGTTTAGCCCCACAAATTAGAAAAGCCCGTTTCTTGTTCTGGTTATCGAAAAGAAAGGGAAGAAATAGACAGCTGCCTTGCTGTCCCACAGCCCCAGGACACTTCATGCCCCAGTGGCTTTCCCTGGCCACACTTGCATCCTCTTGACGGTGACTCTAATCTTTTCCTTTTCCATATCCTTAGCATTTTGAAGAACCACAGTTTTGCTTGGTTTGTGGCTTAATATATCAATAAATAGAGGAAGGGACAACTTGTCTACCCTTCAGATGACAAACTCCTCTGATGCGAGACATCCCTGCATCCAGAGCCTATGACCGCAAACCAAGAGGGACTCTAAGTGTGGGTAGAACATGCAGGATGAAGTTCACAAAGGACTCCCTAGCTACAGGAGCTATGGGCTTCATGGAAGAGTGTCTTTCAAGAGGAGGGCACAGTACCTTGTAGTGTTCTCAGACGTGACATCCGAGCAACAGACAAAGCTTTAAACTGGAAGTCTTGTGTGAGTAGGTAGCAGAAAGATACGCAGGTGGGTCTTGTGTATGATTATCTGTGTAATTAGGCAATGACTTGTTATTAAATGTGATTATGTATGGGAAGTTGTTGAAGGGCACCTGTACCCAATGTTAAATGGAATCGTACTTATAGCTAATACTCCAGTATGGCTCTGCACCTGTTGTTTTCCTGACAGCTCCATGCCCCGCCCTCAGGACTCACTCTCCCACTTCCTTAGGCCTTCACCCATTCTCAGCCAGGACACCCTCTTCCCCTCTGCAGTCCACCCCTACTCACGGCATCCCCTGCATGCTTCATACCCTTGCTTCAGTCTCCTTTCTAATACTCATCACTATTTAACACAGTAAAGGCTTTTCCAGTGTGGGGCTCACTTGTATTCCATCCCTTCCCCTACCTCTGTCACCTTAGAATGCAGTGATACACTAATGCCTATCCCGGGGGCACCAAACTTTCTTCTTCAAGAGTTAAACAGTACACTAGGTACTTCAGGCTTTGCAGGCCATATGGTCTTTTTCATAGCTACTCAATTAAGTCGTTATCTAGGAAAAGTAACCAGAGGAGAATGTAAACAAATAAACATGGCTGTGTTTCAATAAAACCTTATTTTAAAAAACAAAAAACAAAAAACCTGGTGGCAGACCAAATTCACCCATAGTTTACCCACCCCCTGGACTAGATCATTGCCTGGCACATTATAAATGCTTGATAAAACTTTGCTGAATTAATTGGTGAATAAAAGAATGAATGAACACGAGGCGAGTGCTACAGTGTCGCACACACCTGGCATGCAATAAATACCGCAGTACCCCTTCCTTCCTATTTGCACTTAGGAAATTTAGTAAGATAGATTGTGATGTATAGAGGGGTGTAAGGACAGCACTGTGGGAGGACTGAGAGAGTGGGTCCTTCCTGAGAAGAGAGAGCTTTGGATAGGCATCCGCATGAGGGTTCTCCAGAGAGACAGAAATTATAGGGCGTGTATGTATGTATGCGTGTGTGTGTGTGTGTGTGTGTGTATGTGTGCGCACGCACGCACGCGCGTGCAATGAGTACTGTTGGGTCCAATGATTATACAAGCCTGTAAGCTCAAAAATCTGTGGATTGGGCCAGCTTGAATAGCTGCTGTTGTAGTTGTAGTCCAAAGGCTTTAAAAAAAAAAAGATTTATTTAATTATTATGGTGCCCAGAAGAAGGCACCAGATCTCATTATAGATGGTTGTGAACCACTATGCGGTAGCTGGGAATTGAACTCAGGACCTCTGGAACAGCAATTAGTGCTCTTTAGCTCTGAGCCATGTCTCTCGCCCCAAAAGGGTCTTCTTGCTGAAGGGAAGTTAGTCCTTGTTACTGAGTGAACAAGGCTACACACATTAGGGACAGCGATCCACGTTACTCAGAGCTCTCAGGGATAAATACTATTCTCATCCAAAAACAATCTCACAGAAATGTCCAGAATAGTGTTTGACCAAATATCTGTGCTCTCTGGCTAAGTCCATATGTGCTAGTATCACAAGATACTCGAGACTGAGTAATTTCTAATTGTACTTTCTAAAGATTTTTTTTTTCTTTTCTTTCTAAAGACAGAGTTTTTCTGTGTATCCCTGGCTGTCCTGGAACTCACTCTGTAGACCAGGATTGCCTCGAACTCAGATATCTGCCTGCCTCTGCCTCCCAAGTGCTGGGATTAAAGGTGTGCGCCACCACACTGTCCGGCTCTTAAAATTTATTTTTTAAAGTGTATTTTATTTTTGACTATGCGCATGTGTCTGTGCGAAGGTCTTTGACCATAGAGGTCAAAGGCATCAGATCCCCTTGGATGTGGAGTTAGAGGCAGTTCTAAGTTGCCCGATGAAAGATCAGCAAGTAACCTTAGCTGCTAGTCGTCTCTCCAGCTGGGAAATTTCTAAAGAAAAAAAAAGTCAGAGATGTGTGCCTTGCATTCAAGGAGCTAGGAAGTCCAATGTTAAAGTGCTGGAATTTGATTTTTGGGGAAGTATATTTGCTATTTTTCTCATTTCTGTGACCAAATGCCTGTCAGAGACAATTTAAACAGGGCATACGTTAGTAAATCCTGCGAAGCCAGCTTGAGTATTGCAAGGTGCCCTGCAAACATCCCCTCCTATCACCCACTGCCACCTTATTCTTTTGGTTCACAGGTTTTTTTTTTTTTAATTTATTTATTACGTATACAGTGTTCTGTCTGCATGTATGCCTGCATGTCAGAAGAGGGCACCAGATCTTATTACAGATGGTTTTGGGCCACTATGTGGTTGCTGGGAATTGAACTCAGGACCTTTGGAAGAGCAGGCAGTGCTCTTAACCACTGAGTCATCTCTCCAGCCCTACAGTTTTTTGTTTGTTTTGTTTTGTTTTCAAAGTTTAGTTCTTCAGGGAAGGCAAAACGGGGTGGCTCAGTCTGTGAGAGCACACGGTGTCAGCATCTTCCTTTGGCAGATAGGCAGACACCGACCAAACGGGAATAACTCTCAAAGGACTCCAGGCCCTATCTCCCACCTAAAGGTTGCCTCAAAACAGCACCACAGGCTGGGGACCCAGCATTAAAATAAAATGAGCCTGAGAAGGGGTCTTGGGTCGGGGGCCCAGCAGTATCCATCTTAATCTTTGTGGATAGTCTGTGAATGCTCCCTAAACCAGACTTTCTGCAAGGAAAGTGACACGCAGCACTCTCTAAACACAGCACGCACCCCTCACCCGCCCCCAGAGGCAGGGAGGTGTGGTAGCTGGGGGTGTTAGTGGGGGTAGCTGTCAGGGGGTGGGGGTAGCTGTCAGGGGGTGAGGGTAGTTGTCAGGGGGTGGGGGTAGGGTTGAGGGTAGATTTAGAACAGGTGTGAAACCTGATGTGAGCAGCTGGATGTGGCAAAGCTGAGAAAGGAGGGTGCCAGTGACTCTGGCCCCAAGAACGGTGGGGCAGGGACTAGGGAGGGCACGGGGGGGGGGGCGGGGCTCTGGCTGCGGAGCTTCAGTCTGCAGTGCTGGAATCTATTTCCATCTGCTCATTTTACTGTTAGCCTGTAAAGTACTAAATTTCATTATCCTCCCCTTCCCTAAACAAGAAAAAAGTCAACAGCCCGAGAAGGAGACATTTCACTTCATTTGGCATCAAGCCACCATCATCCGTGCAGGGTGCTCCCTTGGAGAGGGGGCTGTTTAGGGAGAGAGAGAAACCCTGCACTAAGCAGCTTTTAGCCGCTCACACCTACGCACCTTCGCTGTGAGCGCCCAGGTCAGAGCATAGCACAGCCTGGCTGGCAACACTGCACAACAGCACCATGCTAGGAAGAGGATGCTGAGCAGAGGAAAGAGTCTATTCAAGGTCACTTCACTTATTAGGGTCTATGCTCTATGGCCCCAGGAAATGAACTTGAATTGGGGGAAAAAGTTTTAGAAAAGGTATCAACTCTATAAAAGGACAGACCTGTTGAAAACGAACTGATTTGTTTTTCTGTGGCTTTCTTGTCATCTTTATCTTTTCCTTTCCTTTTAAAAATGTCTTCTTTTAGGGGCTGGAGAGATGGCTCAGTGGTTAAGAGCATTGCCTTCTCTTCCAAAGGTCCTGAGTTCAATTCCCAGCAACCACATGGTGGCTCACAACCATCTGTAATGAGGTTTGGTGCCCTCTTCTGGCCTGCAGACACACACACAGACAGGATATTGTATACATATTAAATAAATAAATAAATAAATAAATAAATAAATAAATAAAATGTCTTCTTTTATTTGTTTAGCTTTCCAGACAGGCTTTCACTCTGCAGATCTGGAACTCACTGTGTAGCCCAGGCTGGTCTTGATCCCAAGCCCAAGGAGTGCTGGGATTACAGGTGTGAGCCATTATACCTGACTATCAATTAATTCCTTTGTGATGTAGCAATCTGCCTGTCTGCTGGGTGGGAGGCAGGAGCAGGTGAGAACTAAGGGTCTTTGGAAGCTGTAACCGAGGAATCCTGTTCATTTTTATAGTCTTTCACATCCCTCGCTCATACCTCTTAAACAGATGTTCCCAGCTGCCTAGCAGCTGTGAGATCCAGGAGAAGAGAAGGCAGGCAGTGCAAGGACTGAGGCTCCTGTGGCTTCATCTGTGTGACAGTTGTCCTCCCAGACACTCAGGGGGCAGAGCAAGGAACTTTCAGGTCTGACCTGACAATGGCTTGTTGAAGAGGAACAGCCAAGATTCAGGTCCTGGGACAGCACATTCTTCACTACGCTACAGAAGGGCCATTCAGGCTAGCTGAGGACAGCTGGGGGCGGGGTGCCTTTCAAAAACTTCCATAGGTCTCTAGTAGCTTTGTAACTCTCCTTTAGTCCTGAGGGTGGTGGTTTATAAGGTGTTTTCCTAATTGCTGCGCATGGTCCAGACTGCTACCTCTCTGAAGGCAAGGCAAAGACAAGGTTGGTTCTGGCCCCAAAGCTGTTCTGGGGTTTGGCCTGTGCTTGCCATGTATTTGATGAGACAGGAAATGGAAGAACTGAGGTTCCCATGGACTTGACAGAAGTAAACGGCATCCCTGAAAGGACTATGAAAGGGGTGGCAGTTTTGAGCTTGACCTTGGACCAGTCTCTGGGCTTCAATTTCCCACTCATGGAATTGGGGAGTTGGCATCAATCTGAGCAGGAGGTACAATGGCCACGGCTCTGGCTGAACTCTAGACCTCAAGAGTCCCTGGGCTACAGTCCTGGTCACAACATCCATGAATGTCATATGGCGGGATACGGTTCCAATAAACCCTTCATGTTGAGAAAGGTGGGGTTCATGAGAGGTGAGAGGAGGCAAAGAACTTCCGGGGGGGGATCGCCTCTGAGCTGAGCACTTGATAGGACAGTAATGGCTGGGGAAAGCCAGAGAGGAAACAAGATATGGAAGGGCACAGAGGTCCTAGAGTCAGGAGCAGAGATGGGGAGGAAGAACAGGCCCAAAGAGCACCAGGAAAGCCCAACTCTGACCAAAGATGCCACAGCCTCCAGCCTGGAGGTGACAGGGAGTAGGGTGATCTGCCTCTGTGATGACTCTTCATCTGTCTGGGACCTTGTCTGTGTCTGTGTCATCCATGAAGTGAGGAGGTAATGCCACTTGTATGTGTAGCACATAGTGGGCAGCCCAGGCAATGGGGTTCTTGACCTATGTGACGTTTGGTTGGTGTGCAGAGAACCCAGAGGGAAATTAGAATGGGTGTTTGCTGACTGCCCATACAAGGTGCCAGTGAGGTTTTCAGAAAAGTCCTCGAGGTTATCATAAAACAACAAACAACAAAAAACTAAACAGGACAGGAGCAGGGGTACAGAGAGGACAGGGAAGGTGAGTGAGGGTGTTTCTGATGAGTTTTATTTCAGGGACTTCGGGATGCCTTCCAGGAAGGCTGACCAAAGCAAAGGCTTGCTGGATGCTGATGGCGAGATAGGAACTGGTTCTGAAAACCTGGGCTTAAGTCAGAACCCTGCCGGTACCCACTCACAGTGCTACCTTGGTCTGTTTTAGCTAGACTTTTCTGGCTGAGAACTTGAGACTACTCAGCTAAACTTTCAGTGTGGCCCTTGGGACTCCAATGACAGTCACTCAGACATCTGGGATAGAACGTCACATTGGAGACAGCTATCTTTTCTGTCAGAGTTGAACTATCCTATTTTCCCTGCATGTTTGTAAAATTCTTTTCTTCAAGCAGCAGTTTTCCATTGGCCTCTCGTGCCTGCTCCCAGACTCCTTGTTCTGCAGAATTTCCTGCAAGCGTCCCTTTCCTGCCCTATGGGTATTTCAAATTTATAAAATGTTTCAAAATACCCATTCACAATTTCTATGGGGGGGGGAAATCTGCTTTGATTCCCCCCCACCCCTCAGGTGTAGGAAACGAACCCAGGGCCTCAATGCTTGCTAGGCAAGCCTTCGACTAAACTATAACCCAACACAGAAAACATTTGGCTCTGCTCACCCTTCCAGGTGGCCTGTCTTGAGTGCCATGACTAAACTCAGTCATCCACGTGGGGCCTCTTTGGGATCCGACCTCATCAGGGCATCAGCACCTGATTCAGGAGGAGGATGCTCGATTTTTGCACGGTCCTCCAGCGTCCTCACCCTCGTGTTCCATGGTCTCAAAGAGCAGCCGCACTAGTGCCGGCCGTCCCTGGGCTACCAAGGCACCAGCCAGGCCCAGGACCTCATCTGTGTGGCCGCGCCACACACGCTGCAGCTCCTGGCGCAGGCGTGCCGCTGGGTACTTGCTCCTGGCGTGGCACAACCAGATGTCCACCTCGCAGCTCACCTCGCCGTCGCTCAGCTGTGCCTGGCTCCACTGAGCCAGTAGCGCCTCGAGCAGGCAGCCGAAGCTCTCGGTGTGGCTGGATCCCGTGTCATCCAGTTCCACTGCACGCTTGAAGCAGGCCGCAGCGTTGGCATCCTCGCCTTGGACTCGCAAGCATTTGCCGCGCAGCAACTGCAGCTCCGGTAGCGTGGCTCCTAGCTCCAACTCGCCAGCCTTCGCCAGGAAGACCAGCGCCTGGTTGAGCGCGGCTTCATCCACAGCCAGCAGCTCCCTCATGGCATCCACGCCCATGTAGTAGTAAACCTGGGTAGGGGTGGCCTCTTAGCCTTCCTCCTTCACACCCTAGCCCCCCTAATCAGTTCCCACCATTTCTCCAGCCCCCTGGAAAACCCTGTACCAGGGTTCTAGTCCCAGCTCCTCCACACCTAGCCTTAAGCCCCGCCCCCATACAATTATGATGTGGTCACCTTTGATAGCCCTTCCCTGAGCACATCATGGCCTGTACTGACTGCTGAGGGGTAGAGGGTGGGACGAGGGAGGCTTCTAAACATCTACACACATTATTGCATCCAATCCACGGGACAGTTGGAGGAGGAGAGAGCAGGGCCCACACCACGTTTTCCTCTCTGTCCTCAGGGTCCAGGCAGCCCTTGTCTCTTACCTGGCCGATGTCTAGGTAGGTCCTGAGGCCTGGGTGCACCTTGATCACTTCCTCAAGGTCAGCTTTGGCACAGGCCAGGTGGTTCCTGTCTGGCATGCCCCCGAGCCCCACTTTGGCCCGTTCCAGGTCGTGGACATAGGCTCTGATTCGAACCTGCAGTAGAGGGGCAACTCAGGGGAAACCCTCTGCACAATACATCTGCCTCCTTTCTGATCTCATGAAAAAGCCAGGTTGCTTCTTGGCAGCAACCAGGGGCATCCTGTGTGACTGCAGAAAGCCTGCCACCCCAGACTGGAACCCAGGAGCCCTGGGTCTTAGTTCTGTGCCAGCTAGGGTAACCACTCCACATTCTGGGCCTGCCTCCCTGCTTACACAATGAGGAGCAGGATGAAGTAAGAACATTCATTCATCCATCCATCCCTCCATCCATCTATTCTTCCAGCAAACATGTATTGACTGCCCCCACAATCTGCCATATTTAACCTGGAGGAAGTGTTATAACATCTGAACTCCATTTTCTAGATTGAAAAGTAGGCAATTCCCAAAACTAACTGTGTGTCAGGTACTGAGGACACAGTGGAAAGCAAAATGACAAAGTGTGAGCTTCTATGTCAGTAAGGAGAAGCAATCAACAGGACAAAGAGTAAACAGTGTCTTGGGTGTTAAAAAGGAAAAGTAGCCGGGCGGTGGGGGTGCATGCCTTTGATGCCAGTACTTGGAAGGCAGAGGCAGGAGGATCTCTGAGTTCGAGGCCAGACTAGTCTCCAGAGTGAGTTCCAGGACAGCCAGAGAAGCCCTGTCTCAAATAAACAAACAAACAAACAACAAAAGAAGAAAAAGTAAAGCAGGGAAGGACAGAAAATACTGGCAAGTAGTTTGATATTTTCAATGAGAGGCCATTAGAAAAAAGCTGAAGCTTTGTCAGGCCTGCAGGAAGGGAGGAAGTCAGCCGGATATCTACCAAGTGGGCATTCTAGGTGGAGACCCAGGCCAACAGGATGGAAGAAAGGCGTCAGGACAGGAGTTGGACAAAGCTATCATAGCCAGGTCTTGGCTTCCGTCCTTGCCCTGTGCATTCCCTTCCGTCCATGTTCCTTCTTGTTCTGGTCATCTGAGTAGTGAGTGTGACCTCTGGAGCCACTGGGAGCATATGGAGGAGCTACGGCTGTCATTCTAGCAAATGGCAGGACCCCGAGGAAGCTGGCTGCCACTCTGTGCCATGCCCCATCCGTAGGCTGGCATATGCCCCACTTCTCCGGGATTCTCAGGGCGATCAAACAGAGCACAGCTTGGAAGAATTTTGTAGCGCCACCTTCTGGCTTTACAGTGAGTAGCCTTATTATCAGTAGCAACTGCATCAACTACAGGACAGAAGTTTTCTGTTTACTTCCTGCAGCCCTGGAGACCGGATTGGAAGCACAATGAAAAGGTAGTAGAGCCGATGAGGGGTGTGTGTGTGTGTGTGGGGGGGGACTTATTAACTTGAAGAAAAATGAGTTCAGAGCTGTAGGTGTGGCCTCAAGCAGCTGTGTTCTGAGGGGGTCAGAGGTAGAGCTGGGTCCAGCAAGGAGAACCGAGGGAGGCAACTCTCACCTCAGCATGTGACTGGGAGCCCTGAGGATATGGTGCAGCCCAGTCTCCCGACAGACAGTGAAGTCTCTAAAGATGGACCTAATATAGCGATCAGTCAGTCACGAACAGACTCATGGGATATGTTTGCTTCTATGTTTACACACAGCACCAAGTTTAACTCTTGGCTCAAAAGGCAGGCATTTCGGGTGTCTAGATGATTCCTAAGCTCTCTGCCATGAAGATTCCAGGGCACTGGCCCCAGGATCTTTGCCCTTGCCCTTTGTCCTCTTATACCTGATGGCAGAATGAGGCGGGGCTGTCTCACCTTGGCCCTGGTGCTGTATGCCTGCCAGTTGAGCTGTGGGTCTCTAAGCACATCCAGGGCCATGTTGCAGGTTCCTACGGCCATATCCTGCTTTCCTAGGAAGTGGAAGATTTTGGCCAGGCGATTCAGGATGGGAGGTTGGTCCTTGGCGATCTCAATGGCCTATGAAGGGAGGAAGTGGGGGAATGAAAGCCTGAAGCTGAGTCACCACACTCACAGATCCTACCTACCCATGGCCAGCATCCTCATGGCTTAGTCATACAGTAACCACTTTGGGGCAAACCTACCAGCCCCAAATTCCCTGGAGTCCAGCTCACTGGCACATTCTTAAGCCTTTCCTCTCCTGTTATGTGGCTGATAAGACATAGGCCAGAGTCATCCTCAACCTCCTCATACTTATGGGGCTTCTAGCTGGGCCAGAGTCTTCCTGCCAATGTTGGTATTGATGGCTGATTGTTACTGGTGGTTCTCTGACTTGTCTCAGAACCTGAGGACAGACCCAGTAAGGAGACCCCAGTAAATCTGTCCCCTCTATTAAACCCCTGGAAGGGAAAAGAAACACAGCGGTGGGAAGAACTGTTTCAGGGCCCACTTCAAGGCTGGAGGGACGGGTGTGGGTCATTTCAGGTGGGGGCGGTGTTGACCTTGGGCAGAGCAGAGCAGGCATGAAGGAACGCTTGTCCTTTGGGTGAGGAGAGGATGGAGGTGGAGGGCTGGAGAAGGGTCCTTTCTGGGTGGGTCACACAGCGGGGTTGGCCCAGAGAAGCAGAGTGCTCTGGGGGAGTCCCAAGTTTGAGAAGTGGGTGTACCCAGGACTTACACGTACCTTGCCAAAGCAGTCCAGGGGCTCCGTCCCTGAGTATCCGCATTCGTGGACACCCATGGGGGTGGTGAAGAAGGTGTCCTTCCTCTCCAGCAGCATGCCGACATAGCACCAGGCCAAAGCTGGGTGAGGGCAAGAGAGGGTGGGGTCTCTAGGGAGCAGTGGAGCCAGGGTGAGTGTAAGCGGGGACGGGGGCCAACTCCTCCTCTGTAGGCAGTGGTCCCCATAAAGATGAAGAAAAGGACCACAGTGCGAGCCAGAGACAGAGAAGACGAAAGGCAGAGGAGGTTATAGGATTCCTGAGAACATGGCAGGCCATGTCTGGGGCTTACTCTGTGTCTAAACATGTCACACCGGAGAAGCCATTTCAGGGACATAGCCCTTCTGGCTTCCTGGGGGGTGCAGTCCCTGTGATTGCTGCTTGGCCTTTAGAACAAGTGACTCACCTGTCTTCTACACAGCCTTCTTCCCTAACCATAGACGGGGGCAGAAGGTGGTGGAGACACATGCTGTATATTCTAAGACATGGGTCTGTGTCATTGTACGCTTATGGGCTTGTGTCTGGTGGTGGTCTTACCATCGAACACACACTATTTAGAACTCTGGGCTACCTCAGGTTTCTGAGTAGGGAAACAAAAGGCCCCAAATAAAAGCAAAATTCCTATGCTTTTACAGCCTGGCCACAACCTTTGGAACCTGACCCCACGGCTCCTTGGACAAATGACCAATCTCCAGGAAAACAACTTACTGCCAAGGTTCCTACTAAACAAGATGGCACAGGCTGGAGCCTCTCCACCCAGATAGGGTTCTCCACACAAATGGCGCAGGAAACAATGCCAAGTACCCCCCCCCTTCAACAGCTATAAAAGAAACTCCCTCTCAGTGGCTACTCTCTCTTCCCTGAAGAAGCAGTGATTTCCCTGCTACTTCCTTGAAGCATACCTCAGTAAACTCTTTTTGCCTGTTTCCACGTGGGTAAATTGTTTTACCACTGATCCAAGCCCTTTCTACGGACCACAGGTTTTGGCATCCCACCTGAGTCTGCTATGCTAAGGAGCCTGGGCTTCCTTGGGTAAACACAGGCTTGTGAGGTGAGCCAGGGTGAGGCGAAAAGAGACAGGGATGGAGTCAGACAGAACTACTGACAGGGGCAGGACAGCAGGACAGAGGCTCTTCAACCCCACCCGGAGTTCCCACCTTGGTGTCGGGAGTCTGAGGACTTGAGGACTTGCCGGAGCAAGGCCAGGGTGCGGTTGAAGGCTGGCAGCCTTTTCTGCTCCTCAGTGCCCATCTCTAGCAAGATGCCATCCAACCTGTGGACATGAAAGGGCTGTGGCCGACCCCAGAGAGCTGCCACGGCACCCACCCACACCTCTACTCCACAAGCCACACCTCTTCCACCATCCCCAACCCATCTCCAGTCCCAGGCCTGACCTGATGAAGAGCGTTGCCATGGTGAAGTACCAGCTCCTTTTCTCTTCTATTGGGATCTAGGAAGCAGAGAATGACATGCTGTATATGGTGGTTATGGAGACACTCAGGCTGGTGCTTACAAGCACCCATGCTATAGCCTGAACTCTAAGAGGCAACAGGTACAGTGGGGAGGCCTTCGGCCATCAACAGCCTTGATGTCGGTGCCTGTTTGGGCAGCTGTAGGCAAACTGCTTTCCTTCTCTGATCAAAGGGCTTTTGAGATGAGCCACCTGAGTCCCCAGTGAAGCAGCCCTCATGAGCAGGTATGGATCCTGTTCTCCCCCTTCCCCAGCTAACTCTACCCAGTCTCTGGTCTCCAGCCCCAGCTCTGCTCAGCTGTGTTCTCCTTTCTTCCTTCCCCTCCCGCTTCCCTCTGGCACCTTCCCCACTTCCACCTCTCTGGGGATGTTAAGTGAGTCCACCGAGCTCAGCTCACCCGGCCTCCCTGAATATTTTCCCATTATTATTCTCGCCAACCCTGCTGTGCATTTAGACTGACTCGGGCACCCGATAAAATATTTATGCTGCTATTTACGGGAGTAGCTCCTCCTGCCTTGGGAAGGAATTTTAATGAAAGCCAATAAAGTCCCCAGTGCATGTCGGCTCTGCCTCTGCCCCTCCCCCACAGTCATCTCCCTGCCCACCTCTCCTGCCTTCTCAGCTCGGGCTCTCACTCACCTCATTCCCTACACTCCTCCCCCTCCAGCAACGTTCAACCTCAGCCAGCCTTCCTGAGAGCCTCTGAGGTGCTGCGGGGATGTGGCCTCCAGTGACGGTTGAACCCTGACATTCCGAGGCTTATAAACTGGCTAGGGAAACAGACCTGGGTATGGA
This sequence comes from Alexandromys fortis, assembly GCF_014885135.2. Classification (NCBI taxonomy): domain Eukaryota; kingdom Metazoa; phylum Chordata; class Mammalia; order Rodentia; family Cricetidae; genus Alexandromys; species Alexandromys fortis. The sequence goes on from NW_026067908.1 coordinate 5,926,713, forward strand.
GAGGCCTGATGTGTGTGCCAAGGTTCTCATGCCCGTTACCTGAGCTCACAGCAAACCCAGGACCTGGATATTAGTTCCTCTACAGGTAAATACACTGAGGTGCAGAGAGGGAAGTGACTTGCCCAGGATAGCAGGGCTGGAGAAGGAAGCTCTAGGGAACTGGTGTTGGTTTAGCTATATAGCCCATGTTCCTGATTCCTGTCACCGTTATCAAACCCTGGAGGAGGGGCAAAGTCTGACTAAAGCCCTGAGAGTGATGGCAGACCATCTACAGCAGGATGACGCCACCCCCAGCCAGAGGAGGTTTTCTTTCTTTCTTTTTTTTTTTGAGCCAGGATAGCCCTGGCTACCCTGGAACTCTCTCTGTAGACCAGGGTAGCTTCAAACTCAGAGCTCAGAGATCCAAATGCTGGGATTAAAGGTGTGCATCACTACCGCCCAGTTAGAGGATGTATTTCCAAGCTGAGTCTTGACTAAGTTGTGGCACTTCAGAGGGAGAGACAGGGACCAGAGTACCTGGTGTGTGTGTGTTGAGGTGGGGTGGCTTGAGCAGCTTCTCAGGGATATGAGGGAATGAGTAACCTGGAGGGCAAAGAACACTGTGTGTGTGCGCGTGAGGTGGAGGGAGCCACAGCCAATGAATGGGATCTTGGGTAAAGTGTGTGTGTGTGCGTGTGTGTGTGTGTGCGCGTGTGTGTGTGTGCATTGTGTGTGTGTTTGTGTGTGTATACATATGTATGTATGTAACCTGGAAGGCAAAGAACATTGTGAAGTGAGGAGGAGGGAGCCGGAGCCAGTGAATGGTGAGTGGTCCAAGGCTGGGCAGTGAAGACAGGAGAGGGAAGGTGGTCCCATCTGGAAGGCTTTGGCCTGGCAGCAAAGCCAGGTGTAAAGGCACAATTCAAATGGAAGGGATGAAGGGGCTGTGCGAGTCCTGAGGAGATGTCCTCCCCAGACCAGGGTCCCCCAAGGCTTTCTGAAGAAGTGGCACTAGAACAGGGTCCTCCAGGAGAGAGGGCACCGCCAGAGGGATATAGCAAGAAATACTATTCCCGGAGGCCTGGCCATCATGGGCAGAGAGAGGTTCGGAGATGGTAGGAGAGCAGAAATGGGGTCTGCATGTGACCAGGGCTGGAATCCCTAACCCAAAGTGTCGAGGAGCAAGGGGGAACATTGTGAAGGGTCAAAGTTCCAGGCTTAGAATTTGGAGCCCATCTGTAAGGCGGTGGGGAGCCAGAGCAGGGGCTAGAGCTGGGGATGTCACGCGCCCACATGTGCTTTGCCACTCATGACACTTCAGTGGGTTAAACCGTTTCTAGGGGGGGGCTATGTACACCAGGGCTTTGACTGTGAAAAGTACTGTGGGGGATAGAGGCGCAGGCCCCAAGGGTTCTGGGGCATCCTTGAGAAATGGGGAACATTTCCAAAGCACAAAGTGGGGATAGGATGGTAGATTACCTGTCTGTTGCCCTTACACTGGTGCTTGGAAGGGAGGGAGGGCTCAGATTTATGGGGCACCTCTTATGGGCTACCCTGGTCAAACACTTGCGCTTGAGTAACCCGTGGTTCCTCTGGCTGCCTGGCTGCTTGTTGGCGTGACCTCAGACCTCTGGTCTGGTCACAGGCCTGCTTTGTGATTGTCTAACAGGAGTCGAGTCACGAAGGGAAGAGGCCCCACGCTTTCTTCCGTGTTTCTGATAAGGGATGGGAGGGGCCAATACAAGAGCTGGCAGAGTGACTTCTTGGTTGGAATGAGCAGAGCAGAGGCTGGGAGGCTCAGGGGCCTGAGTGGCCCAACTGGGCGGCCCTAGGGATGAGAGCCTAGGGGGGCTGCATCCTTATCTGCAGAGGAGGGTAGTGCTGTGTGCCTCACGGGCACACCCAGGGGCAAACAGGAGTCTGTCTCTCCTAGTGTGGTCTGGGGGCTGCTTTGTCTACTGTAGACTGTAATCTGCTTCAGTGCCCCAAATGGCCCTAGGGCTTCAAAGCCTGGACCCTGAAGACCCCTCCGCACCTTATTCCTGTCTCTAGGGCTGCAGACATCTGTCTTGTTTCCATAGCACCCGGTATTAGATGTACCATCCATTCTGTTTTGTTTTTTTGTTTGAGACGGTATCTCATTATGTAGCCTAGGCTGTCCTGGACTTGCTGTGTAGCCCAGGATATCTCCAAATGTGTGATTCCACGAGCTTACATTATAGGTGTGTACACTACACACACCTGACCCACTGCCTTTGGGCAGGGCTCTTCCTGTGTGTAGACACTCCTTCCATCGGCACTCAGGTCCAAAGACATTGTCTTATTGGCCCATGTGGTCAGTGAATGGCAGAGCTGGGAGTTAAGCTCATTCCTCCACGGTCCTAACCCCCAGCCTTTCCCACAAGGCCGTGTTATGTATCCGAGGACCCTGAGACCTGAGAGGTGGGGTGATTTATCCAAAGCTCCACAATGCGTTAACATCAAGGTCTATGAGCAGACACTTCCCCTGCCACTCTGCTCACTGGCAACACCCTCGGATTCAGAACCTGCTTATTAAGAATTTCACAATGGAAGCCATATGACACTATCCCCGAACTGCAGGAGCAGCTCCTAGGCCTATACTCTTCTCTCTCCCCAACCCTCCAAATTTGGAGACTAAACTGATTTTCAGAACGGCAGCTATCTGAGTGAGACAAGTGACGAATCTCACTTGTGAGCGATGCCGAAGGCGGGCTTCTGGGTTACGGCCGGGGATCAGCAGACTTGGAGTGCTGCTGGGTTGCTGTCAGCCAGGAGAAGCTCCTGGATGTTCCCTCTGCAGTCCAATGCCAGCAGGAAAATAGCCTGTCCCTTTAAAAATCCTGGTTGCTTTGGGAGCAGCAGCTGAGGCTGTTACCAGGGGCAACCTGGCAAGCCACAGTGCATTAAATTAAACAGGCCTGTGGCTGCTGTGGCTCCCGCTGAAAGGAGGGGGTACTTGCTTCTCTCCTGCTGAGGAGCCTCAGTGGCAGGCAAGGGCACAGCTCCAGGGTTCCCAGCTTCCAGAGGCTGAGGGTTTAGGCAGCCTGGGAGGAGGCAAAGGCTGAGAGCCGTACGGAAGGAGTCTCTGGGACCGCCTGGTCTGGGCTCTGCCTGGGACCCCCCACGAGAGGGGCCAGTCAGCATCAGAGCCAAGGTGTCAGGCTGGCCCTCATCCTGGGGCGGATTCTCAGGAAGGAGCTGCAGGAGGCCCAGTGTGAGTCTGCAGTCACCCTGGGAATAGCCGCAGGTGAGCGCGGGGGATAGACCCTGAGGAGTTCCCTAAGTAAGCATCAGCCTGCTCCTCTTCTCATTTTGTGCCTCCCCAGTGAGATGGGGAAAGCAGGCTGAAAGCCACCTCTGTCTTCAAATTCACGTTCTTTCCACACTATCTAACCGCAAAGAGCCAGGGTTTAAGCCGTGGCTACCACTTGCAAAGCACGGTCTCACAGCTTACTTAGGGCTCCTGACAGTCCGCATGGAAGGGAAAGTGAGAATCCTTACCATCTTAGTACAGACGGGGAAACTGAGGCAAGATGCTGTCCTCGAAGTCACATGACCGACGTGAAAGCCTGGACAGACTTACGGACGCTCCTTGCATTCTACTCACCTCACATACCCCTACACCCCTGTTTAATGAGGGAGCGTCTTACTGCATGTCCTGGGCTAGCCTAGAGCTTGACATCACCTTGCCTCCATCCCCTGCTAGGAATCCAGGGGTGCATCACCACATCCAGGCTTAGCTGTTTGTTATGTCACACGATTTGATAGCCAATAAATTCTGCTGTGCAGAGCAGACCATGTGCTGACTCATTTGACTCCTCAAGAGTTCCTTGTTAGGGAGGTTGTAGGAGAGACAGCTGTGATAGAGCTGTGAGATCTCCGTGAGTTCGAGGCCAACCTGGTTAGGGTTTCTTTTCTTTTTTTTTTTAGGCAAGCGTTTCATAATATAGTCTAGGTTTCAGACAATCCTCCTTCCTCAGTCTGGGTGTGCTAGGATTACTGTGTGAGCCACCAGGCCCGACTTAGAAATGCAAATTCTTGATTCACCCCTCTGTGGCTCTAGAGGTATGGCCCAGGAGGCTGAGTGTCCTTTCTGAGGGTCTGAGTTTGAAAGCTGCTGCCTGGACTCCCTACAGAGGGTGGAGTGAAATGGGCTGAGAGGAGTGTCCCTTTCCAATGGGCCAAAGGACCAGAACTCTCCTCCTCGGGATGCCTGACGAGCTTGCTTCTGTGGCTTGTGGGATAAGAGACGAAGGCAGGTGACCTGGCAGAAGTAGGGGGATGAGATGCAGTGTCACACACAGGGCAGGTTTGTGTGGACTCCAGCGTGTCCCTGGGTGGTGCCGCAGAGACAGGGACGTTGGAAGTGACTTTAAAGGATTTCAATTCTCCTTTCATTAAACCCTCGGTTCACAGAACTACAGACTACCGACTAGACTGGGTTATCAACTAGGCTCTCAGCGAGTATTTACCTGGCAGGGTGAACTTTGCCCTGGCAGCTGCTCTTTACATTCCAGGGAGGCCCCGGGATGACTAATACCCTCCTGGGAGGGGACTAATGGAAAGGAAGAAGGCTTCTCCCAGGTCACTGGGCTTGCGGGGCATGGTGGCACCGGATTCTCAGAGCAGCTCGGAAAGTTAGGGATCATGTCTTCCTTGGACAGATTGGAAGACAGCCAAAGAGCCACAGCTCTGCCACACTGCCTGGTAGAAGGACCAGGATTCTGTTCTGATCTGCCTCCTTCCAAAAACCAGTCTTTCAACAGCATCCTGAATCCCTGGCCTTGTAAAGGCGGACACTGCAGAAACAATTGCTGGTGTCAGACCTGCCCGAGAACGAGTCCGTCTAGCACAAGTGGGATGTCTTCAGTGGTGACAGACAGCGGCAGAGCACACTGGACAGGACAGAGAGAGGTTCCTCCCCATGCTGCTGTGGGGACTAGTGTTCCCCTTGACTTGCTTCATTGAGTCTGCAGAATCACAAAAGTCTGAGGTCCCTTCCTCTACCGAGGGATCCAGGTCACTGAGCCCGCCCCTGTGTCTCTGAACATCCTGCCTGTCTAAGAAGCTTGTGGTGGGGTAGTGAATGGGCGGGTGGAGGGCGTTGGGAATTGAGTGCCATGACTCAGTGTCTGTCAGCATCTTGGGTCCCCTGAAGCATTTCACCTGGACTTCATGCTCTGAGCAGAGCAACGGCAGCTCCCTGCTGTCTCTTAGTCTGTCATACCCGCAGGCCCTGTGGGTCATCTTTGCTTCGTGCGGTCCCTATACTGACTGCACCTTGAGGAGCCACGTCTCTATTTGCTGCAGATCTAATTCAGACTCAGGGTCTGTAGTGGCTGTGGGTCTGAGGGAGTCTTTCGCCCTCAGGTAAGAGCAGAGAGCCTCACTCTCTTCAGTTCCCCACTGTGCAGAGCCCTGTGGAGATGATTTCTTCTGTCAGGCATACTAAAAACGCCTGCCCTCTGAGGTCTCACAGACTGCAGCCCTCAAGGTTACCAGTTAGTGGGGAGAGAAGGCAGCTGCATTCCCAGAAGCAATGAGCAGCAAACGTGAGTGGCTCCAAGGACACCACAAGGCTGAGGCAGGAATGCTGTACCCTGAACAAAAGCACCCGACTTTGGTCCCTGCCTGTCACTCACGGCTGTGTATACCCTTGGGCAAGGCTGCACCTCTCTGAGCCTCTGTTTGCTCATCTGTAGAACAGCGTGGCAGTGCCAGCATGTCTATGAGATCACGTGAGATGATGTAGAAAAACACAGGCATGCTCAGTGCCCAGCTCATTAGCCCATCCTCCTTCTGTCGGCTTCGTCTGGCTTCACCCATCCTGAACAGAATCTGAGCTTCCAGAACCGTGGAGGTGTGTGTACCCAATGTGCACACAGGGACCCTGGGTTTGCTGACTAGGGTCCCCTTTCAACCCTGTTAGGCATGGAAATGGAATGCCCACTCTTTGTGAAGCTGGCCTGAGGCATCACTTCCCTGCCCTCCAGCATCCCTGATGATGAAATCCAAATGATGTGAGTGCAAGGGGTCCTCCTGGAAGGTAGCTTCCCCTCTGGAGCCTGCTGTGCCCTGCAGGCAAGGGGAAACACGATGCCTAACTGGCGGTGGCTCTGTGATGTCTGAGTTAGACTAAAAAACGCTAATGGAAGTGCAGTTCTGAGCTCAGACAGCCCACAGGCTCCCATTGTGGATGCGTTGCCCAGGCAGCTGTGAGGGGTGGGGAGGGGCAGGAGCACGCACATGTGTGAGCACTTACTCGCGTGGGTATGAAGAGTGTTCATGTGTGTTCAGACGTGGATCTGCAAGTATATTAGCAGGCATGTGTTGGACAGGACCACCCTCCAAGCAAAACTGCCACCATCTTTGGGAGTTCTGCTGGCCTGCTCACAAAAGCTCAGCACAGCTGGCCTGTTGACCTGCCCTCTTAGAAGGAGGAGAGAGAGAGAGAGAGAGAGAGAGAGAGAGAGAGAGAGAGAGAGAGAGCGCGCGCGCGCGCGCGCGCGCATGGGACCCTCAAGCTGAGACTCCATTCAACCACTTGGAAGCAATTCTGCCCTAATTGCATATGGCCTTGGATTCCTGGGGTGGGAGGCTGAGGATTTAGGTGGAGAAGGATTATGGAAGAGGTTCTCTCTATAGAGTCATGGGAGAGTCATCATCCACATTTTCTAGTGTGGCTGCTTTAAGGTCGCCTATGTCCCTTTCTCCCTCACCTGTTGCTTGGTAAGTAAACCTAATAAACACATTGACTCCCAGGATGAATTCTGGTGGAATTGTACCTTTCTTTGTCATTGGAACCTTAGAAAAAGAGGTAGACATTGTTTATGTCTCTCCTAGAGAAGGAATTTTTATCAACAGCGTGTGTGTGAGCATGTATGTATGTGCCCATGTGTGACTATACATGTGTGGATGTGTACATGTTAGCTCATGTGTCTGTGCATGTACAATGTATGCATGTGTATGAGTTATGTGTGAATGTTTACATACATGTTTATGCATGTGTTAAGCCAATATTTTGAGAAAAGAAAATGAAATAACTGAGTGGCCTAGGGCAGGGCTATTCCTTTTCTGGAAAAATAGAAAAGTTCTAAGTTTTTAAAGTTTTTTTTTAAAAACATGGATTTTTTTTAAGACTTAAAATTGAGTTATTCAACTCAATTAAATTTTTAGCCAGGCAGTGGTTGTGCAAGCCCTTAATCCCGGCACTTAGGAAACAGAAGCAGGTAGATCTCCGAGTCCCAAGGCCAGCCTGGTTTACAAAGCAAGTTCCAGGACAGCTGGAGCTACACAGAGAAACCCTGTCTTAAAAAAAAAAAAATTAAGTTAAAAACAGCCACAAGAGTCCCATCTCCAGGTGTTCATTCCATCTCTGCTAACCCCTGGCGGGAGCAGGTAACAAAAAGAACATTAAGACAGGGCCCACCCCTCAAGGGACAAAGTAGAATTCCCTCCAAGAAGAACCACACAGTGTGGTATGGAGCCCCACACAGTGTCTGGAGGGGCCAGATGCTGGGGGAAGAACTGCACAGGATTCTAATCCACATCCTTCCTGGTGCTTTCATGTCCTGGTCATCTTCCCAGCAACCTTGGGATGGTTGTTTAGGATCTTATGAGGCATGAACTTCCTGCAGCCACCTGGGGCTGGAGCAGACTCTCCACCTGATCTGTCTAAAGACAGATGAGATCCGTGCCAGGAATCTCTATCCCTGCAAATCAATCACTCTGTCTTCTTTCTCTGCTTCCCCCACCCCTGTGCATGCATGCATGCGTGCGTGCGTGTGTGTGCATGTGTGTGTGTGTGTAAAGGTGGTCTTCAGAGGATGGATGTGACAGCAGCAAGACATCTCTTCAGAATTTTGTCCAGGACAAAGAGCAAGGCTTAAAGGTGTAGCTCAGCAATAGACCGCTTGTCTAGTGTAGCAAGGTCTGGATTCCACCCCCAGTATCACAGCCCCAAACCTCCCAACAGGGAATGAACAGAGAGACCAGCCATCCCAAAGACACTCTCCCCCTCACACACATTTACAAGTTGAACGATGAGCTAGCTTCACACCGTTCCCTCTGTAGAAGCAGTGAGACTGCAGCCACTGCACTCCAGCAGGCATTTGTCCTCCGGCCTCAAGGAGCTCCTGGTTCCTCCTGCCTGTGTCTTGCAACTCCTCCCAACACGTGAAAAGCCTCCTGCATTGTACAAGCTTTGGTGGCTCCTGCCCATCTCCACTGCTCCCACAAGTACTCCTGAAGTTGGGGGGGGTCCCTCCTCCTGCTTCCCATCCTGAGTGCCTCTACCTCCTGCCTTCAATGATCTCACCAACAAACAGACTGGCCTGCTTGAGTGCTCTCAGCATTTCCGCATCCCAGATTCCTGAGAGTGCCTGTGAGGGGTCTCCCTCCGACCACCAAGCAAAGGCCCTGAGGCAAGTTAGGACGGGAGTATTCAGCTCCTCTTACTAGCTCACTCCCGTCAGGCAAACTGCTAGCCTGGTATAAAATGAAGGTGGAAGGTGTCCAGAGGGGGCAGCTATGTGAGGAGGCTCCCAGAAGCAGGTGACAACATGGGCTAGGCTCTGATGGGTGCCTTTGCTTTCTAGGCAGAGGGCAGTCCTACTTAGCAAGGGAGAAAGCTGAACAGATGTTTGGGGGAATGGTATATTAGGATTGCTGTGAGAGGGGGCACACAGTCAGGGAAGGTGTGGCTAATGAGGAAGGTGGCACCCGGTTTCAGAGTTCATATCAGTAGCTCTTAAGTGGTTATGCTATCTCCACAAAGATTCAGGCTGCCGCCTCCTGGCTCTCATCTAACTGTCTCTGAAGTCCTCATGCTCCCTATGCTCCTGCTATGTCAGGCCTTTACAGACATCATGCCGGGCATGCCCTCCTCTTATTCCCGCTAACAGATTTCTACCTCTTCCAGAAGCTTCCATCAGTCACCTCTGCTGAAAAGCATCCCTTCTCTGGAACTTGCACATTGCTTCTCTACTCCACAGGACCCGGAATTTCCAGGTCACCGCTGATGCCAGCATTGGGTCCCCGTGTGCCGCTGAAGTCTGTATCCATCGTCAGGCCCCAGGGAACTGGTTTTATTTCAGAAAGCATGCTCTCTGGGGCTCACTATTTAGAGAGTGTCATGTGTCATGGGTGTGTGACCTCGGGCAGCTGTAGGGGCATCTCTAACTTGTCCTTTGGGCTTCTGCTCCCAGAGGAAGGGCTTGGGTAAGGTGGCTAATGGAGGAACTGATGTTTGTTTTCTCTGTTGTTGAGGAGTTTCTCAATGCTGGGACTTCTTAAATACAAGCCTGGCACACAGGCGGTATGGATAAATGTAGAGAAATCCAGTAACCACCTGCTAGGCATGTATGGGCTTCTCTACTACTCGACAGGATAATCACGGGGCATCTCAGGGAGGGATACAGAGCTCAGGACTGGCCTCTGTGAAGTCTGCACAGAGGCCAGGGACAAGCAGCTTTTCTAAGCCACACAGCAAATCAGGAACAGAGCTGAGTTCTCCAGATCCAGCCCCTGATGCTGATGGCTGAAATCACTGTTGTCCTGTTTACTGAGCACATACTCGGTACCAGGTACTTCATGAGTACAGGCTCATCTATTCTTTGGCAGATGGGGCAGGGAGCAAACCCTACCTCTCCCTGGACCCCAGCTGTTCTGCATAGACCTCGGGCAGCTCCCCAAAGCAACAAACTCTCCGCATTCCATCCTCTGGCAGGGCCCGCTGTGTCGCCATTATACCAGTAAGAAAACCTATGACACACATGCCATTATTTCCTCATTTCACCGAGAGGGAAAGGGCACTTGGAGAGCCAGGTATCTGTTGACTGGAGCTAGAGAGCTCAGGGAGCTGGGGCTTGGACCTGGACCCTTGCAGCCTAAGTCCCCTCTCGACCTCTGTCCTGCACTGTTGTCCTTAGGCCAAGTCCACACCCTCCAACGTGGCTGGCCTCCCTGAAGTCACCATTCCAATATTTGTCCTTAAAGAAGTTGTACGCTTTGATGGAAGAGACACCCAGAGCGCGTGGAGGTTTTGGGGATGGAGACGTGCTAGGGCATTGCTCTCAAGAGGATAACATGCCCATATCACTCTTCCATCAGCCTCAGTGACAGGCAGCCTCTGGGATGCCCCAGTGAGCCCCACCTGCTGGTATTTCTGACCTGTGTAACCCCTTCCCCTGCAGTGTAGGCTAGACCCATTGGCTTGTTATTGCAACAGAAGACAGCAAAACATCAACCAGCCAGGAACCATACCCAATTGATTATGAACTGGTGTGGCTATCGATGGCCCCCAGTCAGACCTGCAGAGGACTCCATAGCCCCAAGCACTGAGTAGAGCCATACCTTGATTCCAGACCCACGGGGCTGCTCAATCCTAAGTGCTTATTGTATAGGCTGCTGAACATAGGGCCCTTATCTGCAGGATATTGGTAAGTATACTAGGGTCTGTTAGTGCCAGGACCTGAGTGTTACTGACTACCAGACTGGTTTACAGTGATGAATCAGATGAACACTCTGCCCCCCTCTGTTGAGACTGAGCTGGAGGGATAGTTGGGACAGCGCTGTGGAAGCTGAGCGCAAGCTGTGATCAGCCTGGAATCAGGGGGAATTTGTGGCAAATCTGAAGGGAGGGAGCTGTGAGCAGCCGGCCTATAGGGAATGGAGCAGATGTAGGATTTAGTGAAAGCCTGGATGAAGGACTGAGGGCCTCAAATGCCACTCAAACCCAAGACTCATTCTGCCGGCTGGTGGGGAGGGGCCTGAGCTGAAGACGTGGCCTGTGAGCTGCAGCAACTGTATGGATAGCTGAGTGAGGCATAGCACGGGAGAGTTCCTGAGGCTGGGCCAGCAGAGAAAGGCTGGGGAGGAGACAGAAGTCCGCCCACTGAGGCAGCGGAGCTGACAAAATTCGGGGTCTAAATAGATAGGTAGGTGGAGTAGGGGAGAGGAAAGAAAGAAAATCTGGCAGGTTTTGGTGCCTGATTGTGCCTCTTATTAGGTGAGTGTACATAGGTCCTTGCTGGCAGAGGAGGGAAAAGGGATGAGTTGGCCTAGCTATATTTGCCTTGGTGCCGAAACAGAAAGCTAGGTAGGCAGTGCCAGGAACCCGAAGCTATTAGGCAGCCTGGGTCAGGAATGGTGAGGGCATCCCTACAAAGGAAATGGAAGAGTCCCGCCAGCACTCACCTGCTGCCCATAGCTCAGCGCCTTGTCGTAGAGTGCGATACCCGCCTCCAGCACCTGGGCACGCTCCTCTGGGCTGGCACAGCCCACGTCGAAGCCGTGTGCGTATCCCTGCTCTGCCAGGCAGCGGGCAGCGCGGAGCCGTGGGTCTCCTGAATCCTCGGGGTCCCCTGCCAGGCCCATGAGGCCGGCCAGTCGCGCGGCGCACGCCTCCTCCTCTTCCTCCTGGCCCAGCTGCCCGTAGACGTGTGCCAGATTGGCCCAGGCATTGAGGTTCCCAGGGTCTTCGCGGGCCACCTCCAGGAAACGCTTGCGGGCCTCGTCCAGCTCATCCAGATAAAAAGAAAAGGTTCCCAGGAGGTGACGCACGGCAGGCAGCTGCGGGGTGGCCACCAGCTCCAGCTCCTGCCGCAGACCCTCCCTTTGGAGCTTCAGATCCCGGGCGCGTAGCTGAACCGGTGAGCGCGGCTCAAAGTTGAGCTGCATCTCCAAATGAAAGTGGCCGGGCAGGTAGTCCAGTTCGTCGATGAGGGTGTCCAGATCCTCGGTCCCGGGCTCCATCATGGTGCCCCTGGGCTGCCCTGGCCCCTCCTAGCTCCCAAGTAGCTCCCAAGGCTGCGGAGGACAGTGGATGAGGGGCGGCTGTGAGGGAGCCCCGCACGACCGCAGGACAGTCCTGGGCACCTCTTGCGAGTGGGTGGCTCCTAGAGCCGGCCGAGGACTCGCCCTGTAGGTGTTTCCGCTTTCGCTGCTAGACATCAGCATTGCACAAGCAGGTGTGCCTGAAAAACAGGTGTGGTCCAAATGCAAGGCTCACCAACTTGTTGAGTGGCAAAGGCAGATTTTGACTACTCAGCAGACGAAGAAATAGGTTCAGAAGAGAAAGGTGCTGGCCAAGGTCACAGAACCAGGGCATGCCTAAGGAGACCTGGTACCTCAGGTTGCCGAGGCCGGCCAGATCCTTCCTCAATTGGTACTGCTCCGCCCTCCACACAGAGCTGTCAGGACAGGCCCTTCCAGCCGTGCAAGCGTCCTTCATTCTAGCGCTTGTAGTGTGTCCTTCCACAGAACACAGCAGGCCACTGCCCTCCAGTCTTTTTCCAGCCGGTTTGCATCTGGCCTGTCACTTGAATACCTTTACTCCGCAGTGAACCCGGACGGCAAGAATAAGGCACCCAAGAGCTGTGTCTACTTTTGCTTCTCCGTCCCTAATAAAGCACAATTCCTGTTTATCGGCTGTCCTCTTCCGTGTTATGATGCAGACACCTAAGGGGGGGGGGGGAAGCGGGAGAAAGATACTTTGTAAGCTGATGAATGACCGCTCTGGATATGTGTGGACTCCGAACTGGTGCCCAGCTGGTCCTGCTGCCTGCCCCGGATCCCAGTTTTCTTGCTCTACCCTGTCTCCTCAGGTTGGAGCTGGCTCTAGAGTGCGGGTCGGACTGTGTGGCAAGGCAAAGTCCCTGTAGACTAGGCTTCTCGGCGGTCTGGACCTTGGACTCTTCTGCCCTCATCCTGTGTTTGGGCTCTTGCCTCATCCTCCTCAGAAGGATTTCACAAGAGAAAATAGACTTGTTAGTGAAGCTGAGGAAAATACGACTTCAGCAGTATTTTCAAGTCAAAACATCTGGGAGCCGGGCGGTGGTGGCGCACGCCTTTAATCCCAGCACTCGGGAGGCAGAGGCAGGCGGATCTCTGTGAGTTCGAGGCCAGCCTGGTCTACAAAGGGAGTTCCAGGACAGGCTCCATAGCTACAGAGAAACCCTGTCTCGAAAAACAAAACAAAACAAAACAAAACAAAACAAACAAACAAACAAAAAACATCTGGGTGCTGTCTTTACCTACTAGTTTTAGATTTAATATTTTTTAGTGCAAAACTTACTATACGTTACTGTCCATCATGAGATGAAACAATCTCTCATTGCTTTGGATTATCAGGGAGAGATTTCCAGAAAGCTTTGCTTTTTGATTTTTTGTTTTCAAATTGCAGCAGTATAGTTAATATAAAAATTTCCATTTGACTTAAAAAAACATTTTATTGTATGTGTTTGTGTGCTGGGGGCACACGTGTCATGGGTACCCCTATGTAGCTTTCAGGAGTCAGCTTTTTCCCGTTATTTAGTTTCTGGGGGTTCAGGTTGTCAGGCTAGGTAGCAAGGGCCCTTTACCTGTTGAGTCACCTCCCCAGCTCAATTTTACCAGTTTCTGTTTGCTGTTTTTTAGAGACAGGGTCTTTCCACGTCTCTCTGGCTGGCCTGGAACTCGCTATAAAAACCAGCCAGGCGGTGGTGGTGCACTTTAATCCCAACACTTGGGAGGCAGAGGCAGGTGGATCTCTCTGAGTTCGAGACCAGCCTGTCTATGAGCTAGTTCCAGGACAGGCTCCATAGCTACAGAGAAACCCTGTCTCAATAAACTAAATAAATAAACAAACAAACAAACAAATAAAAGCCAGGCTGTCCTCAAAACCACACAGGTAAGTCTGCGCTGCTCTTTGGGGGCACACTACCACACCCAGCCGTTCTAACTGGGTTTTAATATGTTTAGTGACATTAAACATATTCACATTATCACCTCCTTTCATTTCTGAAACTTTTCCATCTTCCAAAGTTGAAACTCTATATGTCTACTTAAATAACTCCCATCAGATGTGGTGGCTCATGTTTTAATATCGGTTACTCAGTAGGAGGCTGAGGCAGGAGCATTGCTAGCTCAGAGCTCATCAGAATGCCTGGAAACATATGAGACCTTATTTCAAATAAAGTTTTTTACAAGAGTTGGGGATGTAGCTCGGCGATGGAGATAGGATTCCAGCCCAGTTCCCGTCCCCTCCTCCAAATCCTCATGTGCCTGGTAACTGCTATTCTATGCTCTTTCCACAGTTGAATACTCTAGCACTTTGTGTAAGTGAAATAATATTTGTTCTTTTATGCCTGGCTTGTCATTTGGCATAACGACTTCAAGCTTAATCCATGATGTAGCATGAGTAAAAACTTCCCTTTCTATTTTTTATTTTTTAACTTTTCTTTCCAGACAGGGCCTCTGTGTGGTCCAGGCTGACTTCACACTCACTACGTAGCCCTGGATGGTCTGGAACTCTCCTCTTGCTACAGGATCTCAAATATTGGGATTATATTATGGTGCACACCACCACTGTTGGACAGTGTTTCCTCCCTTTTCAAGGGTGAGCAGTATTCATTCCAAGGTCTGTTTGTCTGTGCCTATCACTCCTTGTCTATCCATCATTTGCTGGTAAACACATGGGTTGTGGTTATTGTGAATGATGCTGCTACAAACAGGGGTACTGTGTGTGTGTGCCCGTGGGTGTGGAATGTGTGTGCATATGTATGTGTGTTTGGGTGTGTGCAGGTGTGGAATGTGTGTGTGTGTTTGGGTATCCTGCCTTCAGTCTTGTGGCACAAGTGGTATTGCTGGGCCGTGTTATAGTTCTGTTTTATTCTTTGAGGAATCACTATACTGTTTTACAGTATGTTCCCATCAACAAAGCACAGAGGTTCCAGTTTCTCTACATCCTTGCCGGCACATGTCTTCTTCTCTAATTCTGTTCACATTAACATTCTGATGGGTGGGCTAGGCTTTTGAGCTGACTCGAAGAAGATGAGTAGGAGTTGGGAGGGAAGGGAGTAAGTGTGTTGCGGAAGCTGGAAAAGTTTGAAAAGGCCAGGGGTTTCTCAACGCAACTTAGGCTAGAGCTGCCCCAACCTGGAGCTCACAGAGTGTGGGAGGGAGGTGACAAGAGATAAGATGTAAAGGTAGTGGCGGAAGCCCCTCACATCCCGGCTGAGAAGCTCGATTTGTTCGCACGGACGATGGAGTCTGGGTAGGTGAAACTCTTGCAGCTACAGATCTCTCAAGCCTGGGTGGGCTGTGTGACCCCCATTATTATTCCTTTAAAAACGGCGGCGGTGGGGCGTGTGGACAAACACAGGATAGGCGAGACACGTGCAAAGAAGAGACGAGACACGCGGCTCCCACGTGGGTGCGCTTTAATGGGGAGAGGGAAACACAATAAGGGATGGGGTGTGCGAGACACACAAGGGTAGGGGGTGAGAGAGAGCGAGACCTCGTGGAAGCTCGCTTTTTAACGGGAAGCGCAAGGTTATCTGGGAGGAATGACCCGCACCTGGGCACGCCAGCGCGCCAAGGTGTTCGTACTCCAGGAGGAGTCTGGGAGCTGTAGTTTCCAAGGAATAACACCCATGCCTTATTAGATGTGACCAAGACAATTTATTCTGTCAGTGCCTTGGCTTCCTTTCCTCCAGCGTGAGCGTGGGCATGGAGAGTGTGATAGCACCTATGAAAGAGAGTGAATTCATTGGCCAGACAAAGAAGTTTCTATAACGAGGAAGGGTTGGACTGTCCAGGGCAGTGGCCTCTGAGCAGTGGCCTCAGGGCAGTGGCCTCTGAGCAGTGGCCTCAGGGGAGTGGCCTCAGTACAGGGCTGACTCACACTGGCCCACGGACCTTGGTTTTGTATCTTGTACCACCCCTTCAGCCAGCCTGCAGCCAAGAGATCACTTAAAAGAAAAGATGCAAGCAGCTACAGCCATCCCACAAGAGTGCCTAAGGAGGCCCAGATTGGTAGAAGAGCCTTCTGCTCGGTGCAAGGTCAGCCACAACTCCATGACACTTCAGCGTAGCTCTCCAAGGAAGCTCCCTTCATATGTCCTCTCCCAGGTGGGGGCCTGGAAGCCCCGTGAGCACATTGTGTCTAGGAGAGAGCTAGGGAACAGCAAAACCAGGCTAGAAAACAGTAAAACCAGCCTTCAAATGTACGAGTCCCTGAGAAACTGGGCTACATTCTTTTATCCCTTTCTCATCATGCAACAGATATGTACTGCACATTTCCTAAGTGTGCTGGGTCAAGAGAGAAGGACACAATCTCTTTCCAAGGCGAGGAATGACTCTGAACTCTTGCGCCTAAAGTAGGTCATTTAATCCTCTCAGGAATCTGGGAGCTGAAGTGTTGCTTCATTCTCCAGGTAAGACTTAGAGAAGGCAGTGACTTTCCTGAGGTCTCAGGGCTGGGGAGGGATGGAGGCCGTGGCTGGTGCCTCTGATCACCAGTTTCAGTGGTTGTACCGTGGCACTCTATCAGCTACAGGGGCCTGGAGTCAGACGTCCAGCTCTCCATTTAAACACCAGCTTTGGTGGTGTGTGTGTGTGTGTGTGTGTGTGTGTGTATGTGTGGTGGTGGTGGTGGTGGTGTGTGTGTGTGTGGTGGTGGTGGTGGTGGTGGTGGTGTGTGTGTGTGTGTATGTGTGGTGGGAAGGGTAAGAGGCCCGCTGTGCCTCTGGGTTGCCATTGGTTGGATGCAGGACTGTGTATATCCTCTGTCTAACCCCAGTTACCCTGACAGGATCTAAGCAATGGGGTGCAGATAGATGTTTGTTCTATCTCTGCTGACCGGCCTTGGCAGGATCAGAGATAAGGATGGAGGCACAAGACATTTTCCTAGCACAGCCAGAGGATGCTATCTGTGGGAGAAGGTAGTAGGCAGAAGAGCTGGTCATGCCAGGTTGGGACACCCTCCCTTCTTTCTTCATTTCGCGACTGCTTCCTTGTTTGCGATTCTACTGTCTAAAGCTTTCCCTGAAGTACTTGGCCCATAGGCTGGGTCCCACCCCCACCTCCTCCCCTCAGTCTGGCCAAGCTGCGAAGGATGTTGTTTTCCTCACTATACACAGAAGACAGGAACAACCTTTGGGTTGCAGACATTCTTCAGGGTCTGCTCAGAGCGGATGTCTGAGGATGGACCAGTCCCGATGGTACTACATCCTACATCCTACATCCTAGATCCTTCACCCATCTCTTCACCTTATTTGCCCTCCGCGTGCTCCATCCTCTTTGCCCTCCCGGAGTTCCTTCCAGTAGAGAGGGAACAGAATTCCAAGTTTGCTCTCCCGTTTGTTTCCCTCAACACAAGGAGAGCACGAAGGCAATTCCTGAGCCTGGGCTTTACCAGGTCCAAGCATAGAAAAAAAAAAATCACCAAGTGAAAGGAACACTCTCATTAAACCCCGGGAGGGATTCTAAGGTCTGCAGGATCCCAAGAAGTGTCTCTGGCAAGGCCGCGTTGGGAATATAAAATGAACGAAAACGGCAGGGGGCAGCCAGCGCTGGTAAGGCCCCCACGTGGCACGAAGCAGGTCTGTGCTTGCTGAATCACAACGCCCAGGTTGCGGGTTGCCTTGGCAGCGCGCGATGTCAGGGCGGTGTTGTGTGCTGGGGTGGGGGCAGGCTGGAGGCCAGGCTCAGTGGGACACCACGGCCCCCCCTCGCAACACCATGCCCACCCACATAAAGTGGTTCAAAGGGGCGCCCTTCGGGGTGCAGAGCCACAGGTGGGGCCCAACTGCTTCCTGGTCTGGCACCCAGAATCCAAGGGAGTTCTTGTGGGCCCCACCAGCTCCTCCGCCATGGGAGAGAGAGGCCAATGCTGAGGCCTGGGGCGGGGGGGGGGGGGGGGGGGGGGGCCCCCTCCTCCTCCTCCTCCTCCTCCTCCTCCTCCTTTCTCTTCCTTCTCCTACTCTCCCCTGCTCCTCGTTCTCACTGTGTACAGAGATCTGCCTGCCCTTTCCCTCTAAGTGCTAGGATTAAAAGCGCACACAACCACGCCTGGCCTCTAAACTTTTTTGTTTGTTTGTTTGTTTCACTTCTGTGATAAGTTCTTGCAAACTATTTCTAGAACATCTATGTGGCGTATTCAAAGATGCCACATGTCCTGTCCATGAAACAGCTGAAAAGTTCTGAGTGGGTTTGCAGCCCAGGTCTCATTTCTCCTTCCTTCCTTCCTTCCTTCCTTCCTTCCTTCCTTCCTTCCTTCCTTCCTTCCTTCCTCTTTCTTTCTTTTTTTTTGTGTTGTTGTTGGTGGTTTTTTTTTTGTTTGTTTGTGTTTGAGACCCAGTCTCTCTACATAACCCTGTCTTGAAACTCATTATGTAGACCAGGCTGACCTCAAATT
Organism: Alexandromys fortis; assembly: GCF_014885135.2. Classification (NCBI taxonomy): domain Eukaryota; kingdom Metazoa; phylum Chordata; class Mammalia; order Rodentia; family Cricetidae; genus Alexandromys; species Alexandromys fortis. Next base: position 5,944,891 of record NW_026067908.1, read on the forward strand.
CTCAGCAATCCACTTGTCTCTGCCTCCCACGTGCTGGGATTAAAGGTATGTACCACTGTGCCCAGCTATTATATTTCTTTTTTAAAAAAAAAATTTTTATGGTTTATTTAACTTTATTTTATGTGCATTGGTGTGAAGGTGTCAGATCCCCTGCAACTGGATCTTCAGACAGTTGTGAGCTGCCATGTGGGTGCTGGGAATTGAACCCCGGTCCTCTGGAAGAGCAGTCAGTGCTCTTAACCACCGAGCCATCTCTCCAGCCCCGCTATCATATTTCTTTATATTATATTTGATACAGTTGCACATAAATAGCCTATGTGCCACACATGGTTCTAGGATCTGAGGTCGCGAGCTGGTATGGATAATCATCCTATATATATATTATTAGAAGTATATTAAAATGATACAAAGTATACATTATGCAGTGTAACTATCCATCTGGAGGCGGGGAGGATAACAGGACTTTAGAGAGAAATGAAGCTGTGAGGAGAAGCAGAGCAGAGGCTGTGATGGTGATGGCCAGCGGTAGGAATCTCTGGGATGCTCAGTGGAGCAGATCCAAAGTCATGTCTCCTGGGAAACCAACTCCCTTGTCCCCAGGGCTGCTCCAGCCAGGCAGGGACACCAGACGCGGAGCTCTCACTTGGCTGTATAACTCCCTAGGTTTGATGTGTCTGCTGTTTATCCCAACCAGAAGAAGTTAAGCACCTTCACAGAGGCCCCGTACTCCAGGCATCATTCTGTGGAACAGGTGAGCCTGCCTCCTCGCGTGGGGTCTGTATCCTCCTCCACCCACCTGTGAATGCTCCAACCCAAGACTGGGGCGGGAAAAGAGGTGTCAGGGGCCTCAGGCTTCCTTCTGCAGCCTCAGCACCAGCCTGGCTCTGTACTCTATGTCCCAGAAGTGGCCAGTGACAGGGCCATCAGGACTGACTTGAGTGCAGAGCCCTGGGTATTAGGCTGGGGGGGGGGGGCGGGCTGTGTGGTTCCATTTCCAGGTCAAAGGTGACTTGGGGGAGGACTTGCTGGGGGCTGGGAGGGGCTAGATGGTTAAGACTGATCCAGTCAGCGCTGAGCCTGCTCTAATTTAGTCCCATATAGGACCTGGGACCTATAACTCCAAGGATACCTGCTTCAGCAAGAAGTTTCTGGAACAGAAGTTGGGCTCAGGCTGGGCTCGGGCCCAGGAAGCCACTCGACTAACCCAGCTACCCCACTTCCAGTACCAAAGTATCATGAAGGAAAGACAGCAACAGGTGAGGCTTAGAGCATGGCCCTCCCCACCTCCAGGAACCAGGCTTCCTGTCCATATGGCTATTCCTTCAGAGTCCCGGTGGACACAGTTTCCTCTTGGAGAGCTCCACCATCCCTGGGGCTCCTTCCTGGCTGGACCTTCCTTGGTTCCTTTTTTCATCGTGCGGTCTCTTCTGTTGGGGCAGGTGCACAAGCTGGGACCTGGCTCTTACAACTTCAAAGACTTCTTAACCCAAATGCAGCAGAAACCACAGAGCAAGCGGGGGCTGCTCAGCTCTGGGGAGATGCGCTTCCGAGGACTCATCGGGGTAGGTGCTCCTGTCTCCTCCAGCCCCCGTCCCTTGCGGGAAGGGTTTTGCAGCTTGGATAGATTGAGAAGCCCCCTTCTTTGGGCTGGTCTCCTCCCTAGGCTTGGTCAGGCTCTCCTCTGCCTCACTGGCCCTTCTGCGCTCTCCTGCGTCTCAGCCTTGAGCCCAGTGGCTGTGAGATCTTCCAGAAGGGACAAACGTGGTTCACCTCCAGGTCTCAGAAGAAACCTAGAATATATCAGAAGCTCAAAAAATGTATCCAGTCCACCAGCCAACCAGGAAATGATGACTAAGCAACAACAGAATGCCAGTACTGAACTAGGCCTTGAGAGATCTGACAGAGATAAATAGGGTAGACGCCCAGGGACACAAACCCCAGTATGAAGAAGGACATACATAGCTGGCCAGAGTTTTAAGGGGGAAATGACACAAGGAAGGAGCGCTGTGGAGTGATTCACAGACAGCAGTTTGGGACCCACAGGTCATAAGCAAAGGGGACTCAAGATACCTGATTCTTGCCTAAAACATTCCTGGGGATGGGAACAGTATAGGCTAGGGACCCGAGATGGGGATACACTTGGCTAGTTCAAACAATAGCCAGGCTGCAGAGCGTGATGAGGAGGGAGATGAGAGGGTTCGGAGTGAAGTCTGTGAGGAGGGCCTTGCAGCCCAGGGAAGACCTTCAAGTGTCCTGCTAGGGGCTTTGAGAGGACACTGAGGTCTGGGGAGGCCAAGGACTTGACTGACCGCTGAAGAAGCTCCTTGAGGGAGGGCCCAGGGCTTCTTCTGTTCAATCTGACTTTTAGAGACAAGCTTCCTGCGTGTTGATTGCGGGGGGGGGGGGGGGGGGGGGGGGGGGGACAGGGGGGGCGATACTGACTTGCTTTTTTTTTTTTCTGGCTGCTGTTAAGGCTTTGGAGCAAGTCAGCACAGTTAGGGGTCCAGTCTCCTAACAATGGGGTTTTCTCCAGAACACGCCACCTACACTCTGAGCCACGGGAGGAAGCAAGACCCATCTGATTCTTCTGGAGACAGACAGATCCGATCCTCCTGGTGGCTTGATTTTGCATGCACAGGTCCCACCTCCTCTGCTAGGTCTGGCTCCCCTAGGGTTTGGTTGCTGAGCCCAGAGGAGAGGTGGGTTGCATCATCTGCGTAGCAGCAGTGCCCCCATGTGGCTGAAAGATGCATATCACCCAAGACAAGCTCCATCTCCCTGCACCACAAATTAACTCTGCTCATTGCACTTCTAAAACTATCTAGAAGCTAATCCAGGCCTCTGATACTAGCCACAGTCACCTCACCCTGACTTGTGTGATGGGACCTACTAGGTTCCAGGCCCTGGGCAGAGGTCTTTGCAGACATTCAACTCTGTCATCATTCCCTGCAGGGAAGTATTACCATCTCTACGTTAATCCCACAGACCATGCGGCTCAGAGGCCCAAGCTCCCCCAGCTAGGCAGAACCTAGGGTCCCCCAACCCAGAACTCGGGGTGCTCACCCATCCCAGCCTGTTCACAGCACAGTGAGGAAGCTGGTCACAGAGCTGTAGGTGTGGTCGACAGAATAGCAGCCTGTGTGTGTGCTGGGTAGGAGAGTGTGGATCCCAGGAGAGATGGTGCCTGGGGATCCTTGCAGGGTTGGCATGATTGCACCACTGGAGGGTAGGAAGGGGGATTCTGAAGGATGAAAACATTGTAAGCAAACAGAGCAGGGAGACCAGGTGCAATTCAGCAAGGCAGCAATGTAGCCGGCCTCGAGCTAAAGGTATGAGCCATGGGGGGACACTCACAGGTGATGCCATGAGGCGGGGTGGGTAACACAGGCACAAACTGAAAACCTTGGTTCCTCTTGAGATTCGAAACCCCAGGCATCTCTTCCTCAGGTGAACCAACACGAAGAGTGGGACCGACAATTTTGCGTTTCTGTCTCCTGCCCTGCAGAACTATTATCCAGGCCCTGGAAATTATGGGAAGAAAGGTAACCCATACACACGGCTGGAGGAGAATGCCTGGAACCGCTCACATTCCGAGGGCCTTATGTGTAGGATGTCCAACAAGCCGCCATCCTTGTCTCACCAGGTAACTCCCCACCAGGCATAGGGAGGCTGAAATTCCACCTTGGCCACTCCCCTGTAAGCACCTCCACCACTTTTGTCTCTAGGGCAGTGGCCTGGGACCTGGTACCTACACCATCAAAAGTGGCATCGAGAGCTTCGTGAACCGATCCACTGGTACTCGTGGCCCCTACGACATTTTCTCTGGTGAACGAAGCAAGCCTATGCCCTACGGACATTATGCCATGCAGGTATGTGCCTGGGTGGGTGGCTCTGAGCTCCACCCCCCCCCGGCAGGCAGGCTTCATGGATTAACCACAGGAACAAAAGTCCTGTGTGCCACATGTTGCTGGGAGGAGGGGTCTCCCCTCGCTGACTGTGTGCCTCTGCCAGGGTGGGATATAGTTAGTTCCCTGTGTCAGAGCAGGAACCAGAGCACGGTTTTGCACATCAGATCCTATGGTTCGTTCTCTCCTCAATACCAACATGAACTGCACATATACAGATGGTCCAGCATGCAGGGCTGGTCTGTCAGCTGCCAGACCTGCCGGCACCCCAAGGGTACAGTGTCTGTTTGTAAACATAACCTGGTTGAGTTAGTGGCAGTGCTCTGGGTAATAGAGTTCCAGAGTGGAAGGGGAGAGGTGACTGAGGTAGCTTTTTGCTTGCCACACCCCTTTCCAATCCCCGTCAAAATCTTGCTACAGGATTTCATAGTTTGCCGTGTTTTGCTGTCTTTGGGCTTACAGCTAGAGGGATCAAGTATGTGTCCAGACCTGTTTGTCCTGTCCCCACCTTGGAGTCGCTGCCTGAGCAGGGTTAGTCCAGTTGGCAGTCTAGATGCAGGGAAATAGCCTGTGTGGAACTTCCAGTCGAGGGGAAAGAAAGGTGCAACCAGCCAGGAGCAGAATAAAAACTGCAGCTAACGGGAGACCACTGTGGAGGCAGACGGTGTTAGCAGTGCTTGGGAAGGAGGTGGGTGAAGCGGGAATACCTGTGAGCCACGTGGTAAGCAGTCACTGTCCTGTGTCCCATGACATGGCTGAGCTTAGGGCCTCCCAGATCTACCTGCCACTAAGGCCACGTGCCCAGCACAGTAGGGCCTTGGGAACGACCTCCCCCAACCCATCCATCTTCCCCATCCCCGTTGCTACTATAGCCGAGGCTGAACTTCTTTGTTACAGATTTTATGTTTTAGGGCAATTTTAGGTTCACAGCAAAATGGAGAGGCAAATACGGAGTTTCTGCATCCTCTCTGCCTCCGGCACCACATACAAACCCCATAAATCTTTTAAAACGTGCATTCATCTATTTATTTGGGTGTGCGGGGTTGGTTCATGGCATGCTTGTGAAACTTGCAGGAGTCAGCACTCTCCTTCCACCAGGTGGGTCCCAGGGATCGAACTCAGGAGCTCAGGCTTCACCTTCACTGTGGGCTCTGTCCCCATCCCTCCCCCACCATCAGAGTCCCACACCAGAGTAGTGCATGTGTTACTCCTAGAACCTCGGGCACAAGCCATTGTTACCACGGTGGGATTCTCTTCACAGCAGCCCTTCTGTGGGCTGGTCTTGCCTTTTGTTTAAATTTTCATTTTTATCTCCTTCCTTCCTTCCTTCCTTCCTTCCTTCCTTCCTTCCTTCCTCTCTCTCTCTCTTTCTTTTTTCTTTTATTTCCTTCCTTCTTCCCTCCCTCCCTCCCTCCCTCCCTCCCTCCCTCCCTTCCTTCCTTCCAACTGGGCATAATCTCATATGCCTTTAATCGCAGCATTCTGGAGGCAGAGGCAGGATCTCTGTGAGTTGGAGACTAGCATGGTCTGTACAGAAAGTTCCAGGCTAGCCAAGGGTACATAGTAAAATCCTATCTCAAAACTAAAACAAAATAAATACCCAAAACACTCTATCTATCATCTATCTATCTATCTATCTATCTATCTATCTATCTATCTATCTATCTATCTATCTATCTATGTGTACACCCTGGCACGTGTGTGGAAGTCAGAAAGCAACTCTATTGAAGCAAATGCCTTTCCTCACTGAACTATCCTGCCAGCCCATTCTGACTTTTGTGATTGGGCACAGTAGCTTCACTAGCTGAAAAAAAAAACTTTGCTCATACTTGGTTTTAAATATTTGAAACATCATTCCTGACTAGCACAGTGAATGCTCAGCAAGTGAGAGAAAGAAAAGAAGGCATGGGTAAAGGCCAGCTGGGTAGCAGTGTGGACCATGGTGGCTGGGTTCTGATTCAGGCCGTCGGGCCTGCTGCCTGCAGAGTCTGGTCCCTCAGCACCACTAGCTTTTCTGTGAGGGCTAGCGAGCCTGTGACCTACCTGGGACAGTGTTTCTTTTCTCTTCAATTCCTCAGAGAAAGAAGTCCAGGGAGTTGACAAATTTCAAGAGCTTCGTGGAGGAACTCAACTCACGTCACAACAAGAAGCGTGGTGTTTTTTCGAAACTTCCCCGAGAACCGAAACACCCTACAGAGAGAATTTTTTGGACTACCCTTAGTCAGTACCCCAGAAATATGGTCAGTGTACCCCACGGTCTGTTTTCTCTCTTGGAAGGCCAGGGAGGTTGTGGGAGGTGGGGGTGCAGTGTCTGGTTGCCAGTCTGGCCTTGCATTGGCTAGCCCCTTTCTCAGCCTCCATTCTACACCAGGCCTGTGGGTGTGACCAGTACTTGCAGCTGTGATTAGGATTACCAGTGTGGCTCCCTGTAGCTGAGCCAGGCCACCAGGAAGTCCTGGCTAGGGATGCCTTCCCATCTGCCCTTCCTCTCCTGGCCTTAAAGAGCTGGGGAATGGGCAGAGACTGGGCAGGACGGAGTGAGATAGGGTCCATCCTCAGATTTACCTACCTGCTCTTCCCAGGGCGGGGCCAGGCTCTGCCTCCTCAAGGCGGTCCTTTCTGGAGGACAGTGGCCAGTTCTCTGAATGGGCCCTGGCAGGGTCTGCCCCAAGGGAAGGAATGAAATAGGAGGAAAAGGGCTGGATGCTCTGACTACCTGCTAAACCACTGTCCATCCCTCTCCCATGGGAGGCTAGGAGGGACGCCACTTGTATTAGACAAGTGGAAACTGGGGTGCAGGACTTGAAAAGGGTTCCCCTGTAGGGGCCAGGAGACCCCATATAGGACTCAGTTCTCTGACTCCAGGACCAGTGTGCCTCAGTCCCAGGCTGCTGTTCAGAGCACTTCTCTGGTCATCTCAAGGGCTCCTGGGAACCTGTAAAGGGGCGTCTGGGTGGGGGTGGGTAGATGGGGGTGCTGGACAGATGAGGTCACCTGCCATGAATCCTTAGTTGTCCTACCCAGGCTGAGCTTTCTAGGGCTTCTTCACTGGATCCCCCTTTACCCCTAGGATATAGCTGGCCCTGGTTCTTATCTTCCTCATGAGACGGAACAGAAACATGTCAACCGGCCGCCATTCCTCCTGGCCTCCAAGCGGTCAGGCAATAAGGCCCACCAGATGATTTTGGGGAGCTGGGTGAGTGGGTCTAGGTTGGGGGGGGGCATGCTGGTGGACAGGGAAGTTTTCCGGCTTCTTCAGATAGCCCAAGTCCTTTGTGCCCCTGACACAGATGCTCCCTGGGCCCAGGTCTTTCTCTTTCACCAACTCTGTTTGTCTTTTTTTTCTAGGTGCTTGCTTTCTAGGGTCTCCAACATGAGCAGGCATGGGGGACTTGATAAGGGTTAGGTCAATGGGTTCTGTGCTAGGGCTTCTGATTCAGCATGCCTTGGGGAGGAGGGCTGGAAACGACCTTTCCAACAGGTTTCCGGGGTGCACTAGTTTTCTTTCCCATTGCCCGACAAAGGCAGTTTTATGGGAGAAAGGCTTATTTGGCTTACAGTTCCAGGTTACGGTCCATCACTGCAGGGGAGCCAGGGAGGAACTAGTCACACTGTGGCCATAGTCAAGAGCAGAGAGCAATGGGTTAACGCACGCATGCTTCCTTGTGTCCAGCCCCGTCTCTACGCTTACACAGTTCACAACCCAAACACGGAATGGTGCCACCCACACAATGGGTGAGCCTCAATGAATGGAATCAAAACAAGCCCCACAGACATGCCTACATGCCAACCTCATCTAGACAACTCCTTATTGAGATTCTCTTCTTGTGTGATTCTTGGGACAATTAAAACTGATTATCACACAGAGGCCACACTTTGAGAACCAAAGCATTAAGAGGCCCCCACCTACTGGACAGCTCTTCCATCCTCTTCCCTTCCCTGGGCAATGCTTCCCCTGTCTCTGTGCTAGTCCGTGGGGCTTCAAGGGCAGCTGGTGGAGATGTTAGCTCATTTCTTATACCTGAGTGAACAACTTCTTTTCTGTCCTCTTCCCTCCCTGGCTCTTTTTGCTGTCCCCAGGTGTGTGATGATGCCCTTAGTTTGGTAGTGCTCTCCTAGAACAGGTTTGTTCTAGCGCTTGTGAATACTTAAGCCCCCATGCAGCTTTTTAGTGCACGTTTATCAATCACATTGATCCAATACACGTGCACAAATCCTAAGTGAACAATTCCATGAGTCACAAAATCGTCTTAGCCCCCCTGCCACACACGGATCTTGCTTCCTGCCTCCAGCAGCACAGGGAAGCTTTGTCCAGATCTGAACTTGATGTTTTTAAGATCTTTCCTGGTCTGGGACAGTCACTGTTTGCCATGGTGAAAATAATCCCTGAGAAGAGTCAACTGAGGGAGGACCAGTTTAGTTTGTTTTTTGGTGTCAGAGGTTTCAATCCACCACGATTGGTTCCATTCCTTTTAGGCCAGGGTAAGACAGAAACGCTATGTGAGCAACTTCCTCCAACTAGGCCTCAGCTTCCGGTGGCCATCATAATCCATTCACCACTAAACTGCACCACCAGCTGGGGACCAAGACCTTTGGGGGCCCCTTCATATCCAAGCCATATTCAAACCAAACTTCATATCCATGACACAGTCTCTCTGAGACACATCTTGCTTATAATTTACCTGCCTTTGCCTTTTAATCCCGTTTCCTATCTCAGCACCCCAACGCCAACCCGTTCTAGACAATTCCTCGCTGAGATTCTCTTCCTCGTGATTCTAGGTTGTAGACAGTTAAAACTGACTTTAGTTATCATTAACATCTGAGCTCTCAGAATCCCAAGTCACAAGTTTAGACTGGAGCCAGACGGCCATGCTGTTGTCACAGGGCCGGTGCCTGAGGTTCATTTCTGTTGCTGTGATAAAAAAAAATCCTGGATACAGAGCAACTTAGAGAAAAAGCGACTTTATTTCAGCTCACAGTTCCAGACTGTAGTCTGCCATGGCAGAGCAGCCAAGATGGAAGGAGCTTAAAACAGCGTGTCCATCACACCTGTGGACAAGAACTGAGAGAAATGCACACATGTGTGTTGTCCAGTTTATTTTCTCTGCTCTTGTACGGTCCAGGACCCAAACCCAGAATGGTATTGGCAGGTTGGATCTCCCCCACATTAATTAATGAAACCAAGACCATCCCCCATGCGCACGCCCAGAGGCCGACCTGATCTAGACAATCTGTTGTTGTCTAGGTGACTCTAGTTTGTATCAAGTGACAGTTGAAAATAACTCAAAGCCAGCCATGCAAAGTGCAGGCCAGTTCCCAAGGTAGATCGGGAAGTCCTCTCTGGACACTCCTGCTTGAGAATGGCCTGTCCGAATAACCACCCTGAGGCTTAATATTAATTACAAACTGTTTAGCCTATTAGCTCAGGCTTATTAACTAGCTCTTACAACTTAAATTAACCCATTTCTATTATTCTATATTTTACCACGAGGCTCATGGCTTGTTACCACACATCCTGCTTATCCATCAGCTGCTGGTGTCTCCTAGACTCTGCCTTTTTCCCCATATTTATCTTTACTTAGATTTCCTGCCTGGCTCTCTTCTGACTGGCTATTGACCAAATCAGATTCTTTATTAACCAATGGTAATAAAATGTATTCACAGCATACAGAAGGGCATCCCAAGTCAAGCCTGGACTCTGATCTTATTGCCTCCTGTGCTTCTCTGTCATGACCTTACTATGTCATCTTGAAGAGTTATGTCTTGTCTCTGAGCCTCTCTTATGGCAGACACAGGGGCAGGCTGGCCTAGGTGTCATTTGAAGGAGAACAAACCAGGGGGCCTAGTGACTGGAGCTGTACCCTCACTGCTCTGGATGCCAGGAGACTAGAGCCCATGCTCCCCATGAAACTGATGCTGGAGAATCCTTCCTGGCCTCTATGCAGCTTTTGGCTCTCCTAGCTCATGACTGGACCACTCTGATCATACGCTGATACCTCTGTGTATGACTCCCATCAAGCGTCTTCTCTTACAAGCACACCCATCATACTAGACCAGGGTCCCACCTGCAGCAGCATGGCCTCCTCTCAGCCCCTTATATATCTGCAACAGTCCAATTCTCCAATAAGGTCACAGTGTGAGACACTAAGATTACGGCTTCAGCGCATTTTTTTTTTTTTGGTGGAGGGGCGCAATTTGATTCCTAACAGTTGGGGGGTGTCTGGGGCCTGAAGGGAGGAGAAAAGGCCTGAGGGTAAGTTTCCAAGCCATGCTCACTAAATTCCTGTTGTACTCTCCCTGGCATAGAACCCAGTTGGGGTAGGCCGCTACCTCAACACCACACTGTTGGAGACCAAAGACACAAGGCAGCGATACCGCTCTCTGTTCCTGAGTGGACCCAAGCGCTACCCGCTAGACCCAACCCGAGACAGACTCTTGCAGTGAGTATAGCCGGGGCTCTTAGAGGAGGCTGAGGGGAGGTAATATGCCCCTTGGTGGTCTAGAGGAGGAGCGTGCTTGGTCCCCATGCCAACCACACAACAGAGACCCTTCAGTTTAGATCTCGGTTTAGCATGTACTGGCTATGTGAGGTGGGTTGAGTTTTGTGTCCTTCAGCTACTGAGTAAGCCAATGGCCGAGAAGAGGCAAATGGGGTGATTGGTCTCAGGTGAGAGAAAAAAGGCTACTTCTTCAATCCTCCACCACCTAGGTTTAGCCCTAGGTGCTTGCCTCGCGCAGAACCCCAGGCTCTCGGTGTCCACTGAGGGTTGGTAAAAGTCATTTTAGGACACTGTGAAGTCAAGCATGAGAGGCCCATGAAGGCCCGTGGCAAACTATGAAGAGGCCACAGACATCAGCTGTTGCTGTTTTATTGATCTAAGAGGCCGTTGGCTAAAGCAGAAGCTTGACCCTTGCTATGCTTGAATCTGATGGACGTGCACTTTAAAATTGAGTATTTTCTTTGTGGGAAATTACGGAGTGGGCGTTGTGAGGACCCAGGGGTGGGGACCCGATGATTTGCTTTTTTTTGTTTGTTTCTTTTTCCATTTTTCATGTGTGTGTATGTGCATGCATGCATGCCTTTGCATATGTGTGGGTGCTCATGCATGTGTGGATGTGCAAGAATGCATGCCTTTGCATATGTGTGGGTGCTCATGCATGTGTGGATGTGCATGAATGCATGCCTTTGCATATGTGTGTGTGCTCATGCATGTGTGGATGTGCAAGAATGCATGCCTTTGCATATGTGTGGGTGCTCATGCATGTGTGGATGTGCAAGAATGCATGCCTTTGCATATGTGTGTGTGCTCATGCATGTGTGGATGTGCAAGAATGCATGCCTTTGCATATGTGTGGGTGCTCATGCATGTGTGGATGTGCAAGAATGCATGCCTTTGCATATGTGTGGGTGCTCATGCATGTGTGGATGTGCAAGAATGCATGCCTTTGCATATGTGTGGGTGCTCATGCATGTGTGGATGTGCAAGAATGCATGCCTTTGCATATGTGTGGGTGCTCATGCATGTGTGGATGTGCAAGAATGCATGCCTTTGCATATGTGTGGGTGCTCATGCATGTGTGGATGTGCAAGAATGCATGCCTTTGCATATGTGTGGGTGCTCATGCATGTGTGGATGTGCAAGAATGCATGCCTTTGCATATGTGTGGGTGCTCATGCATGTGTGGATGTGCAAGAATGCATGCCTTTGCATATGTGTGGGTGCTCATGCATGTGTGGATGTGCAAGAATGCATGCCTTTGCATATGTGTGTGTGCTCATGCATGTGTGGATGTGCAAGAATGCATGCCTTTGCATATGTGTGGGTGCTCATGCATGTGTGGATGTGCAAGAACGCATGCCTTTGCATATGTGTGTGTGCTCATGCATGTGTGGATGTGCAAGAATGCATGCCTTTGCATATGTGTGGGTGCTCATGCATGTAGGAGCCTGAGGTTGACATTGAGATTCATTCTTGAACACTCTTCTACCTTATTCGTTGAGCCACGGTCTCTCCATCAAATCCAGAGCTCACTGATACGTATATTCTTGCTGGTGAGCTTGCTCTGGGGATTCCCATGCTCCACTGCCCTAGGTGAGTGTTAGAGGCAGGCTGCTACACCCACCCAACATGGGATTCTGGGGATCCCAACTCTGGCCCTCATTATTTTCTGGCAAACAAACCCTTTAATTGCGGAATCATCTGTAGTTTTTAAATGTAATTTTCAGATGGTTTTATTTGTCTAAAAATAGTTTTGTGGCCCCGTCTTCCTTGGTTTCAGCCTTTGTTTGGGGGTTCTTGAGACAGGGCAGTGGGAAGTAAGAGTTTTAATAGATTTCAAGTGTGAAAATTCTGTTTACCCTCCCTGCCTTCATGGCTGATCCATAGTCTGACTGGAAATAACCAAACTGGGATCATTTTCCTTCAGGATTTGGAAGGCTTTGCTGACTCCCAGCTTGGTTCTGAAGCCTGACACCATTCTGTCTTGTGCATGTGACCTGCATGTTTCTTTCTGGAAACTTCCAGGGCCTTCTTTGCCCCCAGTGTTCTGTGTCTTCGTGGTGATGTGCTGTACTATAGTCTATGTTCAAACACTGTGCTGGGCACTTGGTGTGCTTCTGTCGTCTGGAAGCTCAGGTCCTTCTCTGGGGAAGTTTGATTTTAGAGTTTTGTCTGTCATGGTTTCTAATGTCCCCCTTTTCTTCTCTCTTTTAGATGTCAGATGTCTTTATTTGGCATTCTTTTTTTTTTTGCCATGTTTACGTGTGTTTAGTGTGTGTGTATTATGCATGCGAGTGTGTGTGGGCACATGTATATGTGCAGGTGTGCATACATGTGCACATGTGTGTTAAGACTGAAGCTGACATCAGTGTCGAGGCAGAGTCTCTCAGGGGAACCTAGAACTCCTTGATCAACTAGTCTAGCTAGCCAGGTTAGCTCAAGGACCCCTCTCCCACCTCCCCTTTCTGCCTACCAAGGGCTGTGATTACAGGAGACTGTTGTGTGACTGCGTGGCTTCTACACGCAGTCTGAGGATCCGAACTCCAGTCCCTTCCTAGTGTAAGGATGAACTTACACGTTGAGCAATCTTCCCAGCTTCTAGTTTCTTGTTTTCTTTTTATGTCTGCTTTTTCTGTCCTTTGTGGTAAAACTTCCTTGTCCTGGTTCTCTGGCCCCAGTTCTCATTGTATTTCTCACCCCCGAGAGCCCTTCCGTCTGAGCCCTTCCGGTTGGGCCCTTCCGTCTGAGCCCTTCCAGTTGGGCCCTTCCGGTTGAGCCCTTCCGGTTGGGCCCTTCCGGTTGAGCCCTTCCGTCTGAGCTCTTCCAGCTGAGTACCACTTGCTCTTTTTCTTTCAGTGTCAGTTCTGTGCTGTTGATGTAGGATGCTCTCTTATCTAAGGATGAGAGATTGCAGTTTTTCCTAAGCGTGTTGTCTCCAGCTCTTCTCGGCTCCTCCTTTTCTTCCCCTGTTCACTTTTTTTTTTTTTTTTTTTTTTTTTTGGATTTTTCGAGACAGGGTTTCTCCGTAGATTTTGGTTCCTGTCCCGGAACTAGCTCTTGTAGACCAGGCTGGCCTCGAACTCACAGCGATCCTCTTGCCTCTGCCTCCCGAGTGCTGGGATTAAAGGCGTGTGCCACCACCGTCCAGCTGATATAGATTACTTTTATAGCCAGAAACAAAAAACAAAAGCCTGCAAATAGAGTAAGACAAGAATTCTTGCTGAGCCGTAGTGGCACACATCTTTAGTCCCAGTACTCAGGAGACAGAGGCAGGCGAATCTTTGTGAGTTGAAAGCCAGCCTGGTCTACAAGAGCTAGTTCCAGGGCAGGCTCCAAGGCTACAGAGAAACCCTGTCTTGAAACACCCCTCCCCCCCAAAAAAAATAAATAATAATTCTTGAAATAAAGTGTTTGAACACAACTTAAGAGTTCTTTCTTCAGTGCCATTTCCGGCCAGAACTCACTTCATTTTCTCCCAGTCCTCAGCTTTCCAGTCTGTAAGGAGAATAATTTATACCCTACAGGGAGGGGCATAATGTAAAGCTTGTGGATGATACTTAGAGGGTCTCTGTAGGTGTCAGATTTGCGTTGGGGCTTCTGTGGCATTGTTTAGGAAGGCCTCACTCCACCAGGACCCCAGGACTGGAGGACTGTGCCCCTCAAGTGGGGAGGGCAGCAGGTGTGAGAGATTCCAAATTCGTGCTTTTGTCAAGTGGTCACTCGTGAGGCCTGCTGTGTTCCATCCTGGGTGTTTCTGTTTTCAGGCGGGTGGAAATAGTCCCTCACCCGCTGCAAATGTCATTTTTTCCTTCCTCTTTTAGCCTCCATATTTTTGCGCTCTGAATGTTTCTGTTCATGGCAACAAGCCCTGATTTCATGGAAGCGCTGCCTTTTTCATCCTTGAGAAATAAGAAGATGCGTTTATTTGATACAGACTCCCTTTCTGCCCAGTCTCTTTTTGTTCTTTGTTTTGGCTTTGATATTCCATGTCAGTGAAGGGGAAGAGGTTAGAAAAAAATAGGCAATCCTTCCATTTCCATTTAATCCAAATTTTACAACGTGGTGCTCAGGGGGCTGCAGAGATGACTCAGCAGTTAAGAGCACTTGCTGCTCTTGCAGAGGACCTAGCTTTGGTTCCTAGCACCTACATAGTGGCTTATAACCATCTGTAGCTCCCGTTTAACGGGCTCTAACACCCTCTTTGGGAACTCTATAGGCACCAGGCACCCTACATGGTACACATGTATGTTGTCAAAATACTCATATATAAAATAAAAACATTTTTTTAAATAAAACAACAACAAAACCAACACGTGGCACATGGGTTGTGTATGGTGGTGCATACCTCTAATCCTAGCATTGAGGAGGTTGAGGCAGGAGGATCAAGAGTTAAGATCATCTTAGGCTATATAATGAGTTAATTACAACCTAATTATACATCAAGACCTGATGTGAGATGCCCTTCTGTATGGTGTGAATATGTTTTACTGGCTAATAAAGAAGCTTATTTGGTCACTAGCCAGGCAGAATAGAGCCAGGTGGGAAATCCAAGCAGAGACACAGGTGAAGACGAGGGGGTCCAGAGAGATGCCTGCGAGCCGTCAGAGCAACAAGGTGATGGACTAGAGAACAGGCGATGCCACGAAGCCACGTGGCAATATACACATGAATAGAAATGGGTTAATTTATATGTAGGAGCTAGCCAGTAAAAAGCCTGAGCCATCAGCCAAGCAATTATAATGAATAGTAAGCCTCAGAATGATTATTTTATAAGTGGCTATAGAGACTAGCGGGCGGGAGAGAAACTGATCCAGCAGGACCAGGCGAGACAGAGAAACCTTCCAGCTACAAAGACCCTATCACTGAATAAATTAATGAATTAATGAGTGGATGAGATGGGATAGGTAGGTAGGTGGGTAGATAGATGGATAGATAGACAGACGGATGGACAGATGGATGGATAGATGGACAGATGGGTGGACAGATAGATGGATAGGTGGACGGATGGATGGGTGGATGGATGGACGGACGGATGGATGGATGAACGGACAGACAGATAAGAGTACTAGGCTGGTGTCACTGTGAATAGAGGGCCTCAGTTTCCAAGAATAAATCTTCCATTTTCAGCAAGCTGAACACCAGCATTTATCTCGCTCTCTGCTTCCTGATTCACAGTGTGACCAGGCACCTCACACTCCCGCTACCACAGAAGAGCTGTGGCACCATCATCTTCTCATCATGATGGGCTATACCCACCAACTCCCTTCTTTCCTCAAGTCACTTTTGCCAGGTATTTTCTTATGGCAATGTGCTGTAAAGAAGCCGCTTGTTTGTCCCTGGTTGCTCAACCCCGAATAATCACACAGAAACTATATTATTTAAATCACTACTTGGCCCATTGGTTTCAGCTTCTTATTGGCTAACTCCTACATCTTAATTTAACCCATCTCCATTAATCTGTGTATTGCCACGTGTCTGTGGCTTACCAGGTAAAGTTCTAGCATCTGTGTAGGGTAGGGCTACATGGCTTCTCTCTGATTCCACCCTTCTTTCTCCCAGCACTCAGTTTAGTTTTCCCTGCTTACCTCTATTCCCTGTGTAGGCCTAAGACAGTTTCTTTATTAACCAATGGTATTCACAGCATACATAGGGGAATCCCACATCACCTCCCCATTTCAGTTTAAATAAAAAGGAAGGTTTTAACTTTAACATAGTAAAATTACATACAACAAAACAGGTATCAAGCAAGAATTACAGTTACAGTATTTATATTTATATTATCTTTTATCATAACTAAGGAAAACTATAACTATAAATTCTTCAACTCCACCAAAGACTCCAGAAGGATATAATATTACTAAGTAAACAGCAAGACCATTGTAAGCTACTTACAGAACTCTAGAATTGACAGAGACATCTCACTGCCTGGACAGTCACCCTAAGTTCTGTAACATTGAGGCATCCGTCTTTAGCCTACAGGCCTGTAATATCCAACACACTTTTCCATGAAGCAGGAAATTTCTTTTTTTTATTTTTTTTAATTTTTATTTATTTATTATGTATACAATATTCTGTCTGTCTGTATGCCTGCAGGCCAGAAGAGGGCACCAGACCCTATTACAGATGGTTGTGAACCACCACGTGGTTGCTGGGAATTGAACTCAGAACCTTTGGAAGAGCAGGCAATGCTCTTACCCTCTGAGCCATCTCTCCAGCCATGAAGCAGGAAATCTCAAAGACAGTTTCGCCTATATTGGCACATTTTCTGCGTCCTGCAGAATGTCTAGCAGACTCTTTCATGAAGCAGGAACCCCGAAGGATTGTCTCACCTTTATGCAAGTTCAGCAGTCATTTCTCTGTGGGTCCTGCATGTCCAGTTCATCAAGCAGTCCAGGCAAGAGCAGTTTCTTGTCCAAATGGCTAACAAATTTCATGAGGAGCCTCTTTGATGCCCATCTTCCTCTTGAAGTAATTGGTGCTGCCAGAAGCAGATGTGTCTCACAGTCATGAAAAATCCTAAGTTCTTAAAACATTTTAAATATCATTTGAAATATCTTTGAAAGGTTCAAAAAATACCTATCCATCTGAAATACATATCTGTCCATCTAGAAAATCTAACTAACATGACTACAAGCTTGACTATTATAGGTGACTCTATTAACCTATATTTCTTTATTATACATTACATTTTAAAATGAGCTGCACAATCACAATACCTTAATCAAGAGCAGAAATATATGTACACAGTATAACAAAATTGACCTTAAATTTGTATCAATAAACCAAGATCCATACCCATGCAAATCTCTATAACATATGTGTTTGTGTGTGGTATGTGTGTGTCCACACATCTGTGCAGGTGAACACAGAGACCAGAGCAGGATGCCAGGTCTCTTCCTCCTCTATTATTCTGCTATATTGCCTTGAGACAGGGTCCTTCACTGTGTTTGCGCTAGGCTGATGGCCCGGAAGCCCCAGAAGTCTTCCTCCTTTCTCTGCCCTCCACACTGCTGAAGTCACAGGCAGGAACAACCTTGCCTGGCCTTTTCCTATAAGTTCTAAAGGTCTAAACTTGTGTTCTCCTCCTGCTCACCCAGCAAGGGCTCCTCCCTGCTGCTGNATGTCTCTGCAGTCAAAAATTTCAAAGAAAACACAATAGTACACATAATCCAGACTCTCTGTGTATTTTCCATCTTTACGTGGCTTTTCTTCGTCTATTACTTTTTACTCCTTTAGTCTATGACTGTCTGTTTTTAAACCATTTATTCCTTTTTATAACTCTCTATTCTCTTTTTCTCTCTCCCAAGCCTACATACATTTTTTTAAACATACTGTGATCCATTTAGAGGTCTTTTATGTCTGAATCTGTCCTTATTGTGAATCTGTAAACCTTTTCTCACCAGGAGTGCTTCTCAAAGTGTTAAGTAAGCCCTTCTTATGAACTTAAGCGGCACTATCGCTAGGGGAAATACAGCACTGCCTGCCTGCCCCGCCCAGTTCAGCATGGCGGCGCAGAGGTCTATTTGGTGCAAGCCATGCTCACAGCCCCACTTTTAGGCACATACCCAGTCTATGTTGCCATTAAGCAAGTTGTAGCACTCTGCTCACAAACCCCACTTAAATGCTCCATAGCTGGGCCTCCAGAACCAGCAATGAGGAAAGTAACTATATAAAACATATACAATTAAAACTACAGTGTTAAACATTCTCCAAGGCACCTACCTGGCTGCCGAGAGTGGGGTAACAAACTGACACTATGCAGGCTTTCTCTGTATTCCTGTTTGAGTTCCACTTCAGTCCCATTTCTAGTGGTGCTTGATGCTGCCAACTCTTTAGTCTTTTTGAGTAGGAAATTTCTTAGCTTTTCCCTCCGCTGACTTGGGGCGTAGATTTTTGGATCTTCTCCATTACCGCTCTTCCACCCACCTTTCTACGGAGGAAATACTCTTTTGCATATTGATTCTTCCATCCGTTTGTTCGCGTGGGTCTATGCTTTAAGAGGTTTGTTTTATTTTTGGAGAAAAGTTTTATTATAGACTCACAGGTGGGAGTTTAAGTGGGAGAGAAAATGCCGTGTCATTTGAGTTAAGCTGGCATGCAGGTCAGCTGCATGGCTAGAAAGGAGGGAAGCCCAGTGTTACATGAAAAAGCATACTTCAGCTCTCTGGCCAGCATTAGCTGTAGGACTCTTATTTCTTTACTTTTAGTTTAGTGAATTTTTTATGAGAGAAAGAGGCTAATATATTGTCTCAGTTACTTCTCTACTGCCGTGACAAAATACCGGGACCAAGGCAATTTATAAAAGAAAGCATCTAATGTGGGGGCTCACAGTTCCAGAGCTCAGAGTCCATGACCATCATAGTGGGGAGCATGGTAGCCGGGAGGTAGGCATGACTCTGGAGCAGAAGTGGAGAGCTCCCATCTTATCTACAAGGATGAAGCAAAGAGCTGAGGATGGTGTGGGCTTTTGAAACCTCAAAGTCCACACCCAATATATACCTCCTCCAGCTAGGCCACACCTTTTAATCCTTCCCAAATAAAACCAGAAGCTTCTCAAGTATTCCTTTTGTGTGTTATCAAGATGCTGGCCCATTTCATTAATTTCGAGACAGGGTTTCTCTGTAGTTTTTGGTGCCTGTCCTGGAACTAGCTCTTGTAGACCAGGCTGGCCTCGAATTTACAGAGATCCGCCTGCCTCTGCCTCCCGAGTGCTGGGATTAAAGGTGTGTGTTACCATCACCCAGCAAGTCCCACATTATAGTGGGAATTATGCTTCAGATAGACAAATTTTACCTGTTATTTCAGACACTTAAGAAGCATTTATAATAACTGACTTGGAAAAATCTTAAAAAGGGGTAAAGCTAAAATGTCATTTGTAGAAAAAATTATGTCCATTTTACTAAACATAATAAAGCAATAACTTAATACCAAAAGGACAGTTCCCCAAACCAGAACGTGGAAGTTGGAAAGTACACTTCTTTTTAAATTACACTTTCCATAAAACTTTCTATAAAACTCAAGGCCAGCCTGGACTATGTAGGAAGTTTCAGGTCAGCCAGGGGCTGCATAGTTGGACCCTGTTTAAAAACAAATAAACAAACAAGCACACCCCTAAACAGCTCTTACGTTTAAGAGAATAAGCAAGTTTGAAGTTTTGAACTGTTTAGAAAATAATTCCAGTGAAAACTGTAGCTATAAACCTGTGAAAAACAGTCAGTCAAAGCACCTGGTCCAGGAAGATCCTCAGCTATGGCTGCTTCCAGTAAGCAGTGGGAGGGGTAGAGACTGGAGGGAGGGCTCTGCCGCTAAGAGCAGGTGAAGCTGCAGAGGACCCAGGTTTGGTTCCCAGCCCCCACATTGGGTGGCTTACAACTGTCTGCAACTCCAGGGGACCTGAGGCCCTCTTCTGGACACCTTGGGCATCTGCACCCACAGGTGCATACACTCTCACACAAACACACATTTACACTTGATTTAATCAACAAAATAAATCCCTAAAGAAAGCGTGTTGGGGGCTGGAGAGATGGCTCAGTGGTTAAGAGTGCTGCCTGCTCTTCTCAAGGTCCTGAGTTCAATTCCCAGCAACCACATGGTGGCTCACAGCCATCTGTAATGGGGTCTGGCGCCCTCTTCTGGCCTGCATACACAGACAGAATATTGTATACATGATAAATAAATAAATATTAAAAAAAAAGAAAGCGTGTTGAAGAGATGGTTTTAGTAGTTAGGAACTCTTGCTGCTCTTGCAGAGGATGGGGGTTTAGTCCCCAGCATCCATGTAGAGTGGCTCACAATCTTCTGTAACTCCAGCTCCAGGGGATCTGGCCTCAACATGCAGTCATATCCATGTACATGTACACACACGCACACACAGGCATGCACACACACACACATTTTTTTTTAATTTAAAAATCAACAGCAGGAATAAAGCAGTGGACGGGAAAGGGTTCTCACCTTCGTACCACCCTTCTATGTTGATGCCTGCCACGGTTCCAGGGTGGTGGCTGTGGGCCTATGTACTTGTGGCTGTGAAATGTGGAGGCCACAGATGCAGAGATTGCTGTCGAAATGGCTGGTCTGCATTTTCTCTTCTTTTAGCTCAAGTAAGCACGGTTTGACGAGGCGCACGAAGGGATCTGCCGTCAGGGAACAGAATGTGTGCCTTGTTCATTATTGTCTCTTCCTGGGCCACGGTGGGAGACGTGTCCTTTCCCAGGTGCTGTCTCTAGCCTGGGTGAGGGAGAGCCTGTGTGAGAGAGGAGCAGAATGTGGGAGGCCATTGTCTCTTTCTCGGTCACCTGCTTTTTCTTGGGCGGGAACCACTGGGCCTCAGGCTTCCAATCAGGCAACCTCTGACTTAAGTCCTGCCTGGGAAAGAGTGCTTTTCGTTCTACTGTGTGTAGAGTAAGTCCTTCATAAGTGTGTTACCTCCACAGCAGACTCCCTTCTGGCTACCTTTCTGGATCTTTTGACTAGGACATTTTGTTTTGGTTTGTTATAGGCCTCCAGACCTTAGTGTAACTGACTCCATGATGGAACCTTGAAACCCAACATGTAGGCAGCACCACCTGCAGAAACAATAGCAAAGACCAAGTCTACCAAAGTCCACAGTTCTGGGAAAGTTCCTAAATGTACTGGCCTTGCCTTTTGGTTTCTATAGTTCTGTTTCTGGGTAATGATGCTTACTAACTGAGGTGTGTCAGCCCAGGATGGGATTTCTGTGCTTCTCAGAGTTCACCCTGAGAAAGGTTCGGGACTGTACTTGGGTCCTGAGCACCCAGTCTGTGGTCAATGACTGGCTAATACAGGCTTTCTCTGGACTTGAACCTGTGTCTGAGTAGTCTTGTCTCTTCGGTACCCCACAACATTTCTGGTTTTGAGACAGAATCTTTCCATGTAGCCCTGACTGGCTTAGAACTAACTATGGTATGTAGACCAGGCTGACTTCAGACTCACAGATATTCACCCACATCTGCCTCAAGTGCTGGAATTAAAGACATGCGACACCACACCCAGCCCTTAACTAGAATTTTAAAGCTCTGGTATAATGGTGCACACCTTCAATCCCAGCACTGGGAAGGTGGGTCTCTAAATTTGAGGCCAGCCTGGTCTACATACCAAGCTACAGGCCATACAAGGCTGCATAGTAAGACACTGTCTCAAAAACAAACAAAAATAAAACAAAAAAGAAACTCTGGCCATGCGGAACAATGCCAGCCTGGCATCTCCCTTAATTGGCCTAATCCTAAAGCCATTGACTGTACGTGGCTGTTTAGTGCTTATCTGGGACACGCCTATGTATCAGCCATAACTCCGTGTAAATACAAAAGCTTCCCTGATTTTCTGGACAATGTCTCTTTATTCTCAGCCTCTTGTACATCCCAGGGTGGCGCATGCGTCCCCGTGGTACAGTGACTTCCTCACATGTCCACAGTGAGACTAAACAGAGCGTCTCTGTTCCTGGGCTCCAGCACCTCGCTGAAACCCAGAGGAGAAAACTCATGAACACTTGTTAAGTGATAAGCCAACACATTCATTAATGAAATGGGCCAGCGTCTTGATAACGCACAAAAGGAATACTTGAGAAGCTTCTGGTTTTATTTGGCAGAAATTTACATTTTTTTGCGTGACATTTTATTATGAAAAAATTGGACATGTAGGAAAGTTGAAAGGATTTTATACTGCACACCTTTACACCCACATCATTTAGATTTGCTACTATGGGCTAGTGAGGTGGCTCGTGGGGAACAAGCACTTGATGCCAATCCTGGTGACCTGAGTTGGATCCCTAGTGCTCATGTGGTGGAATTAGACAAGTGACTTCGGGAAGTTTGCCTTTGACATATGATGAATGTCATCACAGCATCCACATGCCTGTACTCTCCTTTACATACAAAATTATTATTGTACAAAATGATCACATTACTAATGTTTTCACGCTCAATGACGGATCTTCTATCATTCTATTAGACATCTTTAAATTGTGTGTGTATTTTATGTGGGTATGCGCACATGGGTGCAGTGCCTGGAGAGACCAGAAGAGGGCACTAGAGCTCCTGCAACTGGAGTTAACAGTGGTTATGAGCCACTGGATGTGAGTGCTGGGAGCTAACCTCAATTCCTCTGTAATAATGTACATGTTTTTAACCACTGAGTCTTCTCTTCAGTCCCTCTTAAAAATCTTTTATTTTTGATAAATTTAGAGGAAATGGCAGCATTAATACACTTCTGCCAAAACACTGAAAATGAGGTATTCTTTCAGAATTTTCAGAATGGCATTAGCTTAAAATGCCATTCTTTACCTAAAAATCTCAAATTGCTCATAGTAATAATAAATCATTACATTCTTGGAACATGTTTGCAGTATACACAGTGTTTTTAAATGTATATGTGTTTATATGGTTACTTTTCTCATTGCCATAAGAAAGTGCCTGACAGAAGTGACTTGAGAGAGGAAGGGTTTCTTGTGGCTTGGAGTTGGTGGGCATAGTCCCCTGTATGACAAGATGGTGCCACAGCTCTTCTGCGGCAGTGGGAGTGTGAGGTGCCTGGTCACACTGTGTCCCCAATCAGGAAGCAGAGAGAGATGAACGCTGATCCCCTCCCCCCCATGCTTACCTTCCTGCACTTCCTGGACATTTGCATATACTGTTTGGTGAGAGTGTTGGGTGTTTGTGTCAGAAAGTGGGGTTCTAGGAAACCCCTCCCTGCCCTTCAACCCTAATCTGAGCCCAGAGAGAATCCCTGGGAATGGTGTATGCTGCGTGTGAGTAACAGTGAGACCCAGGCACAAGAAACTCTTGGGCATGGAGCTAAGATACTTAGACTTCGTTCTGTGAAAAGTCACGCATTTTCATACAAGTCAGATTTATTTATTTACTTACTTATATTTTTTATTTACCTTTATTTATTTATTTTTTTGTATAAGATTTCACCATGTAGTCTAGGCTAACCCGAACTCACTATGTAGAGCTTCCCACCATAACAATAATGGACTATAAACCCCTGAAACCCTAAACCAGTCCCCAATGTTTTCCTTTATGAGAGTTGTGGTCATGGTGTCTCTTTACAGCAATAGAAACCCTAACTAAGACAACCATTCTCTAGCACCAAATTGAAAAAAATGTATTTGTGCCATCTGGAAGCTAAAGGACAACCGCAAACTGCTTATTTGGGGGATGGGATCTGTCATTGGCCTAGGCTGACTGGCTAGCAAGCCCCAGAGATTGCTTGTCTCCCTCTCCGCAGTGCTGAGGTTACAAGTGCCCATGCTACACTCCTCCCTTCTTACGTGGGTGCTGGCGGTCACACCCAAGTCATCACGGATGCAATGGCAGGCACTTTGCTCACTGAGCCGTCTCCCCAGCTCCTGGTTTCTGAGTTTGACAGATGCATAGAGCTGAGAAACCACAAGCCAGGAAGTTCCTCCATGCCGCCTGCATCAATGCGCTATGTGCATGCCAGTGACTACTAATACGCTTGCCGTTCCCAAACGGAACCGGCCATGCACGGACGCGTCTTGCCCTGTCATATTACATGGTGATCTTGAAGTTACCCATGTTGTAGAGGAAGCTTGTTCCTTTGATGCTGAAATGTATCCAGAGTGTGGATGTCTGCCTTTTGTTCACATCTCAACCTTTACGAAAGCTGCCTTAAGGAGCTTATACAGCTCTCTGGATAGCCAGGTTTTCACTGCTTTATAGTAACTAGCCCAGAATGGGATTTTCTAGGTCATTTGGTAAGCGCTCATACAGCGGTCTAAGAAAGCCTCTAAGTATTTCGGGGTGCTGTACTCTTTGTATTTCACCAGCAATGTGGGAGGATTTTCTTGCTTCACACTCGGGTTTCGATTTTGTATGATGGTGCTGGGGGTCGGCCCCCGTGACTTGTGAATGCCAGACAAGCTCCCCAGCCCTGAGCTACAGCCCAGCCCCACCACATCAGTGTTCATGTCGCATTTTGAATTTTTGTCATCCTAATTGTTTCACCATGGTTCGGATTCGCATCTCTCCATGACAGAATGTTGAATTTTTTTTTCACTTCGCTGAAGTATTTCCAAAGCTTTTCGTTTGTTTTAAAGAGCAGACTGCTTACATTTTTACAATGTCTGGAGAAGTCTCTGTCTTTATTTTTGATTTTTACCTACGTGTCTACGGGTGTGTGCATATTAGTGCAGGTGTGCACACGAAGGCAGGTGCCCCACATTTAGAGAATTCTCTAAATATTATTGGCATCAGTACTTTCTTAGACGTCACATTTACAAAGACGAGTAAATATTTTCTCCCAGGTGCTCAGAAGGGTTTTAATGGGAAGTAACACTTGTGTTTTAGGTGGGTAGATGGGGGGGGGCAGAGACAAAGATTCTGTCTCCAAGTCTAGATGAGAGGTGAGGCTATAGGCAGGGGTGCAGAGACGTTAGACACAGACCCACCGGGGGCAGGAGAGGCCCCTTACTCTGGTGAGCCTCCTCTCCCTCCTTCATCCTTTGACTAATATCTGTGGTATATCCACTCAGCTCCAGGTCATGATCGAGGGTAAGAAACAAAAGCATGTAACAACCACAGCCCTGTCTCCATGGAGACCTCGCCTGTTTAGTAGGGAAAACAGGCAGTCACTGAGAGTGTGACGCATGTCACAATGGCTGCTAGCTGCTATTGGTCACAGGTAGCTAGGCGTTCTTATAAGGAAACTGTTTCCAAGTTGCTTGCAGGGTAGAGATCTGGACCTGAGCAGGGGCAGGGTGTTCGACTCCTGGCTCAGTATCTAAATGGTGGAAGGAGCATGGGACTGAGATTGGAAGCTTGGGGATGCTGGGCCTGAGTCCTGGCCCTGATCCTGGCTTTACATGACCTCGTGCTAGCTTACCTACCTCTCTCTAGCCCTCAGTTTCCCTCTTAGGGCAGGGTTGTGTAATCTTCCAGGTGCTACGGTTTTGTTTGTTTGTTTGATTTTGAAAGGACTCACTCTGTAGCCCAGGCTGTCCTGAAACTCACTGTGTAGCCCAGGCTGACCTCAAAGTGATAGTAATCCCTTTACCTTAGCTTCCCAAGTACTGAGATTCCAGACATGAGCCACTATAGGTAAGTGGCCGATTTTCTCATCTTTTCTTTCATTTCTAGATAGGGTCTCACTGAGCTCAGGCTGGCCTCAAGATAACTGTGTAACTGAGGTTGGCCTTGATTTCCTGACCTTCCCACCTCTTCGTCCCAAGTATGGAGATAGCACGTGCCACCTCGTCCAGCTTACTGTTGTTTTTTTTTCTGTGCCTGTTTTGCATGTGTATAAAATGTGTGTGTGCTCGCATGCACATGTGTGTGTAGATGCCCATGCACATGTGCTTATATGTGTGTAGAGGTCTCATTGGGTGTTTTCCTCAGTCACTCTCTGCCAGTCTTCGTGTGTTTCCCCTTGGAGTTCATATAAGACATTCTAACTGATGAAATGTATAAGGGTAGAGATCCCTCCCTTACAAAGGGGTCCTTTCTGGAGGTCATGAATCCTGGCCTCTCAATCCGTGTAAGAGTCCCTGTGAAGCACAGCTGACTGTCTCCTGTAGGCCCCCTCCAGGGAAGGGAACTCATTGCCTTGCAAGGGATCGGGCCCATATTTCTCTCTCTCTTTTTACAGGGAACGGATCACACCTTTTACGAAGGGCAAGTGCCCTCCAACTGTGGATTACAATTCAGATCCTACTCCTTAAAGCCACAGAAGAAGGACAGCCTGATGTGACCAGAGGGCCCAAGGCCAGAAGAGAAATCTTGGGATGGGCGGATGGAAAACGAAGCAGGGGTCTTGAAGAGAGGGGAGAGACCAGGAGGGCCATCTTTGCCGCAGCCCTGTGGCCAAAAGTCACAATGTCAGCTGGGACAGCGGGGGAAGGGGGAGGGATAATCTTGTTACAAGAGATGCATTGTCCTAAGTATTCCTTCAGCTGGTGACAT
Organism: Alexandromys fortis; assembly: GCF_014885135.2. Classification (NCBI taxonomy): domain Eukaryota; kingdom Metazoa; phylum Chordata; class Mammalia; order Rodentia; family Cricetidae; genus Alexandromys; species Alexandromys fortis. Next base: position 5,971,237 of record NW_026067908.1, read on the forward strand.
GAATTTGGGGGCCAGGCTGCAGGTGGGTGGAAAAGGGGAATGTGGGTGACTCCCTGGAAACCCTTCCACTGTAAATAGAGCGTGTACCAGGCTCACTGTCGTCCCAGAGGGGGAGGGACGGGAGCATTTGCTATGCAGCCCTCTAGGCCCCTGCAGGAACACCCCATCTTCATGGTAGGAATGCTTCTGGAAGCTCAGTAGGGCCTCATGCAAGAAGGAGGCTACTGACTTCCAGGCGGTGTCCAACAAGTGGGGGAGTCTCTGCTCCCAGAGTCAGCACTGTGGGCACACAGGTGGGTGTGGGGGTGAGTGACAACATCCTGAGTGGCTTCCCTCATTGCATCAGTGAGAGTGGGGTGGGGTGGGGGAGAGGGCTGTCCCTAGAGAAGGGGGTGCTGGCCGGGCGATGGTGGCGCACGCCTTTAATCCCAGCACTCGGGAGGCAGAGGCAGGTGGATCTCTGTGAGTTCGAGACCAGCCTGGTCTACAGAGCTAGTTCCAGGACAGGCTCCAAAGCCACAGAGAAACCCTGTCTCAAAAAACCAAAAAAAAAAAAAAAAAAGAGAAGGGGGTGCTGGGACCCGATGGACTCAGCCACAGAACTCACGTAATAAAACACATTAGACACCTTCTTCAGAGCAGATTCTGTCTCGACAGTTGTGGGAGAAGAGAAACTGTCTATTCACAGAGATCACAAAAACCTCTATGCAAAACCTGACCCACTGACTCTTCCAACTGCCCTGACAGTTAATTTAGCAAGGCAGCAGGAAATAAGATCCATCTGTCCTGTGAACTTTCCATAGACTAGAAACAGGGCTGCCAACTGGAAATTTAAACCACCACCTGCAATGGCTAGGAACCACCCCCTCCCCTGCCCATTGTGGTTAGAATCATATCATCCAGCTTTTATGTAGGTCCTGGAACTCACATAAAATAAAAAGTAAATCTTTATTAAAAGTTAGAAAATAACTGTAATAAGACTTTTTTTTTTAAAAAAAGACCACCTTATAAAATGAGTATATTTTAGAAAATATTTTTTTTGCCAGCTATTATATTACCGGCAGTCGCTGACACCATAGAAAAGGTGGACAGCTTTGTAATCCTTGCCTTTGTAGGTGAGAAAACTGGGAAGTTTATTTAAATATTTTGCCCGAGGTAACCAGTGAGCTTGGGTGTTAAGAAAGTCAGGAGTCCTATAGGAGTCCCACCTCTCACAGGCTTGTCTGACTTCCAGGGCAGGCTTTCCTGGAAGTCCCAGGGACACCACGCCTGCAGGAGCTGCCCTCCTGGGTGGAAGCTGGCATATCAAAATTCCCAGCTTCCCAGCGCTCAGGCAGGACTGAAGTGTGTTTGACACAGGCTTTTGTTTTCCAGGTGTAGGTGGCTCTAGCTGCCCACAGGGCAAGCTGGCTGAGAGCGCTCACTCCTCCCCACTTTCCTTGTGGTGTTTTCTTGACTGTCCAGTAAACCACCTGTACTCAGGTTCTTAGTTCAGAGTCGGGGCTGGCTTCTAAAGAAGAACATACTACGATGAACACTGACATTTTTCCTGACATCCCACGAGTAGCACGTGTCTCAAATTGTAAACCGCTCCTTTGGGTGTGAAGCTGACTTGAGACTTCTTGAGTCTTTTGCCTTTTCACCTGGACAGGGCTTGAGCAGACACCACCGAGTGCTGAGGTTTGTACCCTGGGCCCTTCTGAGGCCCTCCAGCAAGCTTTGGAGAGGACAGCACCGAGGTGGCCATGAGGCTGGAGCCTAGCTCTGCCCAAAGAAAACGTCTAAACAGCTCCATGCTGATTATATGCTGGACTTTTCCTAAGTGATCTGGGGAACAAAGAGCTTCATAGCCAGTGGCACATAAACATTTGGTAGCCACCAATTCTAGTGCCATCTCCAAGGACCCGGGTTGAGACCTTGCAAAAGTTGCATCCTGTTCTAGCATCTCTCCCATTGCCCAGCAACTTCCATCACCTGGGTGTGGAATCCGGGCAGGTTGTGGGGGTCCTGAGCAGGGAGAAATGGCCCCTTTCAAGCCGTGCTATCAGACCCCACAATGTGAGTGGACACCACATGGAGGCAGGCCTAGTGTTAGCATCCAGGCACACCTGACGTCCCTCGGGGACCCGGCAGGGTGTGTGCATGGCAGACAGTATCCTGTCCTTTTAAAAGGCACCCCCCCACACATCTCTGTTTCTCTCTTTCTCTCTCCCTTCCCTTCCCCCACTCCCTTTATCTCAATAAAACTCCCCACTTAAGTTCTGTCTGCACAGAGTGTCTGTCCCTCACCTGCTGTGGGCTCTCACCATGGCTTAGACCCGTCTGCTGCCGCCAAGGTCCCTCTCACGCAGAATTATTACACCTAGTCTACATCCTGTTAGTACACGGGGCAGGTAGGTGCTGGCAATCCTTTGGTAGAACTGAGAATGACTTGTATGGCTGCTTGCGTGGCACAAAAAGTTCAGACTAGGCACATTCACAGAGGGTGCCCAGCACCTTTTCTTTACTAAACACAGAACTGGGTTTTTCTTACCAACTGAGGGTGACAGTTTGTTCACTATGAACACCGCAGTGCTTTCTTGGGGACTCCACAGCCTCACTGGGCCGAAACACAGGGTCTTAGGCATGCAAAGCCAACACTCTCTGTATGCTGGCTAGTTTTTGTTTCAACTTGACATGAGCTACAGTCACCTGAGAAGAGGGAGCCTCAGCTGAGAAAATGCCTCCCCAACATCCGGCTGTAGCCAAGCCAATAGGCATTTCGTAATTAGGGATGTGGGAGGGCCCAGCTCCTTAAGGGTGGAGATACCTCTGGTAGTTCTAGAAGAAAGCAGGCTGAAGTTGGGTGTGGTGGTACGCGCCTTTAATCACAGTGCTTGGGTGGTCGAGACAGGAAGAAAGGGGGGGGGAGGGAAGGAAGAAGGAGGAGGAGGAGGAGGGAGAGGAGGGAAGAAGGAAGGAGAAAAAACCAGGCTGGGCCGACCAGAGCAGCACTCTTCTATGGCCTCTGCCTCAGCTCCTGCCTCTGGGGTCCCGCACCAGTGTGTTTCTGCCCTGACTGCTTTAAATGATGTGCTGTTACATTGAAGTGTGAATGAAATTAATTAACCCTCTCCTCCCCAAGTTGCTTTGGGCCATAGTGTTTTGTCACAGCAATAATAATCCTCGCTAAGACTACCACTAAACTATATCCTCAGTCTCAAGACAATTGGATTTTTTGTGTTTTGAAATAGTCTCTTTATGTTGCTGAGGTGACCTCAAACTCACGCACTTGAGTCCTCTTCAGTACCTTGAGTAGCCAGGATTGGTATGCACCACACCTGGGGCCCCTTTCATTCTGTGTGTGGTCCCCATCATTATGAGCTGCTTAGCAACTGCCCAAGCCCAAGCAGGCCTGGTCCCTGCTGCAGTCTTTCTTTACTCTGAAGGTGCTGTATCCAGCTTGGCCCTGGGAGTTCCTCTTGCGCCTGTCGCTCAGGCCCTATTGGTCCACTCACTTCCTGGGCCCCTGGGGACCCATCCAGAGACAGGGGATTTAATCAACCTGAGGACAGATGAGGTGTGGAGTGCTAGGAAGACTAACAGGGATGTGCACCAGAGAGGTAACTGTCCTGGACCTCGGAGCGTAAGGCCACTTCCTGCTGAGCTGGCATTCAGGTGCATGCTGAAGACATCTGAAAAGCAGCATGTTAGGGACAAAACAGGACGGTGTGCAGGTGATAGTTAATTTTATGTGTCCGCGCATCTGCGTCACGTGGTACCCAGGCATTTGAGTAAGCATTGCTTGGTCATTTGCCAAGGTATTTCTGAGTGAGATAAGACAATCTGGTCTTATTTACTGTGGGTAGTTTGGGTCTTGGCCAGCCAGAAGAAGCCTTGAGTGTGGCAGACTGAGTAAGGACACTCCTCCAGCTCAGGGACTGGAGGGGGGGGGGGAGGGCATCCACCCTGTTTTCCCACCTTTGTATTAGAATGGAAGGATTTGTTTCTTCCTGGGCTGTCTAGCTTTCAAACGAAACTATTTTTCACTTTTCCTGGAGAGAGGCAAAGAAACACCAAATTGCTACAGGTATAGACAGACATCAACAGACCAAACAAACGATTCCATTCAAGCCCAGCTGAGGACTGAATGAGCTTATCAGGGTTCCTGCCGGAGCACAGGTGGAGGGCTACATACAGGAGGCTGACTCAAAGGCAGCAACGCCACAGGAAAGTCCCACACTAAAGTGGTAACTCTGAAAAGCTGACTCATTGGAATCTCTCCCCCCTCACCCCCACAGGAAGTTGGGAGGAGGCAGTGGGGAGTGGTGCCTGGAATCACAGGTTATCACAGGTTCTGTTCCCTTGATGCCCGCCTCTTTCTTTCTTCAAGGCAACACGAACAGGCCTGATCTTGTTAAGGTCTCTTGGGGCACAAAATCAAGACAGCCAAGGTCAACTCAAGGCTGGAGGACAAAGTTCAAAACAAGCCACACAACTAGTTTTTCCTGGGTCTCTAGACCTTGGGCCAACGCGGCCTCCACAGCCTTCTGAGTCAACACCTTGAAAATAAGCACCCCGTGCTTTCCCCCCTCCCTTCCCTGCCATTTCAGCTGTTTCTCTGACCACACCACAAGCAGAAAGCAAGCTTGTGTTGCAGAGCTTGCCAGGATCCACAGTGGCATGAGCGACTAGGCTACCCACGGAGCTTAGCGAAGTCCAAGTGTAAGATGTGACAATGGCTTTTCTAGTGCCCCAGCTTGCCATGGTCCCCTCTCCTGTCGCTGTTCATAACTTCCTCCTCTGAAGAGACAGATTTGAATCCTAGGAGTACCAAGGTCACGCATGTGAGGCCTTCTGCTTTCAGCTTCCTGGTCAGCAGTGAGCAGCTCTGGCTGGACGCATTCCTCTTACACTCTGATACTCCTGCACACGTCTTCCTCTTACACTGATACTCCTGCACACGTCTTCCTCTTACACACTCTGATACTCCTGTACACGTCTTCCTCTTACACTCTGATACTCCTGTACACGTCTTCCTCTTACACTCTGATACTCCTGCACACGTCTGCCTCTTACACACTGATACTCCTGCACACGTCTGCCTCTTACACACTCTGATACTCCTGCACGCGTGGCCTAGTTGACAGCAAGATAAGGCTTCTCTGGCTGCCTCTCCCAGGTCCCAGGGCATGGTCCTTGGCTTCAGGCCCAGAACTAGAACTGGGGCACAGGAAGAAGCAAGCCTGGCCAGAATGAGCACCTAGAGTCCTGTTCAAGCTCACCAGGAAGCTCCAAGCCCAGCTACCACAAGTATCAGCCTAGACAGGAAGTCCCTCCCTTAAAAAAAAATTTTCCCCTTGGATCATAGAGTGATGGGCCATGTAGGATTCAGCTGTTTGAGTGCCTGTGTCCCTACATTCTTTCAACATCTCCTCAGAGAATGTGACTTTTGCCAGTGGCCTCCTCAGTCAAGTTCTACAGTGCCTTTGCCTCCCAGACCAGGTCAATGCTTTGCTTAGCTCCTGGGAAGGTCACTCTGCTGTGACTAGTCAGCCTGCACACTTGTCAGCCTACCACACAACTCACTTGATCTTTCTTGAGCCTCATTTTCCTCATCTATGTAATGGGAAAGATGACACCCGCCCCATGCTGGCTAACTTTATGTCAACTTGACATAAGCTAAAGCTATCTGAAAGGAGAGGGAACCTCAACTCAGACAATGTCTCCATAAAAACAAGCTCCATTAAAAAAAAAAAGGCATTTTTTTTTTTAAAATGATTGATGTGGGAGGGCCCAGCCCATTGTGGGTGGCACTATCCCTGAGCTGGTGGTCCAGGGTTTTATAAGAAAGCAAGCCATGATGAGCAAGCCAGTAAACAACATCCCTCCATGACCTCTGCATCAGTTCCTGCCTCTAGGCTCCTGCCCTGCTTAAATTACTGCCCTCACTGCTTCTGGTGATGAACTGTCACATCAGTGGTTCCTAGCCTGTGGGTTGCAACCCCCTTGGTGGGAGGAGCATCGAATGACCCTTTCGCAAGTTGCCTAAGACCACTGGAAAGCACAGATATTTACATTACAATTCATAACAGTAGCAATATTAGTTATGGAGAATCAACAAAAATCAGTTTATGGTTGGAGGTCACCACAACATGAGGACCTGTATTAAAGGTCACATCCCCTGGAAGGCTGCGAATCACTGGAAATGCGAGTAAACCAAACTCTTTCTCCTTAAGTTGTTCACGACTCTTCCCCCTTTGTTACAAGACTGAGAAGTGAGTCAGACACCATGTGGTTGCACACTCATCCAAACGTTAGGTGCTGTTGAGGGCTGAAATGCAAAAGCTCTATTTTATTTTTATTTTTTTTTAAAAAATATTTATTTATTATGTATACAATATTCTGTCTGTGTGTATGTCTGTAGGCCAGAAGAGGGCACCAGACCTCATTACAGATGGTTGTGAGCCACCATGTGGTTGCTGGGAATTGAACTCAGAACCTTTGGAAGAGCAGGCAATGCTCTTAACCACTGAGCCATCTCTCCAGCCCAAAAGCTCTATTTTAATATAAACCTGGGCTTGGAATATCTTCAGAGGTCTCCGTGCCAAACGCTTGGTTCTATTGCGGAGGGCTTAGGAGGAGGCTTTTGGGTCATTGGACACACACCTGTAAAGGGGACCGAGGGACACCCAACTCCCTCCTCTATTTTCTTTGCTCCCTGGCTTGTGACTGTTTTCTCTGCCACACCCACCCATTACGGTATGCTGTTCCACCACAGGCCCAGCTGACACTTCGTTACAGTCAAGGAAAGCTGACCAGCAGAAGGAATGCTGGAGATGTAAAATACAGCCTGGAAAACTGGGGGAGGGGTTTCCTAAGGGAATGATGTTCACCCGCCACACACGTTCTAGTAAAATGCCCATTGTGTGTACATTTGTGCAAAACTTCTATTGAGAGTTAAAACTTGAGGCTCCTGACTCTGGGCATTTAAGCCTCAGAGCTCTGGAGGCAGCTGGGGTGAGCCAAACTGCTCACACAATCGTTACAAATCCAGAGGGGCTCAATCGTAACCAAAGTTTACCACTGTGTCATGCCAGCCCAGAGCGGGTGAGCAGTTCTCTGGTGATGCAGAGACCCCGCCTCTTTCCAGCTCGGGCTCTCCTACCCTTCTGGCATGTGCATCCAGACACACGGGGGGGGGGGGGGGCAGCCAGAGAGATTGTATTTCTGTTCCCGGTCACTGCAAAAAAATGCTTAACCCTGAGGACAAACCTGGCTACAAGGAAGGCTGGTGGTGTGCCCAGGTGAGGGTGGCGTTGTCTTCTGCTGGAGAGCCAGTGGGTTTCTCCAGCTTTTGGATGAGGAAGTCTACACAGGAGCAATTAGCTTGTCAAAATTAGTTGGTCATAACCAAGTGACAAGGCCAGGACAGTGGCCAGTGCCCGAGGACAGTGCCCACCCGACCTGAGCTGCCATCCTCTCTCTTGCCACCATGTCTTCATTGGAATGATAGAAATGCATTTGCTCCCTGCTTCCCCCCATGTTCTTTCAGCTCGTATCTGTGGGTGTTCGTGTTCAGACAGGACATCAGAGCCGAGTGGCAACACCTGCTGCTGAGTCCTGGTTTGACTCCACACTGTGGTCCTCTGAACAACAACAACAACAAAAAACGACAGACTAGCTTCCAGGCCGTATTTTATTTTTACAGAAGCGGTGGCCCCACAGCCACAGGGACGTGTGTTCTGGAGAGTAGGCACAGCGCCTGAGGCTGCAAGAGCCTGACCAGGGGGAGTCATGCCTTCTCCTTGGTCCCCATGACCAAATTAAAACAAAAAAACAAACAAACAAACAAAAAAAAACCACACTGCCACAGCCACCCCTCCCCCTCTTCCCTTCCAGTAACAGCCAATTCAGCTTTCCAGTCAGGCGGTGGCTACAACTCTGACTTTCCAGAACACCTTCATGCAGCCAAGAAACCAGAGTCACGGAGGGGAGAGGCTTGCTCTGGCATCCCACATGCACTGTCCTGCAGCAGCGAGGTGACCACCAAGCCCCTGGATGGCTGGACAATGACAGGACTGGCTTGTGAGGAAAACCTGGGACCCAGCTCACCACGCTTGGAAGACGACCGGCCACTTTTCAGGCAAGATATTACTGGAGCCAAACACTAACCTGAAGCTAATGTGATTAAAAAAATCCCTTCCCTTCCCAGGTCCTGGGGCGTGTCTGTGGTGGGCTAGAATTTGGCTCTTTAGGGTGACACAGGTTGCTGGCATCACTACCACAGTCCCAGTGGCTCTGGGATGGAGGCTCAAGCGGTGGAACGATGGTACTTCAGATATCACGCTAACTAACCTAGCTCGCATCGACCATTCATCTGCAGCAAGCAGAGTCATTAGTCGGTGAGGACGAGGATGCACACGGACCACCAAGAGAGCCCGTGCCAAGAATGCACGCTGCACAGACAGCTAGGTGAAGACTACTTCCTTCACAGGCCAAGAGGATGTGGTGGTTCCTCCGCCTTCCAGCGGCCACAAGTGCTCCAGCCTTCACAGGACCACACTGGCACTGTGCGGTATGTCATGACAGCTCTTGGAGGCATCAGTGAGCATCCTTCAATTAAAGTATGACTCTTAAGGGTTCTGGCATGTGCCAGAGAGATGAAAATGACAGGGGAGCTGCTTGGGGGTGGGAGGAAGAACTCGAGATGATGGACAGTCCCTAACTGTCACCTGGATCGTTTATGTTCCCCCAGCTTCTAACACTAGGCTTTCTACTGTCTAACACAGAAAGGCTTCAGGAGCTCTGACGTTTCAATGAGACTTGAGAAAACAGCAGCTTAGTGGGGACTGTGACCAGCTCAGCTCTTGAATTCTGGCTTCTCTTCCAGGACTTGATTCCCCCCCCCCCCCCCCCCGGGAGACTCTGGGTTTTCAGCCAGGCCAGGCAGTTCTGAAGGTGGGGCTGTATAACCAACCACACTTCACTAACAAGGCAGAGGGGCCTTAGTGGCCCCTCCCTCTGGAACGGAAATGGAGCTAACTTTCTCTGAGCTTAGGATTTGTAAGGCACTGAAATTAACTAGAGCTGGGGGTGGGGGAACATAACGGGGGGGAATGAGTGACCCTGGAAGCTTTCCTTCCAACCCCAGGGAGGGTCCTCACAGTAGCACAGGGCAGACACCCCTTTCTTACTCAGTGTGGGAACCACCCCTATGTGACACAGTCATGAGCATGTGCCCCCATTGTGACTCAGTGGATCTTAGAGGAGGTCTGGATGGAGGGAGTCAAGAAAGGAAAGCCCAGGAAGGCCAGGCTTCCCATCTTGAGACGTCTTTTTCCAGGAACAGTCCTGAGTGGGCCCAGTGAGATGGCTGGGGTGACCCTCGGGCCTGCGCACACAGGAAGAAGGGGCAGGATGGCCCAAAGATGGCAGAGAGGACTTTGGACTGGACCTGGCTTTGGCACAGCACATCCTGGGCCTGCCTGCCCATCATGTGGCCCCCCCTGAGGTCCGGGGGAAGAAGGAACCTCCTTTGCCCCCATGAAGGGCTCTTGTGGCTGATGCAGGCAATGCAGGTGCAACCCCAGGGCACCCCCTTCATCATGCCAGCCAAACCTGTGCACAGGTGACCCGTGGGGAGCAGGAATCAGGTGTGAGGTTGAACGGGAAGCTGTGGCCATGGCTGCCACTCGTGAAGCTCTTCCCACACAACCAGCCCTTTGTGCAGATGATGGCCCACAGGTAGGAATTTTTACCTCTTTTCACAGATGAACACAGGGCACAGAGGGGCCAAGTGACCAGCCCAGAGTCAGAGTCGCACGGCTAATGAGTGGCTAACCTGGGAGCGGGACTTAGGACTGTATGACTCCAGATCCCGTGCGCTTCCTTCCTTCCGCTTGCCTGAGCTGCCCTGGAGATTTCTGGAGGGGTTTCTTTCTGAAATCTGGGAAAGCAGAGACGCTGGAGTGAGGGAGAACAAGTCCATTCCCATGCATCTGGCTCCCGAGGTGCCCCGCTCAGTGCCTCGCCGCCTTGCAGATCTTGTCGTACACCTCAGGGAAGGCGTCCTGGCAGCCGAGCTGCTTGCGCAGCTTGTGGTACAAGGAGCCATCAAACATCTCCCAGAACTCCTCCCGGTTCATGTAGCAGTCGGCGTATAACATCTGGAACCTGCATGGGAGGGAAGGGGTGAGGGTGTGAGGATGGGCAGGGTGGGTGAGAGGGTCCCTGTGCCCGGACACCCCAGGCCACTCACCCGTGCACACTCCGCACAAACTTCTCCAGCTGCCTCATGCAGGACCTGGCCTCGAAGTGCTTCACGCGTGGCTCCCCATACGCCCCAATGTCCACGTAGAGCTCAGCCTCATCTCCCTTGGGGTGCACCAGTCCTGGCTGGCTGGGCAGGATGAACGGGCACAGCCAGATGGGGTAGACCTGAGAGGCCAGGGAAGTGGGTTGGTCTCAGGTAGCAGACATAGGACTGGCCTGCCCACATCCCACCAAGGGAGACTTTGAGTTTGCAGCCCTCGCTAGAGGCTCCGGGCTGTTCCCTGCTTTGGTTTTCTCTATACCCCTGCCAGATACTCCCACTCCACCTCATGGTGCCAGCAGCCCATCAGACCCTTTTTTCTTGCTGCCCTGGCTGAGTGGGCTAAGATCCTCATTTTATGGTTGGAGGAACTGAGGCCCGGAGGACAGATACACAAAGCTGGGTGGCATGGCTCTGGAGAGGAGGTCTGGATCCCATGGGAGCATGCCCGCCTGGCCACCCGGCTTACGTGGATGTCGTTCTGGAAAGTGTGCAGGGCCTGAGCCATGCACTTCATGGGCACCAGCATGTCCTGAACCACGTGGTGCTGCTCGTACAGCTTGCGGAGAGTCTCGCCCTGGGTCAACTTCAGGAGGGAGATCTTGGGGGGCACCATCCAGCCAAAGAGGTAGCGGAAGATGGGGTTGTTGCCAAAAGGGATGATATCCTAAAAGAAAGAGAAGGGGGATGGGAAGACGGAGCCACGGCCAGGTCCCTCGATCCACCCCGGACAAATACTCCAGGGTGCGAGCCCCTCCTTAAAAGGTAGGGTGGCCTTTACCAGACGGAGCTGGGTTTGATCCCCATCTTGCACATTTACCAACTATGACGGCCTTGGGCTAGTTACAGAACTTCTCTGAGCTCAGCTTCCTTATCTGGGAAAAATGACGCGCGAGACCAACAGAGATACTGTGACCCCCGCCCCCCCAAACCAGGAACACAATGATAAGATGGCTACCATCCCTGTTCTTGAGATTAAGGTCAGAGTGAATCATATCCCATAAATATTTGCTAAATGAATGCCATCCAGTGAGAAAAGGGATACGCAGAGAGCTTGAGCAATGTTTCTAAGGTCAGGCAGCAGGAATGCACCAGGTGGGTGGAGTCGCTCCACAAGGAGTCTGTTGGATCGCACACAGCCAACCATTCATTCACTTGCTTCTCTTGGTCTCCCTGGAGACCCTGATGGGCAGATGCTGTCTTTACCCTCACGCCCTGGGTGCTGTTGCTTCCCCAGCACACCCTTCGTTTAGAGGACTAGCTCACAATGTTCCTCCCAGCTCTGACCTTGCCACCTTCCTAAGTCACCAGTGTGCAGAGAGTACCACAAGCCCTGGAGCCTTGATGCCAAGGGTGTCGGAGACAAGGCATTCCAGACATGCTTCCTGTCCTGAGAGCCTCTCTTGGGAGTGGAGGGTACAGGACAGAACTGGGACACAGAGTCAGAGGCAGCTCCCGAAGGTCCCCTGGAACAGGAGCCCAAAGCAGCAGTATGTGCCAACTGCTAAAAGCCGGGTAGCAGCACTCACCCATCCCTGGAGTCAGAGCTCTCCTATAAGGCCGCTAATCCGCTGTCCAGTCTGCTAGATCCACATATCACTACAGTGAGTGAGGCTAGAGTCAACCCACTGTAGCCACATCTGTCCATCTAGATGTCTATGGCCTCCTCCTGGCTAGGAGAATCGGAGAGTACCCAGAGAAACTGAGTATCACCCCTCCAGCCTTTCGCACAGACTGCCTACCCATGCCTCACTCTGTTGCCTGATGTGGAGCTATTTATTTAAGTGGTCCTACATTGATGAACATTTAGATCATTCAAAGATTATCCGTGAGGCATCTCTCTGCCTATGTCTACCCATCAATACGCACACTTGCTGTTAAGTTCCCGGACATGGGCAACTTTAGATTAAATGCTGTGGGTCTCTTTAAGGGATCCTATTTCAGAAGCAGGTACAGTCTTATACTCTGAAACTTGAGGCGAACACTGCTCCTCGCACGCCCACCAGCAATATGTGGTCACACTTCCAGACCCCTGCTGTTGCCCTGACAGGTGAGCACGGTGAGAGGCCTGCTTTTAGCTCTCAGTGACACCATGTCCCCTTTCTCAGATCCACTGGTTTGTCTCAGCCGACACTGTCCACCTCAAAAAGCAATGTTTAAACTTTCTTTCCCCTCTGCTACTGCCTTACAATCCGTCCTTTGTCCCCTTCGTGACCTGGGGTCCCCAAGGCCCTGGCTTCACTCTTGTCCTGTCCTGCCAATACACGGAGGCCACTCATCCCAGCAATCTCCCTCAAGCTCCTGCCACCTCCCTGTTGCCTGCATCCGGCCTGCTACTGGCCACCTCTGCTTGGGTGGGCTGGCTGCAAGGCCCCAACGATGACCAAGGATCCCAGATCTCCTTTCTTACCATGTTACTCGCCCCCACAGGCTAACAACTGCTATGCAAATGGCCACGGAAGATGAGAGAGACCTGGCCTATGACTTAATAGAAAGACGAAGGTCAAGAGAGAATGTTCATGTACCAAAAGCAAAATAGTCCTTGTATGCTTTTATATGTATGTAAATGCATGCCCACAGAAGTGACATACAGAGGTCAGAGGACAGCTCTAGTGTGGCCCTTGCTTTTCACCTTGTCCGAGATAAGGTCTCTTTGGTTGTTTGCTGCCCCGGGTACCAGGTCAGCTGTCTGGGAAGCTTCCACAGATTCTCCTGCTCCACCTCCCATTAGGAGCTCTGGGATTATAGATGTGAGTCATCACGCCTAGCTTTAAGTGGGTTCTGGGGATTTGAACCTGGGTCCTCACTCTTGAACAGCTAATGCTGTACTCATTGACCATCATCTCTCTAGACCAAAGGCAGTGGGTGTCAACCCCCCGCCTAGACCAACCCCATTGTGCTAAGGATTGAACTTATGGCTTCATGTGTGCTAGGCAAGCTGCCTATTGCTGAGCCCCAGTAAATGCTCTTATATTTAGAAGAATGGTAAAATCCATGCTAATAACTTAGAATGTTTTTTTATTATGTAAATACTTATGACAGGACAAAGAAAAAGGCTTCATATTTTAGGAATTTTAGAAGCCCTTTAGACCTGTTCTGTGCATCGGGCCCTACAGGTCATCTAGCAAGCCCTGAACTTGGTGCTGCTTGGTGACCCAAGTCGGGAAGGAAGGAAGATGTTTGAGCCAGCCAGGCTGGTCCCCTGTGAGAGGCGAACTGACTCTCACCCAGAGTGCAGGTTCACCCGGTTGTTTTCAAAGATCCTTTTTCCTCCTGGGAGGAAGCTGAAGTGAAGGCAGCCAATGGAAGGGAAGGTGTATTGAAGGGAAAGTCTAAGTCCTGAGATGTCCTGAGATTGTGTGGTGTGTGTTCCTTATCAGAAAGGTCTCTGCTTAGCTGGGGGCCCCACCCACTTCCCCAGGGACTCAGGAAGCTGGGTTCCTCCTCAGGAAACCACTCTAGGCAGAAGGGAGAGGAAAGAGGCTGGTCTAGGGCCAGAGGTGTGGGTAAAGTCCATTGATCTCTATGGGAACAACATTCTGCAGGCCATCTCTGCTTGGCGCTCCTGCGGGCCAGTTGAAACCTTCCTGTGACTGACAGCTTGGCTTCTGCAGCCGGCTGCCACCCAGTGCTATTTCCCTATTGCCTAGCATTTCTAAGTCCCAAGAGTAAACAAACTCCAGGTGAGCAAACACAGGCTTAAAACACCTGTTCTTCCAGTTCCTTCCAGCAAAGGAAGGTGATTTAGGACAGTGTTTACCTAACAGAGCAACAACAGGCAGCAAGCTTCGTTTTGAGCACAGACTGTGAACAGTTCAAGATCTATCTATCTCCTTTGGAGATGGGGCTCAGCGCCCCTCAGCTGGAGTGGGTCAACGACATGGTGCTATCAGTTGGGTTGTGGTGGCAATGACTGTCAACCGTAACATGAAAGGTACACTGCAGAATATGCCCGAGTATCTCTTGGGTGATCTTTTGTGGGGGTTAGGCAGCTAAAGGAGTCCGTATGGCCGTGAGTAAGGGTTCCCTCATCCATCACCCATGGCCTCACACTCATGGGTCCCCCCTGGAGCCTGACCACTGCAGTCCCCTTAGCCCATACAAATGCCAGTTCCCACTCCCTCCTCTCCTCCCATTCCCTTCACCTGCCCCCTCCATCTCCCACCCACTCCTCAGAGAGGATAAGGCAATTGCTTTGCGGAAGGACCAAGGCCCTCCCTACTATATCTAGGCTGAGCAAGGTATCCAGTCAAAGAGAATGGGTTCCCAAAAAGTCAGTCCAAGCAGTAGGGATAGATCCTAGTACCACTGCTAGTGGCCCCTCAGTCTGCCCCAGCCATATAACTGTCACCCACATTCAGAGGAACTAGTTTGGACCTATGCTGGTTTCCTCCCTTTCCGGGTGGAGTTGGTGAACTCCCATTAGCTCAGGTAAGCTGTTGCAGTGGGTGACCCCATTATGGTCTTGACCTCTTTGCTCATATTCTCATTCCTCCCACTCTTCAACTGGACTTGGGGAGCTCAGCCCAGTGCTCTGCTATGGCCCTCACCCCACTCCTCAATGAGGCCTGGACTGCTGCATCCGCTCATCCCACACTCATGGCTACCCCTCACTGGGCCTGGCCAATCGCAATCCATCACCCCACATCACTGAAGCCTGGGCCACTGTGCCCCTCCCTGGTTCTGAACCACTGCGTTCTTATTCACCCTCATACACTGCAGTTCTACTTCACGGAGCCTGGTCACTATCACCTTCATTTTCCCTCACAGTTTGTGATTTTAATCCCCACACCTGTGATGTCCCCACTCGTTGGTACCCCCGCTCCCCAGCCTGCTTGCCTGTCTCTCAGCAGTCTCATCTTTCACTGAGCTTGGCTATTGCTCTCATGTCGTATCTCGGAGCAGCTGACAAGACTGTCACCATGGCGATCTAATCTCAGAGCCAAATCAGTCCTGCTGCATCTTTTCCCAGAGCCACCCACAACACACTCACTCACCGTGGATGGGACCACTGCAGTGCCCTGGCGCAGCAGAACTAAGTTGCTGGGGTACAAAAGTATCATCCAGTCGGTCCCAGACAATCAGTGGTCTATCTTCATTTATTCCACATTTCCTACTGTCCAGATGCCCCCAGAGGTGGCCCGCTACTGACCTGGCACCCGCTGTCACAGTATGAAAACCCACAGCCACATGCTGGCCTTGCCAGGAGTTCATGGTCCCGAGTCGCAGGAAGCTGAATCCCCTGGCCATCCCCAGGCAATGAACTTCCTATTCTGTAAGGAACAATTCACATGTCCCCCTCTCAAGTGGTCTGTCACCATGTCCCAGCTGAAATTCCTACTTCTGACTTCACTGAGAAATTACAGACAACCAAAAGGGAACTCTCTCGACTTCCCACCTCCCAACTGTCCCCAACTTCCAGCGACTGTTCCCTCCCACACATGCCACCACAGGAGGCCACTTTCTCAGCTGAGCCAGGGACTCATCCCCCTCTCTAAACACCCTCACCCTGGACTGTCATTTTCCCCATCAGCCCCAGGACACATAACCATGATGTCACCTCTTCTAAAAACAATTGCAGATTCTTTCTTAGTCCCACCCTCCTTCCACCATCTGTCCCGTGTCTATTTGCTTTAAGTAGCCGCTGAGATTGGTTTTCATGATCCCTTTCTTTCAGACTCGGCCTTCCGGCTCTCACCTGCTATTCAAAGCTGGTTCTACCCCTTTGTCTCACTTAGCACTCGACATTATCCTGAAGGTCCCCAGGGCTCTGGCTAAAGGACCTTCTCTTCTGCTGGTTCCTCTCCCTGGGGCTGTAGGGGACCCAGGACTGGAGTCTTCATGCACCTACTATCATGGCTTTAAATAACATTTCTCAAAAAAAAAAAAAAAAAAAAAGGCCAGGTGTGGGGAACAGGCCTAAAAGCTCTGTATTTGGGGAGGGGAGAATGTACAAGGCTGGGGTTGGTCTCACTGACATAAGGACCAGCATGGGCTACATGAGACTTTATCTCAAACACAAAATAACCAAACAAAACCCCCCACAAACCCAGAAACATTTCCCCACCACCAAGGTCACCAAGGTCCATATTTACACACATGGTCTTAACCTTGCTGAGGCCCCCTGGTCCTCACACACACGGTTGCCTGGCGACCAACTCAAGATCCCATCTGTTTGCTCAAAGCAGTAGCTTCAACAGATGTGGTCAACTCAGAACGTCCAGTATCCTCTTCCATGCCTCCCCTGCTTCCCGTGGTAGTTAGGGGTTTCCAGCCTTGAGCTCAAGCCAATCTGTCTGGAAATCCTGCCCGAGTCCATCAAGCTGCTCTTTGCCTCTGTCGCCTCCCAGGCAACAGACATGTTTCATCTCTTTTTCCACGACCGCTTTGCCCCCAACCTACCTCACGCTCCTTCCAGCTACCAGATTTCCTCTAAGATTAAAAATAAAAAAGTAGGGCACATCGCCTTCCTGCTCGAAGTGCCCACTGGCTTCCTATCACACCTAGAAGAAGCATTAAGTTCTTACTTGACCTACAAGGAGCCACGTGACCCAGCCTCTGGCTGCTGGGTGACCTCATTCTGCACCCCGGCTCTAACTCTGTTTCAGACATATGCAGCCTGCAGGGACAACAGGGCAGCGAGGTCCTGAGCGACTGCTACTGACCCCTGCCTCGCATAGGAGGTGCAAAAGGTTCAACCTAAATGAAGGTGCTTTAGCCTTGGAGGCAGAGCTCCTGGAGGCAGGCATGGATGTGGGGGGGGGAGGGGGAATGGTGAGCAGGGATCTTCCTGATGTCACATTTGTCAACAAATTCTTTTGTTGTTTGAGACAAGGTTTCTCTGTGTAGCTATGGAGCCCGTCCTGGAACTTGCTCTGTAGACCAGGCTGGTCTCAAACTCACAGAGATCTGCCTGCCTCTGCCTCCCGAGTGCTGGGATTAAAGGTGTGTGCCACCACCACCCGGCTGTTAATAAATTCTTAAATAAGACACTGAACAAAATGGGTAAGTTAGACTTCATTGACATGAAAGACATGTATGTCAACAGACACTGTGAAAACTGTGAAAGCAACGTGCAGGATGGAGAAATATTTGCAACTCGCGTGTCTGCTAATGGCTTGGCATCCAGAGTGTGTGAGGAACACACACAACAACAAACAAAGATGGACAAAGTGTCCAGAGAGATGGGTCAGTGGACAAAGGCGCTGGATGCCAACCCTGATGACCTGAGTTTGACCCCGGGGATCCACAAAGCCGAGGGAGAGCACTGGTTCTTGGAAGTTGTCCTCTGACCATCGTGACATGTGTTACACACATGCGAACACACACAAAACAAATGAACGAATGGTCTACAATTAAAGACCCCACAAATGGGCCACAAGCACTGACACAACGCTCAAGATCAAAGACCGCTGTTCAGCACCGCCTCTCTGAGGTTGGCCGTAATAATAACAATAGCTTACAGATCAGAAAACCAGTATTGGCTAGATCAACGGGGAACCTGGAACACTGCTAGGTGAAACGTGAACCGCACAACCACTGTGGGAAACACTCTGGCAGGACCTCTGCCAGTTCGACACAGAATCACCATAATCCAGCAATTCCACTTCTTACGTGTGCGATGAGTGTCCCCCCAAAGAACATGAAGACTGTTTACTTGCTCTTGTGGTACAGAGAGAACTCTTGGGACCCTATCGAGGTGGCAGCTACCCAGCATCAGGAGTGTACTGCGCTCCCCGAACTAGGCACCAGACCCCAGTTTAATTCTCTGGGCCCACAGCTGGCCATTCCTCTGCCCAGGGACTCTCCTGGAGGTTCTGAAAGATAAAGCAGGTCTGCCTGCCTTCCGCAAAGCATGCCCCCCCCCCCCCCCCCCCCCCCCCCCCCCCCCCCCCCCCCCCCCCCCCCCCCCGCTCTCGGTGTCAACTCTCATGGCAGGTGGCTGTACCCCGCCCAAAACACAGTAACTGCTCCGCTGGGCCAGAGACCGGTGGCCCCAGTGTGAACGGCCTGCTGTCTCAGGGGAGCCAAGCCTCACCTGGAGCTCCCAGAAGATGCTGCGCGTGTGGCGGTGGTAGTAGTGCCGCAGGGGAATGTACTCGAGGCCCTCCTGGTTCGTCTTCAGGTAGTTCTCCACATGCTTGAAGAACCACGGCTTGTAGTAATTGCCGATGCTATTCAGCTGAAATGACAAGAGTGTATTTGTGATCGGGGAATGCCAGACACCACAAGGGAGCCACCAGGGAGCAACAGCAATCCAGCCATTTGTCAAACCTCTGACATGTCAGCTGTGGCCTTGGAGAGCCTTCAAAGCTAGGCGGCTTGGGCACAGTAGGCCCTCTCCAGCAGAGAGCAGACACTCAGTGACCTTAGTGCCGAGCACAGGGCCGTGGAGCTGGCTCTGGCAGTCTAGGAAATTGAGTGGCCCATCTTAGCCAGTGACCTGATTCAAACAGAAGTCAGTGTTCACGATGCCAGTAACACTTCAGGGCTCTGCACAGGTTAGCTTCCTGCTGCCCTCACTGAGGCAGTGTGGATCACCCTCACTGTCGCCCACAGCTCCAACTCCAGCCAACCACGGCACTTCCTGCCTGTTCCCAGACTTGGCTCCAGTCCTCTAGGTTCAGAACTTTCCCTATAGTCCCCATCTCCTGGAGGGAAGCTCAGGTTACAAGCCTGGTCCCTGGTTCTGTGTCCTCCAATGATACCCCGAACTGTTGGCTTATAGCTCTCAGAGGTTCAGGCTTTGATCTGGCTGGCTCCAAGGTGACTTAGCTGCTCAGACCCCAGCTCCCTCTCCTCTGGAATGAACTCTGGGCAGGTTCTCTTGGGAAGACAGAACGTTCTAGAGCTGGAAGGTTGGAGCACATGTTGCCTGGCTATACTCTAACTGTGTGAACTGGTGCAGGCCACTCCCTTGATGTGGGATGTCCTTCTGTACAAGTGTTGCTTTTACTGGCTGATGAATAAGATTATTTGAGTCTGGGTGGCCAGGAAAATAATGAGCACTCTCTGTTTACACTCCCTAACCCAGTTTCCTGCGTGTGTGAATTAACAATAAAAAATACATACATGTTTAGGGCTTTATTTCTCTCTCAAACAAAACAACAACAAAACCAAAAACCAAATAAAATAAAACATAAAACAAACAAAAACAACAAACAAAAAGCAGGCCATACCACACTGCACATACTATGTGCCAACCTGCTCTTCCCATGTGTAAGCTAAGCTGATCCTTTAGCCTGCTTGGCTCACTTTCCCTATGGCAAGATACTGGTACTGCTGACTGGAGTGGCTGTATAGGTCAAAACACACAACACAGGACACACCTAGCGTGGGCCTGGCCCACAGTGGGCCACAGCATCAATTCCTTTCTCTGCCCCTGGCTTTCAGCCTTTCCCTCCACAGTTAGCACCTGCCACCCTCTGGGTATCACCCTCGTGTGGGGCCCTCTCTGTGACAGGCAGTTCTGCACAAGAGCCTGTTTGCCCAAGTTGGCTTCCCCATGGGGAGTGAGGCCTCTGCTTGGTAACAGAAGGGGACCGAAACTCAGCAGCAGACGGAGCAATTTGATCTAAGGTAATGGCATTCACTGTGTAATTAAGTTGAAACTTGGGGTGCCTCGGTCCAAGGTCTTAGGGAAGCACAGTGCCAGAGAAGTCCTGAAACATTAAATAAGCCACCCTAACCACCACTCAGGACACACGGCACTTGGGAAGGCCAGGTAGCTGCAGATGCTCATTCTGGCCTTAACATATCCACAGAGAGCAGCTCCTGACTGGCTGTAAAGTGGATTATGTCTTCATAGGGAGCCTCATCCTGGATGGTACCACCAGAGGGCCATCACAGTGTCTGGCTGGCTTCTAAACTGGGACATTTGGCCTAACAGCATCCTGTTCCAGCTCAGCTAACATCTGTGTCCGGTCTTGCTTGCTAGGACAAAAGGCAAGAATCTCTGGCCTCTGGGCTTTCCTGCCATTTGTCCTAGAAGGATCTTGGGGCCTTTGTTCCCTCCTCAGGAAACACAGGGACAGGGTCAGCTGTCTAAACACTTTAAAAGCTGAACAATTCTTTTTTGTAATCATCACTTTGATGGCATCTAATCCATCAGACAATGGTCAAGTTATTTTCACAGGTGAGTGGCTTCTCCCCTTGGCCCCTCCCCTCAGCTTTATGCTGTGGACAGCCTCTAAGGAGCCTCTAAGGAAAAGCCTGGGAGAAGCTGGAACACCTTTGGGCCAGATTCCTCTGATAAGTGATTAGGGGTGGAGTGGGGGCCTCACAATGACGAGGCCTGAGGCCACGAAGAGCCAGAGGACTTCAGCTCCACGGCTGCTGTTGCCACTAATGCTCTTGGATACCCTCCTCCAGACACGCGGCCCACCAGGAATCAATGCTGTGAACACTGCTACACTCTAGAAGCTGGGACTCAGGGACCCACATGAATCAGGAGCCAGAGACCAGAATGCAAATCTGCTATGCTCACTGGACATCTCCAAGAGTCTCGGTCCCTCACTAGGCTTCATTTTCTAATATGGAGAGGGAACTGTTCCACATGATTTGTGAGTCCTTTTCAATTATTACATTTAACTAATACCAGGGCCTCATACGTACTAGGTAAGCACCCTACCACTGGGCTACATCTCTAGCTCTCCTTTCCAATTAAACAAAACAAAATTTATTTATTCATTTATGTATTAGTGTGTGTGTGTGTGTGTGTGAGACAGAGGACAACTTGTGGGAGCTGGTTCTTTCCTCTTGCCATGGAGGCCACAGGGATCTAACTCAGCCTTGGTGGGAAGTATCCATATTCACTGAGTCATTTTGAGGCCCCCAATTCTAAAACGTTTGAAGAGTGTAGGTACAGGTCAAGAGCCTTAAGAGGTGCCTATACTTTGACGTATACCAATTCTACTTTAAGATATTCTTCAAGGTCTCACTGCTCCACTAATTAAATTAATAAAACATTTCCAACCACGGACAGTGGTTTTCATAAGCAACAGAGGGCGTTTGCTCAATGCACTCTTCTGAAGACATTAAAATCAACTAAAGCCAAAGAGCACAGGACAGCGCTTACCCACCGGACAAGGCAAATTTGGAGAGGCGATCGCAGATAAAGGTAGACAAACTAGAAAACTCTGCAAAGGTGTGTTCAACCGTGCAAGTAACAAGAGAGCTACAAAATAAAGAGGCACTATTTTTAACCTTATCAGATTGGCAAAAATCAAAGTGTGATCCTCTCACTACAGCTGGCAAGGAGATGGGGAAAGGCCTTTAGCCGCCTGCTGCTGGGTGCGGGCATGAGCGTGACTACCACACTGAGGGTTGCGGGGTTTCATCCATCCCTATTTAGGGTGCTTACACCTTGGCTCAGGGTTCCATTTCATTCATAAAAACACTGGTGTGTAAGGACAAGAAAAGAGTCTTAAATCAGGACCAAGTACTTACATTCAAATAAATGGCCCGGGACAGGGTAAGAGCAGGACATACCTAACCACATATGCTGAACTATGCATGGCAGACTGTGGAAGTGGTTAGTTACCGTGTGTGTATGTGTGTGTGTCTGAAGAAATGCACCTTAACTTTCTAACTTAAAAACTTGAAAAAGGTTTTACATATGCACGGTGTGTGGGGGGAGGGGGGACGACCAAATGAGGAACATCTAGTTAGCTTTGGGTCATGTGTGTAGGTCTTTCACTTGTTCATAGCTCCAAGTCTCTTACAATGAACACAAATCCTTTCTGAATGGAGAAAAAAAAAATCCCTCTATTAAAAATTACTTGGTGCCGGGTGGTGGTGGTGCACGCCTTTAATCCCAGCATTCGGGAGGCAGGGCAGGTGGATCTCTGTGAGTTCGAGACCAGCCTGGTCTACAAGAGCTAGTTCCAGGACAGGCTCCAAAACCACAGAGAAACCCTGTCTCGAAAAAACCAAATAAATAAATAAATAAATAAAATAAAATAAAAATTACTTGGTTGCCAGGGATGGTGGCACACAATTTTAATCCTAGCACTTGGGAGGCAGAGGCAGGAGGATCTCTGAGTTTGAGGCCAGTCTAGTCTACATAGAGTTCCATACCAGCCAGGGCTGGTTTGAAAACAAACAAACAGGTACAAAAACAACAAACATATTACATCATTGACTCACACCGATAATCCCAGAATTTACACACTCGAGAGACCGAGGCAAGAGGATGGCTATGAGTTGGAGCTTAGCCTGTATTACACAGTGAGTTCCAGGACAGCCTGAGCTAGCATGTAACCCTGTCTGAAAATAAAAATTAAAACATTACACACTTGTTACGTATAATTAAAATGTTAATAAAACATTAGACGTTGTATGGTGAAAGCTGAGGGTGTGCCCATTTGGTTTGGAAGAGTTTCAAGGTAATTGCCCAATCCTGCCTTTGCCATTCTGTGGAAATTTAAATTAGCTTCCTCATCTAAGGCATGGGCTGTTGTTAGACATTAGGTTTTATCTACCGTGAGGCGAGCACGTGACAGGTAGCTGGCAGGAGTAGAGAAGACAGGACTCTTGTGGCCCCTAACACAGCTCTAAAGGAGCCTGGTCCCGGCATCCTGGTGAACTGCCTGCCACAAGCAGTCAAGAAGAGGCCCGGTCCCAGCCACCTATCTTCCCCTGGCCTACCTTGCTGGGTTCTACGTCATCCGTCATGACCCCCGTCATGATGACAGCCTCATCTAGGGAGTACAGCAATCCTTCCACGAAGTGGTTCTCCGGTCGCTGGGACTCGCGGGTGAATTTTTCACAGATGGTCTCGAGGCCCCGAACTGGTTGAAACCGCAGCTTGACGTATTTCTTGGCAGGGATGATACGGATCTCGGCAGCGACCAGGAAACCCAAGGTCCCACAGGACCAGGGCACAGCATAGAAAAGGTCTGAGTTTTCAGACTGCGTGAGACAGAATTGGCACGTGCTGAGAACCTGACCTCTAGACACGGTCAATAAAGGAACATATAGGGCCTGGGCCAGATTCCTGCCTATTGCTATCTTGAGCAATGACATTATGATCCATACTCAATTTTCCAGCCGCAGTTCCTACTTTATATTTAATCTCCCATTGCTCCCTGTATCGGGGCTGCTCAGCTAAACAGCATCCACTACCTGCTACTGAAGCCTAGCCCCTGAACCACATACTACCCAGCAAGGTCATGACCAAAGACCCGACATGGGGGGACTAAAGGGGGGCCCTAGTGCAGGCTAAACGAGATAGATCACTATTAGAGCCAGGGTTGCCAAGAGGCATGAAAACGTGAATGTGCCCCCTACTGAGCGGGCACTAAAAGCGACAGTACCTTTCACAGCCCATGTCACCTTATTTCAGAGCCTGGCAGGGTACTGCCTGCTTTGACAGGTGAGGAGCATGAGTCCCTACTGAGGCAGACCTGCCTGGGTCAGGGTTCCTAGAAAGTCAGCTGCAGCAGCCGGGTCTCCCTACAGCCTCAGGCTCTGAACATCTGAGCCTACCCTCCCACAGACGGACACTGCCTTGTCCACTGGCCACTCTAAGTTAGATTCTTTCCGTCTCCAAGAGCCTTTTCCCAAAACACTCCAGCCTCGGGCTGGTTTACCAATAGGCCAGTGGTGTGCCAGCTCTACTAGCCTGTATTGCCTTGGTGGCAAGCGGGACAGGGAGCAGTGGGCCAGGGGACAAGGAAGTTAGTTCTGTGGCAGGCAGCAGGATACCGTCAACCAATCCCTTTCCTGGGCTACTTCTTATCTCACTGCCCAGGTCACCGCAGCACAAACTCCCTAAATAGCACCCCTGGCTCCATGCCAGGAACCTTCCCCCTCCAGCTCACACAGCTGCCAAAGGAGGAACCCGGCCTCAGAGAAGCCTTTGTCTCCTTCCCTGATGACCAGATAACAAGGCTCAGGTGAGAGTGCAGGAAGACTGCAGAACCACTCACCGTGAAGGATTTCTTGGCTGACTGTGGTTTATTAACCCCAGGCCCAATCCCCCGAGCTAGTTGTCTTTCTTCGGGTTTTCTTCCGTGAGGCCAAAGCTCTGGTGGCTCAGATGTACCCATCTTGAACCCGGTGACCCAGGTTTAAGTTCTAGCTGTGGAGGACTTCCTATCTGTGTGACCTCGGGCAGGTCTTTAGCCTCTCTGTGCTTGAGCGTCCTATCTGACTCACGGCAATCATAGGATCCACTCACAGTTTGTTGGAGAAAATGAACCCCTCAACATGTATATAGCATTCCCAACAGTACAGCCCAAGAGATGTATTTACAACGGAACCCCCAGGACGGCCACCAGATCCCCATCTCTGAACTTACCGGCGTGCAGCGCACAAAGCTGCCGTCTGAGAGGATCAGCTCATATGCAGTGCAGATGTGCTGGAACAGGCCGTACTTGTGGGAGGACGACTCGATGCCTGTGCCCATGATCAGGCCCCCTGTGGAGACGAGCGTGTCAGCAGGGGAAGCTGTGGTGTGCAGGGTGGAGCTGGTGGGAATGGAGCTACTCAATGAGGGTATTCCCTATCCATCGATTTGGAGGGCAGGAGTGAGAAGATCTCCTTGAGGGTCGCCACCCTCACCTCTGGTCAGCCTTAGAGGTTAAAATAAATCTGTGTGTGCATCCACGTTAAGAGGAACTTTAACGAAAAGGGAGGTTACTGGGTAGCAAGGTGCTATGCGCTATGGGAGGGTGCTGGCCCTGGACAAAAGCTCTGGTGGTCACAGACCCTGCAGGGAGAGGAACCAAACTTACTCCAAGTGTGACACTGGTAGAATTGGAGCAACGGACAGTCACAAGGAGGCAGACGGCATCAGATTACCTGAACTGCTCAGAAATGGAGCATGAGAAAGCTGTCACCGAGGAGCTCTGCTATATGGAGGGGGGTTGATGCTCCTCCACTGTGACACTGAGACCACCCAGCCCACCGACCACGAACACGGAGCACTCACCCACGGTGAGGTCGTCGAGCTCAGGCAACACAGGCAGGGTCCAGCCAAGGGAGTTCAGCAAAGCTGTCACCTGACCCATAGACACCAAGGGCTCCACTCGAACAATCTGTAGATGGGGACAGGAGAGAGGCTGGGTCTGAGGGAAACAGCAAACCCAACAAGAACGCCTGCACGCAGAACAAGTATCTCAGCCTTTACGGCTCTTTCTAGAATACTAGACTGACTTTAATTAACGGTGAATGACCTCTGGTTCGAGTAAGCAAGTGTTGAATGCCATCCTCTTGAAGATCTCACAACTATTGGGTGTGGTTGCACACAGTGAGAATCCTAGCACTTGGGAAGCGGAGGCAGGAGAACTGCTTGCTTACAAGTTGGAGGCCAGCTGGGGCTATATAGCAAAATCTTGTAAGAAAGCAGACAAAACAAATCCCAAACAAACAGAATAAATACAAGAAAAGTTCAGTTACTTTTTATTCTAGATTATAGGAGAAATATTAATGTGGAAGTTACAGCAAAAAATAGCAATCATCCATACTATTATTCACTTAGCAATGACAAGCACGAAGCCAATCTGTCTTGCTTTTCCATACGTCTATGCTGCTCTTTTGTATGTTTTAATACAACATACATATACCCAAGTACAAACCCACACATGCACATCTGTTTGACTACTAAAAATTTAGTCCTAGAGGGGGCTGGATAGGTGGCTTAGCAGTTGGGAGAACTGGATGTTCTTCCAAAAGACCTGGGTTAGATTACCGGTACCCACATGGCAGCTCACAACCACCTGTGACTCCAGTTCAAAAGGACTTTAGATAAGTGCTAGATTTTTCCATCATACAGAGACTAGACAAAAAATAATACAGCTAGCTCTCCCAGGACTTGATCATCATCTCAATTTTCTCAGGGTCCTCTAAAGATGCTATTGCCCCCAGTCAGCAGGAAGTAATTTTAAGAATATGATGCCCACATTCCTAAGAGATGTGTGTGTGTGTGTGTGTGTGTGTGGTTTCTGATTGTTCTATAGGTTATGAATGTTAGTCATTGTTTAGGGGGGTTGGTTGCAAATTGTTACTTGTCATGGTAAGGGAGGAAATTAAGCAAGGGAGGTTGGATTCAAAGATCTCCTTCTGAAAAAAAGGGGGGGGGCAGTTATAGAAAGGACATAAAAGATTACTGAGTCTAATTTAAACTACAAAGCAACTATTAAATCTCAAATATTTTAAATTGGTATGGATTTTTATATACTGATACAAATTTAAGGTTATTTTTGTTAGAACATATTCTATATATGTTCCTATTCTTGTTTAAGGTATTATTGTATATTGATACAAATTTAAGGTTCTTTTTATTCTACTGTATATAAGTTTCTACTCTTGTTTGAGGTATTATACGTAGATAGCTCATTAAAAAATATAATGTATAATTAAGAAATTAGATTAGTATTTAGTCATCCATAAGAATCAAACTTGTAGTCATGCTAGGTATATTTTCAAGGTTAAATAAGAGACATATTTATTTTTAGATAGGTGGGCAGCCTTCATATACTTCAGGGACTTATGAAATATGGCATTTAAGATGTTTTAATAACCTAAGGCTTTTCTTAAAAACTTATTTCTTTTTACTTCATGTGTATTGGTGTTTTGATTTCATGTATATCTGTATGAGGGTTTTAGAGCCACTGAAACTAGAGTTACAGACGACTGTGAGCTGCCACATAGGTGCTGGGAATTAAACCCAGATCCTCTGTAAGAGTGCTCTTAACCACTGAATCATCTCTCTAGTCCATCCTAAGGCTTTTCATGACAGTGAGACACATCTGCTCCTGGTTGCATAAATTTATTCCAAAAAAGGATGTTGGATATCGAAGAACCTCCATATGGAGTTTACTTTTGCTATGGCAAAGTTAGCCACTGGGCAACAAACTGCCCTTGCCTCAACTGCTGACAGTATGCTGTCCAAATTGGACAAGCAGGACACAAGCATGCAATTGCTGAACTTTGCTAAGACAAGGTAGGACAGTCCTTCCAAATTCCTGCTTCACAGAAAAGGCTGTCATATATTCTGGGCCTGTAGCCGAAGATGGATGACTCACTGTTTCAGAGGAACCTTGGGTGACTGTCCAGAGAGCCAGCTGCTTCTGTTTCTTAGTTTTGGAAGTTGCTTGCTCTGCCCTTCCTACTAAACAGTTAACGATACTTGAGAGACAGGGAACAAACAAGGCAAGCTCTGAGACTATTCTAATCTGCCCAGAATGAGGGGAATAGGGAGGGAAACCCGGGTGGAGCCTGCATCATTATGATCTTCTAGACCAGAGTTCCAGAGGACCAATCAGAAAAGTGTTTGCAGCACAGAGTTTCACAACAGTGTTGTCCAGAGAGGAACTCCTGGAAGAACTGAAAAGGGGACCACAGCATATGCAACCTATCTCCTGAGGCTGAGGCCAGGGAGCAGAATCATCAGGGAAGATTACAGGTAAAGACACCAGAAGGTCATCCAGGGCCT
This sequence comes from Alexandromys fortis, assembly GCF_014885135.2. NCBI lineage: Eukaryota > Metazoa > Chordata > Mammalia > Rodentia > Cricetidae > Alexandromys > Alexandromys fortis. The sequence continues at coordinate 5,998,971 of NW_026067908.1, forward strand.
AGCATCCACTCTCATAAACCAGCCTGGAAAACTTGATGCACGGTGCCTTGGGCAGAGTCCTTACAATGCCTTGCCTCAGTATTGGGGAAACAACTAACTCAGATTAGATGGTGCTCTGCTCCCACCTAAGAAAATCAAGACTCAAGAGGATCAAATTGTTTCCCAGGATTTTAGCTGCCTCCTAGAAATACAACCTCAAGACATGTAGGAATGCAATACCCAAAGCCCACTAGGAAAAGGTCAGAATGTCACAACTGTCCAGTCAACACTTCCAGGTAGCAAAGATGCAGCAAACTACATGACGAGAAAAACCCATCAAGCAAAACAGAACTAGAACTAACAAACAGAAGAGCAATCAGGAACACCAGCTGAATTCTCTGTGTTCAAATAGTTAAGTTTGAGGGCCAGTAAGATGGCTCTGTGGAGAAAGGAACTTGCCTTGCAAGCCTGAAGACCTGTGTTCAATCTACAGAATTCAGGAGTGAACTGACTTTTGAAAACTATTCTCTGAACTCCACATGTGCCCCTCAGCATGTGCGTTGTGTGTGTGTGCGCGTGCACACACACACACACACACAAACTACAAAAGATATTAGCAAGACCCAGTGTCTGGAATGAAAGATACAATAGACTAGGATCATAGCAAACTGGGAATTACAAAAGAAAAATGAGTGGACTTAAATAGAGGGCAATGGAAACCATTTCCAGAGAGACAGGAGAAATAGCTTGAAGAATCTGAAGAGGCCTAGCACACCTGTTATAGCAGTCTCCAAAGGAGGAGAGATAAAGGAGGCGGAAAAAAAAAAAAACATCCTCAAAGCTTCAGTGAAAAAAACTAACAAATTCTAAACCCAAAAATTACGAAGAAAATCATACCAAAACACATCACAATAAATTGCTCAAACGCAGTGATTAAAAAAAAAACCTCTTAGCAGAAAAGAGAGGGGGAGAAGCCTATTAAGAGGGGTGCTATTCTTTTTTTCACATGTATTCCTTCTTTTTTGTTGTTTTTGTTTGTTTGTTTTTTCAAGACAAGGTTTCTCTGTGTAACCGTGGCTGTCCTGAAACTTGCTCTGTAGACCAAGCTGGCCTCGAACTTAGAGATTTGCCTGTCTCTGCCTCCTGAGTCCCGGGATTAAATGTGTGTACCACCACCACTTGGCTATGAGTTTAGTTCCCAGTATCCATGTTGGGTGGCTTATAATCACCTGTAACTCCAGGATCTGATGCCCTCTTCTGTACTCTATGGAGACTCATGCATGTGTGTGCATATACAGACACATAAGTAAAAATCAAATACATTAAAACAAAAACCCGACAGAATTCTTGCTAGAATCAATGCAAGCAAAGGCAGTGGAGTAACTTCTCCAAAGTACTGAGAGAAAAATACCTGTCAGCCTGGGAAAATGTGCATGTGTATACATTGTGACATAAGCAAGAAATGTTAAGAGGTCCTTCAGACAAAAGGAAATCAAATGCACAGAAATTTATTCTCTAGAATAGATGGTAACTACTCCATGGATAAATAGGTGTTCTTATTTAAATTTCTTTAATAGGCAACTGGTTATTAAAATAATGACAGTAACAGCGCAGAGCTAGGGAGAGTGTGACTATAGAGCAAAGGGCAGGAGGGAGGACCTGAAAGTTTATTGTCCTCGGGTCTTCAAACCCTGTGCGAAGTGAGATAACATTACTGGACCTGGAGGAAAACGCATATTGGAAACCCTGAAGCTGTGCTCCACCTTAAAGAAAGCTAACACAGGATCATTAAGATCATTTGATAATCCAAAAGAATGCCGGGAAGAAGAAAGAAAAAAGAAGCAGGGGATAAATGAGGCACAAAGGCAGACTGCATGAGCAGCAGGTGACAGGCTCAAACCTCATCAATTAAGGACATCAGACGCAACAGTCTCGCCACCTCAATTAAAAGACAGAGGCTGCCAGGTTCAATTTAAAAGAAGCAAGACCCAACCGGGTGCTGCCTAGAAGAAACACACTTTATTAGGTCAACAGGAAAAGGATTAAAGAAATACATATCATGCCACTGCTGGTCAAATGAAAAGGCAGTGGCTTTATCGATACCAGACTAAGATTTCAGAGGAAGACTATAACTGAGAATTTTTTTTTTAAAAAGGCAATCTCGGCCAGATGTGGTAGTGCACACCTGTAATCTCAGCATTTGAGGGCAGGCAGTAGGTGTGGGGTTCAAGGCCAACCTAAGCTATATCTTTTCATAATGAAAAAAAAAAGATTAATCAAAAGGATATTAAGAAAACCTTAAACATGTTTGTTTATGTCTAGTAACAGAGTTTTGAAATTCATGATGTGAAACTTTGATACATGACTAGAGAATAAACAAACCTACAATAACAGGTCGACTTCAGTCTCCATGATGAGCGGGGAGGAAACGTACAAAGTCAGATTTGAACAAGACTATGAGCCATGAGACCGAATTGACATTTGTAGAACATGTCAGTCCAAAACTGTGCACTCACAAGAGCGCATACACGTACACACACACACAATACTAACCTGGAGTATTTTTTTTTTTTAAGTTGAAAGCATTCAGTCTTTTGGCAATAGCTAAATTAAATCAGAAATCTGACACAGAAGGAGTTTGCTAAATGTCTGGAAACTAAACATCCATGTAACTACCCCAGGTCAAAACATAAAGCAAAAGGGAAATTAGAAAGTATTTTAGAATGGGTGACATGACTCAGTGGATAAAGACACTTGTCACCAAGCCTGACAACTTGAGTTTGATCCCCAAGCCTGTAAGATGGAAGGAAAACCTATTCCCACAGCCGTCCTCTGACCTCTGCACGCCTGCACGGGCAATAAAATTCTGGTTTTCAAAAGTCATGGACAAAGAGAAAATATCAAATGATTTTGGAGCCTAAAAAATTAGTAAAGGATCTGAGCAGGCCTCAGAAGGACGACATGCCAACGGCCAGTATCTGCATGGAAAGAGGGCCAGGGTCTTCAGTCATTAGGGGAGAGCAAGCTAAAACCACAAGGAGACGCCACCACAACACACACACACACACACACACACACACACACACACACGAGAACGGCTAAAATCAAGGACCACTACGACAGGTCCAGCAATACGTAGCAGCAGGCACACACACTGCTCACAGGACTGTAAAAATGCGCTGCTCCTTAGGAAAACAACCCGACCAAGCCCTTAAACATACACAAACATCCACCTGCCGTGACTCAGCCATTCTCCTTCACATTTGTCCAAGGAGAGATGTATAACGATTTGTTGTTGTTTTTAGATTTCTTTGTATTGTTTTAAACTATGTGTTCTGTGCATATCTGTGTCTGGGTACACGTGTGCAGGTGCCCTTGGAGGTCAGAGGCTTTGGGTCCCCAGGCCTGGAGTTACAGGTGTTGTCAACCCTGTATATGGGAGCCAGGAACCAAACTTGGGTCCTCTACGAAACAGTATGAGTGATTGACCGATGAGCCACCTCTCTGGTCCCCATTTTAGTTTTTAAATTATGTGTATGTGTGTGTGTGGAGGTCTGAGGTATCCAGCAGCTTCCCTGACGCTTAGTGAGCTGTCTGACATGGTGGGTGACAGGGGCTGAACTCAGGTCCTCGGCAAGAGCTGAGTCAGCTCTCCAGCCCCAAAGGAAGACTTTGCATGTTTACAGAAAGTCTGCCCAGAAATGTTCCTGACCAAAGTGGAAATAGCCCGGATGTCCACCTGCAGGTAAATGGCTAAACAAACTGATCTCTCCACACAAAGGATACTATTTAGCAGACAGTATGTGCTAGGCACAAACGCTTCAAAATGGACGTGTCTTAAATGACCCTTTTAGAGAACCCAGACCAGAAAAGTATACACTAAACAGCTTCTGTCAATGGTCTCTAGTGTCTAGCATTCATTTACAGCAACAGCAGCAGAACACTGTTAACACAATGCTGTGGGTGGAACAGGTAGGGAGGGGCTTAAGGGGAAAAAATTACCAAGAGCCATGAGTAAACTTTTAAGGCTGTCGGGTACGCTCCGCTCTGTGTTTTAATAATGGTTTCACTGGTGCAAGGCTGTCAAACTCATGTCAAAATTTATTACCCAACTGCACACTTTAAATAGGTGCAGTTTATTATAGGCCAGGCATATATCCAAAAAGTTGTCTTAGAGAAGACACAGTGATACGTGTACTTTGGCCAGGGTCTCACAGTAATGAAATGACATCAAAGTGGCCACATTGTATTCAGTAACTCTCCTGTTGCTGGATATTGCACTGTTCTTTTAGAAAAAAATGTAATCAAAATCTGTGTGTTAGAGATCTCTGATTACACAGAAGCCCAATTCCCTTTTCCTTAAGCTATGTTTGGAGAAGTAGAATGATTACACCTTATCTTAGCTAAAAGACCCAGAAGGCATTAAGAAGTAGAATTAGTAGCTGGGCCAAAGAGTGTTTCTACTTCTGGGCAAGTTCCCCTTTCCTGGCTATCTCCCGCCCACATACACCTTTTCTTTCTTTTTTTCCACCAGCAGGAAGGGGTAAGCAGGTTCCCTTTCGCCACTCATGTTTGCCTGTGATTTCTCCATCCCTAATTTTTTATGAAATTAAAATGATCAAAAGATTCCCTGGAGTTCTCAGCTTACATGACTGTTCTCTCAGTGGCTGTAAGACTCGGGAGGACATGGGTGGGTAGAACTAGTTAGTAATAAGCCTGAGCTATTGGTCGAGCATTTATAATTAATATAAGCCTTAGTGTGTTTATTTGAGAGTGACTGCAGGACGGGGAAACTGCCTACATAGAGCCTTTACTGACGGCCTTGGTCCTGTCTACTCTGGGATGTCCTTGACTGAACACATTTTCCCATGAGTCACTCACATGGGGAAGTGTCCATCTGCTCCCAGAGCCAGGGTACAGCATGTGCTCACTTGATTTTGTGTGTCCACTCCCCCCCCCCCCCCCCCCCCCCCCCCCCCCCCCCCCCCCCCC
>NW_026067908.1:6003958-6011367 GCF_014885135.2 Alexandromys fortis
CCCCCCCCCCCCCCCCCCCGCTCCCCCGGCTCTTTGTCTCTGTGAATGCTAGGTAAACTCTACCACTGAACTCCAAGCCCAGCCTCTCACCTGCTTCTTGGTGTCCACCTCCAGGATGTCCATCAGATTGATCATAATGTTCTTATGGGTCTTCTTGTATTTCCCAACACGCAGTGAGACGGTGAGCCAGCCGGGACGGCCCGTGCACATGAAGGTCTTGCTGCCCTGTTCCTTCCATTCTCGTACCTGCAACCACAGGGTGAGACTTAGCTGGCTCTGTCTGGCTCCCCAGAATGGCTCACGGGTCCTCTTCCAGGATAAGAGGCCTGGGAAAGATGCCTTTACCCGGTACCATTGAGGAGGACGGTAAAGCCCTGAGGGCCTTACCCTGTGGAGTCTCCCTGGCTCACAAGGCCAACAGGAGAGCAAATGTGTTGCTGTTGTACAAGAAAGGATGAAAAACGAACTAGAAAACAAAGTATCCTGAAAACATTAAGTGGACAGTTCAGGAAAGGCTTTACAGTGGTCACAGACTGATTGTCAAAATGATTATCATCTCCAGGGCACGCCCACCCAACAAGGCACCCTACTCTACACTGTCTTCTTAATCTCTCAATCCTAGGAGGTGGGGGTGACCCCCCCTCTTTTTGCAGATGAGGAAACTCAGGCAAAATAACTTGTCTAAGATCATACAACCCATGGCTGGCAAGACTCAGATTCATTGCCAGGACTGACCAATCACAGAGCAGGGAAGACCAGAAGACAGATGGGCTTAGTCCACAGAAGAACAGCTACTTATGAAGCATGTTCCGTGCCAAGCCCGGCTGTCAGCATCTCACATGCTAACTCATGTACCACTCTGACAGGGAGAGGAGGGGCAGGCAAGGAGCAGCCAGCCAATGGCAGTAGTACTTTGGCAAAAGCTCCATGCCAGAGCAGAGAGGGTGCAGAGGATGACATGCTGGTGAGGGATAAAAGAAGTATCTTGTCCCTGCAGACGAACAAGGCAGGAACTGCATGGCTGTAGTTAGGGCATCCAAGGACTGTCCGTTGCCTCTTCATCTGCGTCTACCAATTCCCCTTCCTCCACCCAGGTGAGGCTGATTCCACCAGGCTGGCCACACTCTCTTTACTGAGGTGGGAGCAACACTGGCTGAATCTAAGCCAGAGACTGTGGGGCACTCCACAGGAAGACAGCACCCCAGGAGAGCAAAGTCAACTAACTCAGGAAGGAAGAGCCAAGACAGACACCTCAGACAAGATAGACAGACGGGAGAGAGGGTCCTGGGTTCAGTCGCACCTCAGCCAGCTGTACTACTGGATTTTTCAGGACACAACCTAGGGCAGCTCTTTTGTACTCAAAACCAGCTTCAGCTATGTTCTGCAAGAGTCCTGTCAAGGGTCAGACTTCTGGGGAAGGTGCCCTGGAGCTGTCAGAGGGCTCAGGATGGGGAGGCGGCTTTCGGTCTAGCAGAAAGGCACTACTGTGAGCGGCGGTTGAAAGGACAAAAGGTGAGTTCCATGACCATCCAGCTCTGCCTGACTCTGCGGTCGGAGACTTTATGGAAACAGAGCGTGAACGACACAGGTGGGCGCTATCAAGCCTGGAACATCGATTAGATTGGGGCAAAGAAGCAAAGTACGGAAAAACCATTCTTTGTCAGATTCTCAAGAGAGACAGGAAGGGCCCAGAAGGTAGGCAACAACTCAGGCAGTTATGGTTAAGAAACCAGGCATGAGGCAACGAAACCAGAGTCATGGGGTGGGCTGGAAAGCATAGGGCTGAGGGAGTTGAGAGTTCAGGCTCTTTATCCCAAGCCAACGTGAGTCCCTGCCCTATTTACCAGCTGTGTTGTTCCGGGCAGGACTCACAGCTTAAACTTCATTTTAGTAAAACAGGTACCAGACACCAGGTGGCTGTGGACAGCAAATCACAGTCACGAAAGGCCCGGGCCCCATTGTTTCCTGTTCACAGCGCATCCTTCCATCTAGTTTGCATGAACAAGCACCCACTAATATACTCTGGCCCCCAGGGGAGCAGTCAGGTAACAGTCCTCTCTTCAGGAGCTCACAACCTGACCGGGGCATCCGGCGGGTCAATGTGGGACCTGAAAGACTTAGGAAGAAGAGCAGGGTGGGAGAAAAGCAGAGCTGTGGGGTGCGCTCCAAAAGCTAGGCTGGTAGTGCCAAGTGCTTCTGACAGCAGCACCCTCTGCACGCTCGCCTCCCTGGGCAAGGTCTTCTGGTCTGGAGGTCAGTCCGCCTGCACCTTCAGGCTCAGCCTGCAGCATACTGCACGAAGTAAATAGAACAAGAGGGTGGCTGCCATGAGGGCAGCAGCAGGAAGCAGACGCTCTCTGAAGTCGATGCCGGTTAGAAGATAATATAAGGGCAGAGGGAGCTCATGCCAGCCCTGGATGGGGGAAGAGGGCTTCACTGTGAAGGTGTCTCAGCCTAGGTGCCGGCTAGCTTATGTAAACTCATCATCTTCTTAGTGGGAGCCGGCCAACTACTTCTGGGTGCAGCGTGACTGCACATGGGGCTGGGAGCTGGAGTCCACCTTCTCTCTTTAGTCCTTTATTCGAAAGGCGCCCAAAGCACCTCGGACTGCAAAACCAAACTTTCACCTCTTTCCTACCATAAGGCTCCTCTCCCAACTGACTTTCTAACCTTCTTGCTCTCACTGCCTGTGCTCCTCTGCTTCCTTACCTTTGCTCAACCAATCTCTCCACTAGGCTCATTTCCCAGCACCATCTCCCGGGGGCCATTCCTCCTCTGGAATGCAGGGGCCTAATGAGTTACCTGACTATGGCCCACCTCTGAAGGTTTAGGGTCCCTCGTTTTCCAGGCACTGCGCATGCCCTGCACCTAGCGGACACTCCATAAGTCTCCAAGCAAGGCTCTGCTAGTTGCCCCGGTGCTTTTGCTGATTCCGTCTCATCCTCTGGGCAGTCCTTACCCCCGCCCCCCCATCACACGCGGGGTCCTCGCGATCCCCCCCCCCCACGCCCGCTCTTCTGGCCTGGCACACCGCCGCCCGGCGGACCGCTAGCCCGGCACACAGCCGCGCCCCGCTCTGATCACCTGCTTCTGGATGTCCCGCACGCGCTGCTCGTGCAGGCGCGGCGCGCTGCTCAGCTTGAACACCACCCAGGCACGCACGTAGTAGTAGATGTCGAAGATGAGCGAGAGAGGCAGCAGGAAGAGGCACACGAACACCCAGCGCTGGTGAATGAGCACGAACTCCAGTCCCTTCACTCGCACCCAGAGCAGAAAGAGCAGCGCGCACACGGCCAGCGACACGGCGGGCTCCATGGTGTCGCGGCGCGCCGCGCGGGAGGGTGCGGGCTCACGCCGCCCGTCACGGCAGCCCGCTCCGCCGGCTCAGAGCCTGCCGCCGCCGCCCCGAGAGCCTGTAAGTCGGGCCCGCCGCCTCGCGATTGGCTTGGGTCGCCAAGGTTCGGTGGGCCGAGACCCAGGCGGCGACCAATGGTGAGCCGCGCCGGGGATCGGACCAGGGAGCCGCTGCGTTCATTGGCTGCGGGAGCCTGGATGCTCCACCTTCTTCTCCTAGCCGGCGTGCGAGGAGGGGCTGACCCGGGTTGGGGGCGCTGGTAGGGTCGGCCCGCGGCCGGGTTGGCGGGACTCAGGGTTCCCGCCCTGGAACCACCGTGATCTTTCACTTAGGAGTCGCCTCTGGTGGAAACAACGTCAAGCAGTTGCGCATTGGGTTACCTCCTGAGGGTGGGACGCGCTCCAGACAACCATCCAGCAGCCCTGGTGGGAGAGTCCCCTGGCCTTGACCCGGGCAGGTCCAGTCATTCCACGTGCGCCAGACCAGAAGCGGCATCTTTTCAGTTTTCAAGGCGTTTATCATAAATGCGTTTGAACTAACCCCCTCAGGAGTTCTGGCCCGTGGGTCGTTGGGACCCCATTTTAAACACGATGGGGTGTGAATTCCACCTGTCGAGCGGTTTCAAAGCACAGAGGTGATGGTGGCATTCTTCCAAGCTGAGGTCGAAGTGGATGGAGACCTGGAGACAGAAAGGGCTTCAAGAGCACCGCAGCCCCGGGTTAAGAGTGAGAGCCGAGCACATGGTCCTGGCTTTGCGGAGCAATCAGGCTCAAGCTATGGAACAGTCTCTGACCTGGCCAGAAGCTTAAGCACAGTGACATTTTGTACTTTCTCTGAACAGGTTAATCTTTGGAGATTGTTTTTCAAACCCGTCGTCACGTACCAGACCCCTCTCTGCCTTGCATGCCTTTCCTGATTCCCTCCCTTTTCACCTCTGCCCCGTCACACACTCAGGCACTCCTGGCTACCATCCTTTATGGCAATGTCTTTGGTGAATCTGTCCCTAGAATGCCCTTTCCCATCGTGCCACTCACTGGGCTAAAACAGTACAACAGCCTGGAGGTCCCATGGTGCCACCTCTCAAACTGCGTTCGTGTTCTTCCTTCAGAGGCTCACAGTTCTTTCCATTTTTGTATAATTGTCCCTTTGTGTGGCTCCCACTCCTGCAGGAGCTTTAGGGCAAACAACACCTTGTTAATCCGGCACTTCTGAATTTCCAGTTTGTAGCATAATGACTGGGGCCTTGTCGACATACCCGTCTATTGACCAATGGACACCCGAAGAATGTAGGTGGGAGTTCGGATAGCCAATCGCAATCAAAGTTCAAAGCCAGAGCTTGTTTGTTTCAAAAGGGACCAACCAGTCCAGGCCCGAACTGCCTTTCCCAACTGTGACAGTAGTTTACCCAAACTGTGTTCATAATCCTCATATTAACTCTTGGTCAAAACGATTACCTCATCTTGGGTTAATATTAAAAATTTTAAGTTTTCTTGGTGTGTGTGTGCGTAGACCAGAGTTCGATGTTGAATGTCATTCTTAATCACTCTCCATTCTCCTTTTTGAGAAAGTGACTTTCTCTGAACCTGGAGCTTGCTAGACTGGTGGGCCAGCAAGTCCTAAGGCATCCACCTGTTTTTGTCTCCCCAGCACTGGGAGCAGGTGTGTACTGACACATCAAGCTTGGGGGCAGGTCTAGAATTTTAAATTCTTATGTGTATGTATTTATAAGTGTATGTTTTGTGTTTATATGTGTATGCTTGCATGAGTTCATGTGTGTCAGGATCTTGCGAAGGTCAGAAGAGGGCATTGAATCCCCTGGAATTAGAGGTTCAGTCGAGAGCTGCCATGTGGGTCCTGGGGACCCCTCCTTTGGTTCTTGACTGCCCCCACACCTGGCTTTTAAGATGGAGGCTGGGGACCTGAACTCAGGTTCCTCATAGCAAACACTTTGCTGAGTGAGCCCTCTGCTATTTCATGTTTTAAAGGTAGTTTCTAGAGAGTTAAAAGCGACAGGTTTGTGTCACGCTGTATCCTTAGAAGCTACAACCCAGAGAGGCCGTCAGCAGAGAGGGAGTATACAGTGTCTCGCCCTGGCCCTGTCCGAAGCAGGGGTTCAACCAACACTTTATTTTGGCAGTTAAGTGTTCTGAGCAAAGTTCAGGCGGACTGTAATCTGGACAGCAAGTTTAACTGAGAAATTAACTAGCATTGAGTATTTTGTAGGAGAAACTGAAAATTACTAATGAGGATAGTTTTATCCCTGGGAAGAGAAGAAGGAAGCCCATAAAAGTAGATTCAAAAATTCAGTTTTAGGAACAGCTGTCCAAGGAAAGGGACGAGCCCGTACCCAGAGCAGTCTCACTCCGCTCTCCCTCCATGCATGGACTTGGGATTCTTTCTTTCTCCCTCTTTACGAGCTCTAACCCTTCGGGTTGCCATTCTCTGAACAAGAAAAGTCACCTCTAGCTCGGCCATCAATCTATACTTTAAGTGAACATACAGTCAGACAACTTACCTTAGCTGTTAGGCTTCCTGTAATCATGACACAAGGTACAGACAGGTCCTGTCTCTCCAAAACCTCCCTCTTGCTTCCTCTCTGGAACTGGATTCTCCTCTCCACGAACCCCTGGCATTACTTCTCTGGTCTCATGATGTGGGAGTGATTTCTTATTAATAAAGAAACTGCCTAGGCCCCTTGATAGGCCAACCCATAGGTGGGTGGAGTAAACAGAACAGAATGCTGGGAAAAAGAAGCTGAGTCAAGGAGTCGCCATGATTCTCCCACTCCAGACAGACACAGGTTAAGATCCTCCCTGGTAAGCCACTTCGTGGGCTACACAGAATATTAGAAATGGGTTAGAACAATATGTAAGAGCTAGCCAATAAGAGGCTGAACTAGCCAGGCCAGGCAATGTTTAAAAAAATACAGTTTCCGTGTAATTATTTCGGGGCATAACCTAGCCATGCGGGCAGCCAGGTGCCGGGGACGCAGCCCTGCCGTTCTTAAATCAACAGAGTGGCGCCCAGACGTGATGGGCTAAATACACTTAAAAACCTGAGAGAGCTTAATTTTAAACAGAGAAAAAACAGTTTAATGCAGAGTTTTGCTCTTTGTTGGTGGCGTGCCATAGAGAGATTTCCTGATTCAGCAACAGCAGAAAAAAAAAGCGTCATTTTAAAGCGCAGCTTCTTGGGGCTGTGCTGCCAGCGTGAACTCTGGCTTTAAAGCATTTCAAGGGCTTTTATGGGACTGGATGTTTGTGTTCCACTTGGGATCGGAGGAGAGTGCTCTGAGACCGTGCAGATGGCTCAGAGCTCCCCGCCTGCACCTGGGCAGAAGGCAGAATCAGGCTTAGGCAGGTGGAAGAGCATGGCGGATTCCTGCCGCCTTACAGAGATGCGTTTTCAGACTGCGCAGTGCTCTGCGTGTCAGATTTGGCTGTAACTTGGATGAAAAGAGTTTCTGTGCTGCACACTCAGTCTCAGAATTAAACTGCTGATTGCGGCTCCAATGTGGACTGCTGTGTGCCTGGAACTGTGAATGGTTCAGGGGCTCCAAATGGCTCTGAGGCAGGAGCGGCTGCTCCATGCTGCACTGTGCTGACCTCAGGCAGGAGCTACCATAATTGCCATAATAACAGCGCAGTTAAGGTTTAGACTGGGCAAGACACAGGCGGTACCGTATTATCTGTACATGGTGCAACTTAAGTTTTTAAGAAGTGCTTAACATTTTAAGAAATGCTCCTGGATAGTGAAAAAATTACAGATTCACAGTAAAACAGATTCAGACATAAAAGACCTTTATAGATCACATTGTTGGATAAATGTACATAGGCTTGGGAAAGAGAAGAAGAAGAATATAAAAAATAAAGTTAATGTCTTAAAAAGAAAAAGGGTAAAGTCTTTAAAGAGACAGAATACAGAAGTACAGATAGTTATAGATTAAGAGAAATAAAGAAAAATAAGCCACGTAAAAATGGAAAATTCACAGAGAGTCTGGATTATGTACATTGTGTTTTCTTTAAAATTTTTGACTGTGAAGGAGCTAAGTACA
>NW_026067908.1:6012756-6013855 GCF_014885135.2 Alexandromys fortis
AAAGCCTTTCTTTTTTGTTTAAACAGAAAAAGGGGAAATGATGTGGGAGTGATTTCTTATTAATAAAGAAACTGCCTAGGCCCCTTGATAGGCCAACCCATAGGTGGGTGGAGTAAACAGAACAGAATCTGGGAAAAAGAAGCTGAGTCAAGGAGTTGCCATGATTCTCCCACTCCAGACAGACACAGGTTAAGATCCTCCCTGGTAAGCCACTTCGTGGGCTACACAGAATATTAGAAATGGGTTAGAACAATATGTAAGAGCTAGCCAATAAGAGGCTGGAACTAGCCGGGCCAGGCAATGTTTAAAAAAATACAGTTTCCGTGTAATTATTTCGGGGCATAACCTAGCCATGCGGGCGGCTGGGTGCCGGGGACACAGCCCTGCCACTCTTAATTCAACAGTCTCAGTCACACACACAGAAGAGACCCTGAAGGTCACAGGAATGACATCATAAAAGAAATAATCTTGAGCCAATTATTAATTTTTCCGAGTGTCAAAGCCTCTGCTTTGGCCAAGAATCTCCTCGTAAGCGCACATTAGCTACGGTTGATGAGGCGTGAAAAAGGGGTCAGTCAGAATACGGGAATTTCACAGGTCAACCAGAAATTAAGAATAACCCCTGTGATAGTTTGGCCACACACCACTCTTCCTAAAATGTAATTCTCCATTTCCTTCCTGTTAAATACAGTCTAATCAACACAGCCCCCCCCCACACCGATTAAGCAGTTTATTAAACACCAGAGTGCAGGCATTTCTTGCATGTATGTGTACAGTACAATTTCTCAGATCATTTGGTCTTTCCAATCAGGTAGAGGGATTATTCTAAGTAAATGGAGACATTCAGACACAGAGAGGTTAAGAAATTTGTTGTTGTCTTATTCTGGCACACAGTGAAGCTGGAGTGTGGATCTCACGGTCTGGGTCTTTGCAGCACTCGAATCTTCTCTCTTGATTAGGGGGACTATCAAAGCGTGGCTTGAAGACCAATTGCATAAGGATGCTTGCTAAACTGCTCTAGACTGTCACAGCTCACTTGATCTAAATCTCCAGCAGTGACCTCCCTTTGTTCCCTCCCTCCCTCCCTCCCTCCCTCCCT
>NW_026067908.1:6019995-6317697 GCF_014885135.2 Alexandromys fortis
TGACGCCTACAGATTGGACAGAGTTGGCCAGGGCCTGCTTGACTAAGGGACAATTTCTAGATTTTAAGTCTCTGGTTGCCGATAGAGCCCATACCCAGGCTAGAGTTAATGCTCAAAATGGTTATCATGATTGGACAGCTGATATGCTTCTGGGACAAGGACAGTTCGCTGGCAACCAGGTTGGACTTCCTATGGAGGTCTATCAACAGATAAGTGATATTCATTACAGGGCCTGGAAGGCGCTCCCCAATAAGGGGGAGGTGGCTGGAAATTTGACAAAAATTATCCAAGGGCCTGTGGAGCCGTTTGCAGATTTTGTGGGTAGGATGATGGAGGTTGCAGATATCATGTCCCCGCTGACACCCTACGGAGGAAATTTGCCCTGACCAGGAATGATGCTAGAAGTATTGTAAAAGCTTGTTCTTCTTGTGTCACCTTTCTCCATCCTCCTCATGTTGGCATCAACCCCCGGGGTCTGCGACCAAATGCCTTATGGCAAATGGATATTACTCATGTTCCGGAGTTTGGCCGCATCACGTACCTTCATGTCTCAGTGGACACCTACTCTGGTGTCATTTTTGCCACCCCTTGGCGGGGGAAAAATCTATTCATGTGAAGACCCATTGCTTGGAGGCCTGGGCGGCATGGGGAAAACCTGTCCATTTAAAGACAGACAATGGCCCTGCCTACTCTTCCAAGGGTTTTCGTGCCTTTTGTGCACAACTCCAGGTCGAGCACACTTTTGGTCTGCCCTACAACCCCCAAGGCCAGGGGATAGTGGAAAGAGCCAATCGCAGCCTCAAGGAGCTCTTACAAAAACAAAGAGGGGGAATGGCTGAGACTGCGTCCCCCAGGAATAGGATTGCTATGGACCTTTTTACTCTTAATTTTTTGATAATGGATGACAAAGGTCGTACGGCAGCCGACCGACATGCCCACACCTCCCCGGAAGGGGCAGGGAAAGTGATGTGGAAGAATGTGTTGGATAATAAATGGTATGGCCCGGACCCCGTTATCTGGAGGTCCAGGGGAGCTATTTGTGTTTTTCCCCAGGATCGAGAAGTGCCTCATTGTGTCTCGAGTCACCTGACCAGAACTGTTGAAGTCCATCATGAAAATGACTCCGCCACTCTTTAGGATGCTGATACTGCTGATCCTGTCGAAGATGATGCCACTGTTGTTCCTGATGACGATGGCGGTGACAATCCGGATTCAGGCGGAGCAGAGATGGGGAATACTGTCTGCCTTCCCTAAGCCGATTCCTGTTTGGCCAACACCATGATCTTGCTCCTCCTCTTCTTCCTGTGCTTCTACCGCTGGTCCATTATGTGCCTCCTGGAAAAGAAGTTTCTTCATCTTTCAATCTTGAGGGATTTTCTGGAGGCAAGAATCTATGGTCTCCCTCCATCATGTCAAGCTCACTCTTGTCATCCGAGGTATCTGGAAGACTGTTAACACTGCTGCTTTAGCTGCAGACACTGATAGACATACTGGGAATAGACTGATTACTTCCAACACTATTCACTGTTCCTGTTCGCCACAATACCTCGGTTTCCCCCCGTTTTTTGAAGCAGCTTCTTGTGACCCTGGCTCGACTGCTGAGTCCTTCACTGGGACGTTGCTGCTGTGTTCTGCTCGGTGCCCATTTCAATTTCGCAAGCCCCAGCTGAACCTGTTTGACACTTAGCATGTAGTGTTTCACCATCTGACACTTTTGAACTTTGCTCAAAGGATAACACACTGGTGGATTCCTTTGGAGCAACAAGCTCGGTTTGGCTGCAGGCTTCCTCAGTCCCTCTTTTCCGAGATGACCTATTGGTGGTGGAATAAAATAAAAAAGAAGATACAAAAAAAAAGGAAGCCCCCCCCCTTTTGTTTGGGGATGTATAATCTGCCTATGGCTAAAATGCTGCCCCCGAGCTCAGACATCTCGAGATAAGGTTGCGGTTCTACGAGCGTTAGCCTCTTTGGAGAATGGTGATTCACCCCAAGTATGGTTATCTGTCCTAAAAGGCCAGTAGGTTTGTTCCTTGCATAGCCTTTGCACTCTCAGGGAGAAATTCTCCATTGCACTGAGGAAGGTATGAATTTTTACTCTGAGTACTGCCTTTGCACCGCCCAGGAGTTTATTCCATTGCACGGGAGAAGGAGTACCAGGAGTTTTAGGCCTCCTTTGATCGGTCCTTGCATCATGAGGTGAGGACCTGAACTGGAGTAAGACCTTCTCACTGGCCTACAGAGAAAAACAGAAAGGGGGAACTGCTGGGAGCCGATTTGAGTGGCTGCCATTACAAGATGGCATTTGGCCCCGGCCTCGCTTGATACCATAATAAAGGTTGCAGTTCTTCCACCAGAAAACAGGATGAGTTGTTGTGATCTAGCTGCCCACACTTCCCCTGACTGGCAGGGGAACTTCCTTGTGGTCTGTAATTGACAGGGATGTTCCCCTGCTTTCTTTCCAGAAGGTGGGTCTCCAGAAAAGCAGTTAAAGTATCAAAGTATCAAAGGTTGCTAGGCAGACTCCCTATATAAGCAGCTGCAGCTCAGAGCTCGGGGCCCCTTGCTTTCTGCTCTCCCTATAACCAAGAGGCTCCAATAAAGTGTGATTTGAGAAGAATCCTCGTCTGGTGGCTGTTCTTTCCTGCTGGTCAGGGAGTTCGCCACAGTCCACCACTGGTGAGAATATAATATTTTCCCTAATTTCCAAATACTCACTGGATTGGTAAAAACCTAGACCACCACCGACAGAACTGGCCATGGATTCAGGGGACCATCTTGGAACCATGTGGAGAACTCTACCATTGGCATCTAGGAAGGCTGAGGAGAAACACATCACAGGAGACAGAGGAGGACCAAGGAAAGCCCTGGCGTAGGGTGGGCATGGATGCATGTGTTTGTAACCTCAGCACTAGAGGTGGAGATGGTGGATCCCAAGCGCTTGCTCTGGAAAGTCTTTCTAGAAATGGAGGATGTTTGGTTCAGTGAGACATCCTGTTTGAAGGTGATAAGAAGGTGAGCAAGAGAGGAAGACACCTCATGTCCTCCTGCTCTGGTCTCCACATGTGACGCACGGTGGGGACACACACACAGCATGCATACACACACACACACACACACACACACACAGAGAGAGAGAGGCATGCACCACATACACAGACACTCTTGCCCTCTCGAATGCACACACACACAGAGAGAGAGAGAGAAAGAGAAAGAGAGAGAGAGAGAGAGAGAGAGAGAGAGAGAGAGAGAGAGAGAGAACGCATGTACACACAGTACTGATAGACTTTTCTTTCCTGTGTGACTATGGACAGAAAGGGCTTCTCACATACTATATTTATAAATATGCTTGAAATGGACAACTGACTGTGTGAGCGTGCTTGGGCCCTCCAAGATATCTTCCTTAATGTTTACTTTGGGACTGAGGAGGGTGTCATCACCAAGAAGAAACTAGATTGCCTCATTGTAGGAGGAGGAAAGTCACTGGTATGAACGACTTGGTAACTGGGATGTAGGTGCCAAAATGGAGGTAGCCTCTCCAAACTGCCTATCATTTGCCACTGGTGCACCTCCTGATCCTATGCTCTCCAGAAACAAGACCCTTTGGCCTGGATGAGAGCTCTTTGTTTTGTTTTGGAAGATTAAAAAGGAGAAGAGCTGGGCAGTGGTGGCACACGCCTTTAATCCCAGCACTCGGGGAGGCAGATGCAGGCAGATCTCTGAGTTTGAGGTCAGCCTGGTCTAGAGAGCGAGTTTCAGGACAGCCAAGGCTACACAAGAAACCCTGTCTTGAAAGAGAAAGAAAGAGAGTGGAAGGGAGGGAGGAAGAGAGGGAGGGAGAAGAGAGAGAGAGAGAGAGAGAGAGAGAGAGAGAGAGAGAGAGAAAGGAGAGGAAGGTCTAGGCATGATGGCACATGCCTTTAGTACCAGCAGCGAATGCTCTTGCTCAGTATGGGATCTTAGCATCCCAGCACTGGGAATGGCACCACCCCAGTTAAGAAAATGTCCCCCACAGGCATGCCCGGAGACCCCTAGCTGATTCTCGATCTCACTATTTTGACAGCTGAGATTACCCATCGCATTGTATATTCAGCCTCAACTCCCTACAAGCTGAGCTGGGCCCTAGGTAGAAGGACTCAGTCTGTCCAGAGACCAGTCTTGGATCAATGGAGGAGATGCGAGATCAAGTTGCAAAGCCGGATCATAGACAGCACGACAAAACTTAGAACAAATAAAACCACCGAAAATGCTGGAAATAACACACACCTACTCATAATTACATAAGATAGTAGTGACCCATCCCCCAAAATGTAGAAGTAAAGTGATGGTTTTGTCTCTGACGCTGACCAAGAGAGGAGGAACGGGGTACATTGTTGTAAAGTAAGGCACATTCTGTTGGTAAATCGTCACGTGCTGTTGGAGCTTACTGAGAAGCTGGCTCTGGAAGTGGGGTTGCCCCCATATCCCACATTTCATAATCAAGTATATTTGTCTCAAGGTGTCCTTCTAGGTCCTTAGTCTGGGGATGGGTTGCCTCCGAACTCTGCGATGGGGGAGAACAGCAAAACAGCCCTAGAGTAAAAACACTATCCTTGAGAACAGCCGGAAGGTAAGACACTTCCAGCAGAGGTACCACTATTTATCCCATGATCTTAAAATGCTCACAGTGGGAAGGAGAAGCTGGAAGTTCAGTCTCGGGAGGAGTGGCCACAGGGAGAAAGCTCCAACAGGAACTCCAGCTCAACTTCCCCAGGCGTTTTCTGGTGGATGCTGTGAGCCAACCTGATGCTCGGTCGTCAGCAGTTGCCATAGATATGTCCTTCCTCATCCCAAACTCAGGACCATGCTGTCATTATCAGCTCCTATCGGAAGAGGCAAATCTCTGCACTTACCATGCCTATGCCCTCATTTCTTGATACAAATAACATGGTACCCGGGTCACAGCCCATTGATTTAAATGGATGTGTATAATGATGGCTTTGATTCGATGGGCCTGGTGGCCGGGCCTTCTGCAGGCATGGGTGGAGAAACTACTAGCATAAGGAGAAGGGACAGCTAATGGGTTGAGCATGTACTGCAGATACAGCAAAATAGTTACAAGACAGCAGCCGCCTGCTCTAATGAGGTACAGACCGTCCTCTTGTAAGGATCCTCCTGGAGGACGTGGCTGCAGGTTGGGAAGCCGTTCATAGTAATGGATATACATAATGATACGGAAACATTCATGAAAGGCCCAATATGTTCGGTGCAAGCATTTGTCCCCACAAAAATGACAAGCAATACCTTTTAGAAAGACACTGGAGGGTTGGAGGTGTATCTCGGTGATCAGGCAGCACACTCAAGGACCCGGGTTCAATTCTTAGTACTACAAAGAAAAAGAAGAAGACATTTAAGATCTCCAAGAAACTGCTCACTGCAGGTGCCCACACACCAAAAAACAGCGCTTCTTCGATTTCTGGGAAGCTTCTTTGTTTGTTGTAAATTCTGGACTGGCTTGTGGCTGTCCGATGATTGTTTTACTGCGTGAAGACACTAAGTGATGTACCAGGCGTTGTGGCTGAAGACTTTAGTCTTAGCACAGAAGATCTTTGTGAGTTTGAAGACATCCTTGTCTACATAACAAATTCTGTGCCAGCCAGGACTACGTAAGACTTTGACTCAAAAAGTAAAATAAAATAGACAAAACCAAAGAAACAAACAAAACCCCTCAAACTCCACCCCAAACACTAAGAAACAAATACACAAAAGAACTACCATCTCACACCACTATCACGGGACACAGAGGCAGGCAGATCTCTGAGTGCAAGGTCAGTCTGGTCTACAGAGTGAGTTCCAGGACAGCCAGGGCTACACAGAGAAACCTTATCTTGGAAAACCAAAAGAACAAAAATTAATCTAACAAACAAAACCTACCATCATCTTTCTCGTAAAAAAAAAAAAAAGAGTAGCATCAGGGACAGGAGGGTGCCTAAAGTATTAGAATAAATGTCATTCCTTTAGATTAAATACATTCACCAAGATGACAGACTTGTGACAACTCAGAATTTTTCCAGTCCTCTACAATTTCAGGAAGGGTTGTCGAGCCTGGCCGAATGACCCTGCTCTTAGGAGCGGCTGTACAAAGGTTGTTCACTCGGGGCCGGCATCACTACCTCAGAACCAATCAGAGGCACCGACACCCTGACTCCACCCCAGCAGGATGAAGCTAAGGTCCTGGGCACAGAGCGAGGCTTTAAAACCCTATAGGTAATCCTGGCATGCCTAAGCTTGAGGGTGATTGCTGCAACCCCCTTCTTCTCGTGGATCTCACGGGCCTCCCCTGGAAAACCTTCAGGGACGGCTTTCTACCACCTCCCAAAGAAATCTGTTTAACGTGGGTTATATCCAGTGACTGAAAGCTTCTACAGACTCCCCTGTATGAGTTCTGTTGTCCTGAGCGGCACTGAATGGGTCTTTTCTGTCTCCCCTACCTGACAATACTGGGTGTATTTGATAAGTCGTATGGCTCTTCACAGCAGGTAAGCGCAGCCGACACAAACCGCTCCTTAGCTGACTCAATCTGTAGTCATCTCCTCAGTCTGCCCTGGCTGCCCTCTTATTAATATTTATATTATTGTCAGTAGTAGTTATAGATATTAGTATTATTAACTACTATTTATTGACTTAGTATGGAGATGCTCTATAGGCTCTTGAATTCTTTGTACCAGGCCTGGAAGATGGATCTGTAAGCTCTAAGTTGTAGATACAAAATAAGCTCACACCCAACATCCCTTAGCCTGTGAGTGAGCCTGGATTCTACATTCATTACTGTGGCACCTCAGGGCCTTCTGCTATTTCCATGATAGCAGACTATCCTGAAATTTCTACCAAAAAAATCCCTAATCTAGGCAAGGCTGAGCCAGGAAGCGAGTTGCAGGATTGAGTATATAGCGTAACAGGAACAGCATGGGCTCTGGAGTGAATAAATCCAAGTTGAGTAGTGCCAACGCTATTACTAGCAATATGGGCGACTTTGACTGGGTTGCCAAGCTCTCTAGGCCTCCGTTTCCTCTTCAGTGAAGTGGGGATTTTAATAGCACCCCTCTAAAATTGATATGAGAACAAAATAAATTAGTGCTTATGAAGTACTTTGTTAACTAGTTTTAAGTCACTTGACCCAAGAAAGAATCACTGGGGAAGAGAAGATTCAATTGAGAACATGCTGCCATCGGATTGACCTGTACACTTGTGTGGGGGGCATTTTCCTGATTGGTGATTGATGTGGCCAGGTGGTCCTGGATACTGTTCTAAGAAGGCATCCTGAGAAAGCACCTCTCCGCAGCCTCCACTTCAGTTCCTGTCTCTAGGCTCCTGCCTTGAGTTCTTGCCCTGCCTTCCCTCCACAGGTACTGTGATGTGGAACCATAAGCTGAAACAAACCCTCAAGTACAGAACAAGCACTCGACATAAGACCTGTTAGTGCTCCTGCCTGTATGTTCCCAGCAGTTATGTAACGTTTGCATAGATGGGCAGGTACAGACACATGCACATTACAGCAATCTAAACACTCTCCTTTGCCCTCAATGGACACCCACCTGTGTCTGACTGTGGGACTCTTCAGCACACTGACAGCCAACTCCCTGACCCCGTGGCTCTCTTGGCAAGCCATCCTCCATGTGTGCAGGCTCATCTTCCTAAAACCCACCGCTAACGCGCCATCCTCAATGAAGTCCCGAGTTTCTTTTCTTGACTTCCTAAGGTCGTTATACCACGCAGCCCAGTTCTCTGCCTACTTTGTTCCCACTGCTGTGAGATGTGTCCTGTGGTGTCAGGTGGACACCTGCCTTCATGCACAGCTCAACTGTGCTCTTTTTCTCGCAAAAGCCACTCCTCCCCACCTCCTCCCATTCTTTAGCCCCAAGGACTTTCTATACATTTCCCCCCCCCCACACACCTTGAGTAAGAAAAACATTATGTTGTAAAAGAGGGAGGAGTTGCCGGTAGGATCTAGGTAAGGCGGGCACTGCTGTGGCCTCGGGACAGGGCAGGTGATTGTGCAACAGGGTGGAAAATAGAGCAACCCAAAACTCTTGTTTCACGCACGGGCCCAGACCTGCCCAGGCTATGTTTTAAATATAATTGCTGAACGTGTAGAGTCGGTAGCGGTAACAGATCTCTGTGGAGTGTTTGCTGAGTACTGGGCCCATTGTTAAGTGCTTTATAAACACTAATTCATTTTGTGTTCATAGCAGCCTGATGAGAGGGTGACTGCTATTATCCCCATTGTACAGAGGAGGAAATTGAGACCTAGAGAAAGTGGCGACACACTCCCGGCCACATCATTAGTCATCGTTCAGAAGATTCAATCCAGATTTGCTTGTCTGAGGCTCATGTTCGTGCCCATTAGTTTTCCTGCCACTTCCAAGGAGATGTGGCCAACGGATCCTCTTTAATTCACTTGATCTTTAGTTCTTGGCTTATCATGAAGTTATGAAAAGAGCTTAGATTTCACCATTAGAAAGTTGTAGGCTCAAGTTCCAAGTCTCCCTCTTATCAGCGTATCATGCCCACAAGACCGAATGTCCTCATCAGCAAGCTGGGATAGTAAATCTCCTTGTCATAGTATCTGTGGAGACAAGATGAGGCCAAGGAATCCAAGGTCCTTGCTTGGAGCCTTGTTCCCAGCTTGTTCTCTGCTTTCTGTTCCCCCTTCCCTTCTCCCATGTGACACGGTTTGCCAAGATCAATGACTTTTAACATAGTCACCGTTGTGCCTCACAGTGCTTTGAGCAATATTTATAGATGTACAGAGGCACATGGGACGGGACTGTCGCTTCCTGGCTAAGGGGTCTCTGCTTAGTCTTTTCCCATATACCTTTTCTTCAGTTATGATGTCAAAACTAAATCTCTCTTCCACCTGTGCCTTTCTTTCCATCCTTTCAACAACACTTGCTGCTCTCTCTGTGTGTTCGGTGGGCTACCAGGAGCTGGGGCTGTCAGGGTGTTTGAATTTTGGCTCACAGTAAAGAAACGCAGCCTGGCCCTGGTCTTGTAGCCAGGGCTATGCTGCCAACGTTGGGTGTAGGCAATTTGGCACACCTGGAGATTATTAGATAGTAATAGTTAATAAAAGTCTTTTCCCACACTGCTTCCCACAACTCTCTCCTCATCTTAGCACTGTGGCCATGGAGTGAGGACTGGTGAGACTCCACAGTCGTGTTTGGGGTGATAGTGGGACTATAATTGGCCCCCATGAGCGCATAGGGAGTGGCTCTGTTAGGAGGTGTGGCTTTGTTGGGATGGGTATGGCCTTGCCAGAGGAAGGGTGTCACTGTGGGGGTGGGCTTTAAGGTTTCCCGTGCTCAGGATGCCGTGGAATGTCTCAATCAATTTCCTGCTCCTTTCTGATTGAGATGTAGCCAGCACCACATCTGCCTGCGTGCTGCATGAGGATAATGGACTGAACCTCTGAAACTGTAAGCAAGTCACCCCAATTAAATGTTTTCTTTATAAGAGTTGCCATGGTCACGGTGTCTCTTCACAGCAATAAAAACCCTAACTAAGATAGCTGGGTACAAGCTTGTCTCATTTTGCTTTGTCTGATTACTTTTTGTTGTATTGGTCTTTTCGTTTATGTTTTTGTTGGGTTGCTTTTTGTGTGTTTCTTGGTTTTCGTTTTTTTTTTTTTTTTTTTTTTTTAAAGAGAGTAAGGTCAAGGAATTGGGTGGGAAGGGAGGTAGAGAGGAT
This sequence comes from Alexandromys fortis, assembly GCF_014885135.2. Lineage (NCBI taxonomy): Eukaryota > Metazoa > Chordata > Mammalia > Rodentia > Cricetidae > Alexandromys > Alexandromys fortis. The sequence goes on from NW_026067908.1 coordinate 6,029,719, forward strand.
CTTGAAGGAATCAGGGGAGGGAAAAAACATGATCAAAATACACTATATAAATATTTTTTTTTGATATTTCGAGACAGGGTTTCTCCGTAACTTTTGGTTCCTGTCCTGGAACTAGCTCTTGTAGACCAGACTGGCCTTGAACTCACAGAGATTCGCCTGCCTCTGCCTCCCGAGTGCTGGGATTAAAGGCGTGCACCACCACTGCCCCGCATAAATAAATTTTTTAAATAAAAAAAGTAAAAAAACTTTTTTCACTTTTTTTAGATGATCAAATTTTATTTGTGTGGGTGTTTGCCTGCGTGCTTGTTTGTGCATCGTATGCAGACAGTGCCTTCAGAGGACAGAAGAGGGCGTCAGAGTCTTTGGAACTGCAGTTCCAGCTAGTTGGAAGCCACCAAAAGGGTGGTAGGAACCGAACCTTGTCCTCTGTCAGAGGCACAAGTGTCCTTAACTGCTGAGCCGTCTCTCCAGACCTAAAAAAAAAAAAAAAAAAAAAAAAAAATCCAACCCTTTTATTGCTAAAGAATTTTTTGTGTCACGAATTCCCCCATGCAAAGAGTATGATTCAGTAACGGCCAGGCAGCTGTCACCCTCTCTGTCCTAGGGTACATCCAGGCTCACAACAAGCTGACTTGCTTATCTTCGTCCGGAAGGCTGAGCTAGTCAGTTCCTTCCCTAAAGCTCAGCCGAGTCCGCCTCACCCGCTCAGTGACGGTGCTGAGCTCGTGGTTAGGAAGACAGACTTGAGGAATGCCTTGTGGACAGGCATCTTAATTAGACCACTGAAGTTCACTTGATGAATGGCTCGACACGAGAGTGCAGCCCCTGGGGAGACTCTTTAAAGGAAACCGGAGACCGGAGCTCTCTGCTGTCTGGGTGTGGCTCCTACTGCAAGATGGGGCTGGCCGGCAGTTCCTGCTTCTGCTGGCCTTCCTTTTCTCCGTCACCCTGTCTACGGAGAGCCCCTGCTGCAGCAGTACCTATCCCACCTGCCCTGTCCCCGCGTCCTGCCTCTCTAGAGGGGCTCTGAGGGGACCTTGCTCGTGCCTTTGGCCCCCATTTCTCCAGTCCTTTACCCCTTGCTTTCTTCCTTTGGCCCCAAGGGCTCTCTCTCAACTGCCTGTTCTACATCACCTGTGACTTTAGAGAGACCACACCTAATGGCTTTCGTAGTCTTCCAACCTGGTGGCTGAGCCCCCCTCTCTCTCTTCCCTGAATCCCACCCTCTCTGTGCTGTGTCCTGGGGCCTCCTTCACTGTCTGACTCTTGAGTCTCTCACCTTGCTCTGCTTCTGCCCCTATGGCTAGCTGTAGTGCTGCAGGCCCCCTCCTTGGCCCATTGGTCTCTGGATGCTGGATACCCCATCCCCAGGGTAAGCCCACTGGTCACTGTGGCAGAGGCTGTAAGGTGCAGGCTGGCGAGGAGAAACTGGTTTTCAGCCAAGCGGCCTTGGTGCTGACCTTCCAGTACTGTGGCATTGCGTGGGACTCTGCTGTTGGCCTTGTGTTCTGGGATGAGCTGGTTTCAATCAGCGTAGCTTCTGACCCTGAGGTTAGAGACACTGAGGTACAATCCCTTCTTTGAACCACTGCCCAATGACCTTAAGCAAGCCAACACTATAATTTTGTGACCCCGGAGTGTTTTTCCCATATAAAAAGGTGGGGCGTAGCTTGAAGTATTTTCCATCCTGCTGGTCCCCCTTGGACTGGTTTTTCTCTGCCCGCCTATTCCCGAAGCTGCTTATGAAATAATCACTCTGAGTTTTATTATCAGTTACAATTGTTTGGCCAGTGTCTTAGGCTTCTTACTGGCTATCTCTAACTATTAAATTAACCCATTTCTATTCATCTGTGTATTGCCACGAGGCTGTGGCTTACTGGTGCGGCATGTTACTCCTTCAGCGGCTACATGGCGTCTCTTTGACTCTGCCTAATATCTCTCTCTATCTCTGTTTGGATTACCCACCTGGCTTTACTCTCCTGAGCCATTGGCCACACCAATAAAAGCAACACACATACAGAAGGACATCCCACATCAATGGTGTTTTCATTTGTTTTGGAGTGTGTGTGTATGTGTGTGTGTGTGTGTGTGTACACTCAAAGAAAGACTGCCTTAGCTACTTAGCGAGGGAGGCTTGTAACCCCACCTCCATGACCCTTCACAGGGGAGATAGATATGATGATCTCTCAGGGCATCTGTGGAATACAAAAACCCTAAACTGGAGAGCTCCCATGACCCCTGTACTGTCCCATGCACTCCCAGACACATTTGCAACTGGTGGCCCTGGAGAAGGGTCTTTGAGCCTATCAACTGGTCACGACCCAGGTCAAGACACTGGAGAGTCTTGGCAGAAGACTAAGAGACTCAGAGTGGCTGGGGCGCATTCCCTTGTGCTTCTGCAGCATACAAAGAGAAAGCATCCACCTGGAAGGTGAGCCAGTTACTGTCATTATGTTGGACGGCCATCACCAGTGTCTTCATGACAGCAGAGGGGTCTGGCTGAGGAGCAAGGCTGCTAGCTCCTACCTGGACCTGTAAGTCTCGGCTACACAAATCTTCCAAGGGGTCAGGAAAGGACTCAGTCACATTACCTAGAGGCTTGTGATGTTCTCACATGGCTCTCTAGACTCTGTGCTGGGGACAGTCAAATGAGTATGAACGACAGTCACACTTAGCTGGGAGCCACAAAGAGGGAACCTTGTCCATGGACAGGTAGGCTAGGGCCATCACTACCTTTGGTCATGGAAATGTCATCCAAGCTTGGCTCTGTACTAACTTAACCCAGATGCTGGTAGGTACAAATGAAAGCAAGGTCCTTCCCATGAGAAGGCAGCCATTTGCAAGCCAGGAAGCAGGCAGATTCACTGGCACCTTTACCTTGACTTCCTAGTCTCCAGAACTGTGGGAAGGAGGTTTATAAGTCACCCACTGTGTGATGTTTTTGCTATAGCAGCTTGAACACAGCATCACAGGCTAGGACTGTGCAAGTCTCAGTTTTTTGGTTGTTGTTGTTTTTGTTTTGCCCACAGGCTCAACATTGACTTTGTATACAAGCTCAAGAGAGAGAGAAGACAGAGGGAGGGAGGAAGGGAGGGAAGGAGGGAGGGAGGGAGAAAAAGAGAGAAATGGGGGGGGGGAAGGAGTATTCAGCTGTTAGTTTGATGAGGGATGAGACACTCCTTCCTGTTTACTTCCTGAGGACTTCATGTATTCTCCTCTCCTGGGAGCATCACCCAGTATTTTTCTTCCATGTGTTCCCCTCCCCTGGGAGCATCCCCCAGCATCTTTGGTGAAGTAGTAACTTCACTGGCAGCATCTAGGTGGGTCCAGGCTTCAGATTTCCAAGGGCTTGCAGGACTTCCTCCAGCCTCAGTGCCACCAGCACCAGGCATACAGCTCCCTTCACAAGGACTGGCTGCCATGCCCTGGGCCCCTCCTCCAGAGCTTGCTTTTTGTGACTTCTGCTTTCTTCCCAGCCCTGAGTAGACCTCGGGAGTGGAGGGTCTTCTCCACTGTTTTCTTTGTGACCTTCCAGCTACGGAGTTAACAATCTCAATTCAGCTCAAGTTTCTCTCTCACACATTCTCTCTGTTAATGTGATTGGACCTTGACTAATATGCTTTATGATATGCCAATTTAACAATAAAAAGAATATCCATTCCAGCTCTGAATTCCTGGAGGGCAGCCACTAGGTCACTGGAATGAGTCTAACATCCATTAGTAAGAGCTTGGAGCATTGTAGTGTGTGTGTGTGTGTGTGTGTGTGTGTGTGTGTGTACGTGTAAGGCACAAAGCCATTATAAACATTAGCCTTCATGCTAGGCTGCAAAAGGGCCTTGTTATTAAATATTTGCTGGTTGAATGGAACACACATTTTTAGCTTCTTAGAGGTGGCAAGGAATGAAAAGTCCAGGCTTTGGAGCCAACAGGACTTGGCTCTAGCCTCTGTCCTCCCACATCTAAGGCAAGTTTCTCCACTTTCTCTCTTGGAGGTGGTGCCAGCGGCAGGGAACGGGTGGCAGAGGTGTTGGGTGGCTGCCAGGGTACAATGTGTTAAAAGGACACTAAGTTGAGCTTCTAATCAGGTTCCAGCTGAGAAGAACAAGAGGTGCGTGGTAACTTAGGGAGATTAAATTATCCACGGAGATGAGAAAAATGGGAGGTCAGCTTCGATGAAGTAGAGATAAGGAGTGAGCCAAGGCTGAAGGCTTCTCTGAGGAGGTTCTTCACTTACGGGGGCTTCTGAGATAGTTGGTAACCACCGTGAGTCAATCGACGCACAAATCCTGGCCCTGTGTATCAGGCCCTGTACTGGGGGACAGAGATGAAGAAGTGAGAACGTTTGTTCTCAGAAACTCTGTAAGTACATCCAGCTTGAGTCTGCTAAGGGATGATGGGGTGCTGTGCCCCAGGCTGGGAGATGAAGATGGATTACAGCTGGCTTCAGGAGGCCCAGGAGCTGGCTTCACGGCTTGCAGCTCTTCTGGGAAAGCCTAGAATGATTCTCAGCATCCTCTTGATGGCTACAACTCCAGCTCCATGGGATCTGATGCCTTCTTCTGGCCTCCAGAGACACAAGTCATGCGTGTGGTACAAAGACATATATGCAGGCAAAACAGCCATACATATTTTAAAAAATAATAATAATTTAAGAAAAATAAAGCAGTCAGAAATTCAGAAGTCAGTAAGGGGCAGGTGACACCAAGAGCCAGGACCTAGACCTGGGAGCTCACCTCAAACAGCGTCCTGTCTTTCTCACTTTCCACCCCACCCCATCCCCCGAAAGCTTACTGCCATCCTGTTCAGGCCATTAAATCTCAGCTCTGCCCCCAGAATTAACTGAGCTGTAGAGAATAAGCGTATGGTTTGGGGTCCAAATCCTATTCTTCCACTTGCTACTTATGGGACCTTGAGTCATCCTAAACCAGACTTAGATCCCAGATGGATCATCTCTGCCCCTCGGGGTTGTGGGGAGAGCCGAGTGGGGTGATGTCTGCTGCACTCTTTATCTCTTCCAAAATCCGGTTAGTCACTTTATTACTCAGGAAACTCAGGGAAGAGTCCTGCTGGTTTGAGGCTCTCCATCTTTTGTTTCTGAAGAGTGGAAACTCCTGTCTTGCTTCCTAGGGGAGTGGCTTGTTAGATGGGGAGGGGTGTGTCAGAGAAAAGAGTTGGGTCCCTCTCCTGTTTGGAAAGGTCTTTGGGTCTGTCTGACTTCAATCCTCAGATCCTCCCACCACCCACGATGCTTCTTGCTGTCCTGTGTCCTCTCATGTCACAGGGCTGCTTAGAAACTCTCAGTGGCCCTCTCACCCACAAAATCAAACAGCAGCTCCCCCTGACCTTAGAGGTATTTCTAATGTGGGGCTCTCCCTTCAAGGCCGCAGCATGCCCTTGAGTTGGGCTAGCCAAGGGTGGCGTGCTCCAGGGGCAGCTCCCTGCTGTGGGGCACACATGTAGCCCATCCCCATGACTTCCCATTCCCCCAGTGCTGACACAGCATCCTCCACTGCATTCCTCCCCACATCTGGGAAGCTCCAAAGCTGGAGCCCATGGCCACAAACAAAACCTGACAAGGCCGGATCCTGTCTTTACAGCTTTCCTCAAAGCTACAGACCAGATCTGATGCCTTGACTAGACTCCGCGTCATAGCTAGAGGACCAGGTAGGAAGATGCGGATGGACAGACCTGCTGGGGGAGGTCACGGCAGTGACTGCAATGGCTCCATTAGGTTCCCCGAGACAGCACCAGGCCTAAATCACCGTGTTTGCCTCACTAACCAGTCAATGTCCAGTGGCAGGGAGGTCTCAAGGGGGCTCCCGGTAGCTTTGTGGCTAGCCTAGCCTCTCAGCCAGGTTCTCTAGTCCTTCCAGCAGGCAACAAGGTGCCCACAAACCCCTAGCATTCACCTCCTCTGCTCCTGTGCCTGCCAAAGGGATGTGCTGTGTGCAAACAAATCATCCTTCCTGTGCGCTGGTCTCCGCCAGGATGCTGAGGATGCAGCCATTGCAATGCTGTTTCTGCTCTTAGAGACCCCCAGTGCAGCCGGCTATGAGGCTATGTGAATGACATCACCCCCCCATGGATCCACTCACCTAGCCTTTGGGGACTCAGCTCTCGGCTAGGTATGCTGCAAGTAGAAGTCAAGTTAGAGTTGAAGTCAGAAGTCAGCACAGAGTAAACCAATTCACCTTTTCTCTCTGCCCACACCAACCTGGGGAAGCCCTGCCTGCTCTTCATAGTAAGACCCATCTGCAGTTTCTCTACAAAAGCCCTGTGACCCTAGCTCCTGCCCTGTTCCAACTTTCAGACAGGTTAGCCACTCCTTCCTTGGGCCCTGGTCACTGTGTTATGCTGGTCAGGAATTGTTCCCACACCATGGTGAGACCAGGGCACTGAGAGGTCAGATGTTCTAAGTCCTTCGTGGGACTCTGGGTAGGCAGAGTTAGTAGTACAGACGTAGTGTTGCAGAATATTATTTTAACTATGTAACATTTGTCTATGCTGTGGAATATTACTTTAACGGTGTAAAAATATGTTCCATTTGTTTTGCTGCATTGTAAAGATGTGTTGCTGGTTCACCTTGCTTGTCTAAGGCATCTGATTGGTCTAATAAAAAGTTGAATGGCCAATAGCTAGGCAGGAGAGGGATAGGCAGGGCTGGTGTCAGAGAGAATAAATAGGAGGAGCTTGAAAAGAACAAAAGGGAAGAAGAATGGAGAGGATGAGAGAGAAATAGAGGGACATACCTGGAGCCAGAAGCCAGGCAGCCGCCGGCCAGTCACACAGGAGAAGCAGTGAAAGTCAGAGATACACAAGGATAGAAAGGTTAAAAAGCCCCAAGGCAAAATGTAAAGAGAAATGGATTAAAATAAGCTAAGCTAAGGATGAGCATTCAAAACTAATAACAAGTCTCCATGTCATGATTCAGAAGCTGGGTGGTGGCCCAAAAGACAAAGCCTGCTACAGCTCGGTCTTGTAACTGTGCCTGGCCCCATGCAGTGCCTACGCCTTCACTGCCCTGAAAGATCGGACTGTCAGCTGATTGCACAGATGAAGGGTTAGGGAGCTGACTCAGAGTTTGGGAGCCATGTAGAGGCAAAGGCAGGTGGAACCTAGGTCCCCGTGACTTCAGAACTCAGAATGTAAGACTGTTTGGGCGATGTGAGGACCCACCTTGCCTCATTGCTTGTTCTGAACCTGATGTTCCCAGCTGTTTGATGCACCCCACACAGACACGGATCCCAGGTTATCATCCCAGCCACGCTTCCCATGGGCTCTGTGGCTGTGTCAGCCACTGAGTCACAGAGTAGCCACCGGAGGATTTACAGTGGGAGAGTGGGGATTCTCTGCAGAAAAAGCTGCTTAGCAGTTAATAGGCATCCATGGAGTGAAAGGAACGCTCCGGTCAGTATTCTAAAGTTCTCGGAACGCATTTTGCGACACATTGGCAATTATGGCCCTGGAAGGGAAGTGGTGATGATAGTTGTGGTCAGGGTAGTGGTGCAGGTAATTGAGGTTGTGGTAGACAATTAGTGACATCAGCTGGGGAGAAGTTGCTGCATGTGCTGATGGTTGGTGATGTCGATGGGGTGATAGCGACGAGCCGAGTAACACTGATTGCGGTTGTGTTGGTGATGGTAGAGGAGGTGGTGGTAGCTATGGTAGTGACTGTAAGCCCCTCAAGCCACATGAGTGGCCAGACCCCTCCCCCGGGGACCTCTAACTGCCAGGTTCCACCTACAGAATATTCTAAACGCCTTAACTGCTGGACCCTGCTCCCCTCCACCCTGTAGACTAAAAAGCTCACCCTTTGCGCGTGAAATCCCACCAGTCTCCACCCTGAAAATCCCCACTCCCTTCCCTAAAAACTCTATCTAAGCCCTGCGTCCTGCTCAGTTTGGGAGCTGTCCTTTTCCACCCTGGCAGAGGCAGTGACTCTCCTGGACTCCTCCCTCCCATAGATCTCTTGTGTGAGGTTTGTTGTGCAGTGTGACTTTGCGGTATTCTCTGGCTCCCGGCTACCTGGATACCTTTTCATCCGAGCTGTAACACTTATGGTGACGGTGTTAGAGTCGTTGGTGATCACAGTGCAGTTGCCTTCGCTGCTTTGGGAAATGGTGACAGCTGTGGTTATGACGATGGTAGTGATGGTAGATGACGTGGTGATGGTTAAGATAAGGGTGGCCCACAGCTAAGGTGGTGGTAGAGATGGTGGTGCTGGTTGTTAGTGGTTGGCAGTGTTGGTGATGACGGTGGTCACAATGTGGAGGGATTGGTGAAGGCGGAGATAATATTGATGGCTATTGTAAAGAATGAGGTTATGGGAAGGCATAAAAATGGATGGTGCACAGGACTCTGGGTTCAGGCAGACCTGAGTTCGAATCTCAGCTCTATACCTGTCTTAGTTCATTTTCTGTGGCTGTAATAGAATGCCTAGTCTGGGTAACTTACAAGGAAAGAGATTTATTTAACTCAAAGTTCCCGAGGCAGGGGATTCCAAGACCTGATGGTTGTCACTGGTGAAGGCCTCAACGGTGTCATAACCTGGCAGGTAGTATCACAGAGGGAATACACAGAGAGTGGTGAGCAGGTGTGGGCTGAAAAGGAAAAAGACAAACAAAGAACAGCCCACATGATTCCTGGAAATTTGCCCATTCTTCCAGGAACTGGCCAATGTGGCAAAACAGGCAGTCATTCCTCTTGAAGGCTCCATGTCCCAATACCAATTTTGGCAACCAAGTTTCAGCACAAGGGTTAGTGACGATGAGCCACACTCATTCCTACTGATTGTGGATTTGCTGTGCAGCCCGGAGCAGGTTAGTTGTTTTTCTCGTTCTGGTAAGTGAGAAGGCTTCACTGAGCCCTTTGACTTGTTCATCCAACATTGCTGCACAGTATTATCTGAGCAGGGTGGTGCAGCGGCTGGAGATACAGTCCTCCGTGAGACTCGTGGGGCCAGATGTGATGCCCACATCATCAACACAGAAGCACGCAAACAGCCAGAGGAGTGACATACATCTTGGTCCTGGAGTTACAGGTGAATGCATTTCAAAGATGGGGCTTGTAGTTGGTGAGATCCAACCATGCCCAAAGTTCTCGACCTGTGGTTCATGGTCCCTTTGGGGGTTGAACCACCCTTTCTCAGGGGTCTCCTAAGACCGTCGGAAAACACAGATATTTACATTATGATTCATAACAGTAGCAAAATTGCAATTATGAAGTTATGAAGTAGGAATGAAAATAATTTTATGGTTGGGGTCACCATAGGATGAGGAACTGTATTAAAGGGTCGCAGCACTAAGAAGGTTGAGAACCACTGCTCTAGGTGGAGGATCAGGAAATCTGTTGGCGCCCACAGGACTCTACAGTGAATGCACAGCTGACAGACCAACAGGCAGACCCACGGGAAGTGTATACGTCCACGTCCACATGGAGCAACTTGTTCTGCAGAGCTGCGGGAACACTTGTCTTTTGGTTGGAAAAGTTACTGTCATATCTGTAAAAACCTTGTGAAGCCATGATTCTTCCCTTTGAAATGGGATTCATTCCCAAAACACCTCAGCAGTATGACTTCTACACTGGCAACAGAGTGACCTTGCTCCATTCCCCCACACCATGAGGATTTGGAGCAATGACATGCATTCTTTGTTCTAACAGTCAAATTTACATAGTCAATCCCACAAAATTACCCACTAACAGACCACATAGAAATTTCTATAGAATGCAGGCACTGATCAGGAAGACAGCATACCTCACCTTTGCTAACAAACAAATCTGGGCATCCCCAATGCTGGTTATCACAAAAGTGGCGTCCAACGTCGGGCTATTTTGCCCCCGACTCAAGCGCGTAGCCTGCTAGCTAACACAGCAGGCTCCCGGGTGTCATTTTCTTAGTTTGTGACTCGGGCCCCAGGGCTGAGTCCGAGATACACTCTGCCTTCAGGCCCATAATATCCAGAGAGGCAGGGGGATCTCTGTGAGTTCAAGGCCAGCCGGGCGGTGGTGGCGCACGCCTTTAATCCCAGCACTTGGGAGGCAGAGGCAGGGTTTCTCTGTGGTTTTGGAGCCTATCCTGGAACTAGCTCTTGTAGACCAGGCTGGTCTTGAACTCACAGAGATCCACCTGCTTCTGCCTCCCGAGTGCTGGGGTTAAAGATGTGTGCCACCACCACCCAGCATGGGACACCCACTCCTAATGGTCCCAGGGCACTCACTGTTTAGTGTAATTTTTACTTGATAACTGTTTTGTTATATGTAATTTTGCTATGTAAAGTTAAAGCCTTCTTTTTTTTTGTTTAAACAGAAAAAGGGGAAGTGATGTGGGAGTGTCATATCAATCTGTTGATTTCATTGGCTGAGCAATAAAGAAACTGCTGGCCCTGATAGGTTAAAAGATAGGTGGGCGGAATAAACAGGATAGAATTCTGGGCGGAAGAGGAAGTGAGGTCAGACTCTGCGCTGCTTCCAGAGGAACCGGACAGCCGCCATGCTCTGCTCTCCCAGGCAGCTGCAACCCACGAAGGACTTAGGCTAGAATCTTCCCGGTAAGCGCACCTTGGGGTGCTTAAACACATCATTAGAAATGGGCTAGTCCAGGTGCGAGAATTAGCCTGTAAGGGCTAGAGTTCATGGGCCAAGCAGTTCTTAAATGAATACAGTTTGTGTGTTGTCATTTCGGGCATGAGCTAGCAGGCGGCTGGGGTGTTGGGGACGCAGCCCCACCGCTTCTTATTTCAACACAAAAGAGACTGGGTAAAGAGAATGGGTGAATCTAGGACTCAGGGATGTTTAGTAACTTTATCTAATGGTTTGGAATGCTAGGTGCTTTCCCTTGAATGCTGGCTCTTTCCTGTTCCAGAGTACTGCTTTGTCAGGTTCTTCCTGCCCCTTTTTGTGATTTTGATATGCATAACTATCATTGTCCTTGCCTGTGGAATTTTCCAACTATGTCTGTAAAAACTAGAAACCTTGTGGAGATTGGCCCTTACTCTTCTTCTTCTCCTTGCTAATTCTACTTACTTTCTTTTCTTTTTTCTTTCTTTCTTTCTTTCTTTCTTTCTTTCTTTCTTTCTTTCTTTCTTCCTTTCTTTCTTCTCCTTATTCTTCCCCCTTACTCTTCTTATTCTTTCTCTCCTCCATGTCCCCTTCACTTCGTTTTTCTCCCTTGCACGAAAAATAAAGACGATGCAGAGGTCATGTACTCGAGTTAATGTTTCACCCTCAGATCCTCGCCTGCCATAGACATCCAGTTCTGAGCCCTGAGTGGGTTCTGAGGCTGGTACTCAAGGCCCCCCATAGAAATCTGTGACCCTTCCCCTCCCAAACTGACCACCCCAGGTGGAGTGAACTGCTCATGGTGAGGGAGAGAAGGCAGTTGGCATCCTGAATGGCTTTGAGTAATGGACTTCAACAATTCGTTCAGTCTCCCGTGATAGCTCCTCTTGTCCAGCTGAGTTCCTGATGTCCCGAGGACACAGTTTGACGTGAGAGCCGGAGAATGCTACCAGATGACGCAGATGACTCATATTGTTGACCAGAGGCAAGGACACATCCAAACTTATCAGTGTTGTTTATCTTCATTGCCGAGTGGAGAGAGGAAGGGAAAAAAGTAGGAGAGGGGAAAGGGAAGAGGGAAAGAGGGGAAGGGGAAGGGGAAGGGGGGAGGCTGCTTGTTTGTTTCCCAACCGCTCTGACTCAAAATAATCACACAGAAACTATATTGTTTGCAATACTGTTTGGCCAATTGTAGTGATAAGAGCAGCGGGGCTGCGTCCCCGGCACCCGGCCGCCCGCATGGCTAGCTTATGCCCGAAATAATTACACGGAAACTGTATTCTTTTAAACACTGCCTGGCCGGGCTAGTTCCAGCCTCTTATTGGTTAGCTATTACATATTGTTCTAACCCATTTCTAATATTCTGTGTAGCCCATGAGGTGGCTTACCAGGGAGGATCTTAACCTGTGTCTGTCTGGAGTGGGAGAATCATGGCGACTTCCTGATTCAGCTTCTTTCTCCCAGCATTCTCTTCTGTTTACTCCACCCACCTATGTTCTAACCAATAAAATGGGCCAAGGCAGTTTCTTTATTATCATTAACCAATGTCCTTCCTCCATCAGCCAATAACTTAAGTGTGCTTTTAGCTACCTCTTATAATCTTAAATTAACCCATTTCTATTAATCTGTATATCTCCATGTGGCTGTGGCTTACTGGCAAGATTCCGGTGCATCTGTCTCCTCCGGGGTGTCCATCTCTTCCTGTGCATCCATCTCTGGCGGCAGCTCCATGGCTTCTCCCTGACTCCACCTACTCTATATCTCTTTCAGCCTGGCTTTGCTCTGTTAAGCCATTGGCCCAAAAGCACCTTCTTTATTAACCAATGTCAATAAAAGATATTCACAGTATACATCACCTCCCACATCAGGACCGTTTAGAGTTGGTTTCGGATTTAATCAAAAGCAACCAATAGCAAATTAAATTCTGCTCAGATTTTCAGCTACTACCCCAGCCCTCACCTCAGGATAGGATTCTGACTTATCCAAGCAGACCGAGAAATCTACTAGCAGGGTCTAGGGAGGTTTGCAGACTTGTAGATGCCTTGGGGAAGATCTCACCCTAGGCTACAATAATCCCTGATCAATAGGCATATGGGTATCACCCTTTCAAAGGCACAGTCCAGGAGCACAGTCTCAGGATGCATTCACACTCTGCCCAGCAGAGGTGCCAACTTCCTTCTGAGCCTGCTGTCTGCTCCCTGGGGTTGGGATTTCATAGCAGAGAAAAGCCCCTTGGATACTGCAGCTTGGACTTTCAGACTCAAGGTAATTGATCTTATCCTCAGTGTGCACAAGATGTGATAGGATAGACAACAACTTATCAGTTCAAAGCACTGGCTGCATCTCCAGAGGACCTGGGTTTGAGTCCCACCTTGTATACGTGGCAGTTCTGGTCTGGGGAATCTGATGCCCTCTTGTGGCCTTCATGGGCACTGCATGCACAAACAGCTTGTAGACAGAATATATATACACACACACACACACACACACACACACACACACACACATATATATATATATATATATACTCACCTCCATTGTCTGTGGCAGGTGAGGGATGCATGAGAAAAGAACTGTCTTTGCCTTTGAGGGTGGGGAGGGCAGCTTTTGTCTGGTCTCCTAGAAGCATCTCCTGGGAAACCCCAGAGATTGTAGGAGCCCCTCTCAATGTAAGGTCATCTATTTGGGACTGACAGACTGCTTGGAAGGAGTGGGTATGTCTCTAGGACCGAGTAATCTTGTCTCTGTTCTTAGCTGTACTTACAAATAATCCCCAGTGTTTTCTTCACCAGGCCCAGGCTCCAGGGAAATGTATTTCAGAGGCTCCACCCAGACAGGAACACAGAATTTTAGCTACACTCCACAGCTACCCAAGAGATAAACGTCCCCCCTTATTACTAAACATCTGTGGTACCTGGACTTGGGTCAGGAGTAGGAAGTGGCTAGGATCCTGCCTGTAAGGAGAACTCAGTTCACAACAGGGTAGACATTGTTCTAGAGCAATGGTTCTCACCTTCCCAAAGCTGTGACCCTTTAATACAGTTTTTCATGTGTGCTAGTTTAAATGTAATTGGCCCCCATAAACTCATAAGGAGCGGCACTATTAGAAGGTGTAGCTTTGTTGGAGCAGATATGGCCTTGTCGGATGAAGGGTGTCACTGGGGGCAGACTTTGAGGTTTCCTGTGCTCAGGATATTGCCCTGTGTCTCAGTTGACTTCCTGTTATCTTCTGGTCAGGATACAATGGGCATCATGTCTGCCTGTTCACCTCCATGCTCCCCACAAAGCTCCCTGCCATGATAATAGAATAAACTTCTGAAACTGTAAGCTAGCCACCCCAGTTAAATGTTTTCCTTGTAAGAGTTGCCATGGTCATGGTGTCTCTTCACAGCAATAAAACCCTAACTAAGACTCTTATGCTGTGGTGACCCCCAAAATTAGAATTATTCATAACTAGACTTTTGCTTCTGTTATGAATCATAATGTAAATATCTGATATGTGACTCCTGAAAAAGGGTTGCTCAACTCTGCTGCGGGACAATGGTTTTACCCTGTAGAGATTTGTTTCTTGTACTTGTTTAATAAAACGCTGATTGGCCAGTAGCCAGGCAGGAAGTATAGGCGGGGTGACCAGGCAGGAAGTAGAGGCGGGGTGATGAGAACAGGAGAATTCTGGGAAGAGGAAAGCTCAGTCTACAGTCTTCATGCAGACACGGAGGAAGTCAAATGTGACTGCCTTGCCTAAAATGGTACTAAGCCACGTGGCTAACATAGACAAGAATTATGGGCTAATATAAGTTATAAGAGTTAATAAAATGCCTGAGATAATAGGCCGATCAGTTTATAATTAATGTAGACCTCTGTGTGTTTCCTTGAGACTGAATAACTGCAGGACTGGGTAGAACAGAAATCTCAGTCAACACAACTCCAGAGGAATCACGACCCACAGGTTGAGAACTACTGTTCTAGATCCACCTAAATACCACTTGCATCTGCTCAGCCCACTTGCCTTGTTTCCTGAACAGAGTGACAAAGCCACCTGTCAGCACAGTGGCAGCTCTCACTAGCTGAGGTGCCCATACGGTGGTTGGCTAAGAGACACTGTGCTCCTGTCTGATGGCTGGCCCGAATCAGACCTTCTGAGGTTCATCTGCTCTGTGTGGCCAAGAAACAACCCCAGTGTGGGAAACTTAATGTTCAGGAGAGGTACCTTCTTATTAGGACACTAATCCCACCAGGGACCCCTCGCTATCTCCCGCCCTTGGTCTTTATCTGCAAACATCTGTGCCAGCCAGCTTTCTGTTATTGTGAGAAACGCCTGACATAAATCAGCTTGAAGAGAGAAAAGCTTGGTTCGTGGTTATGGAGTTTCCAATGCATGATGGACTAGTCCCATTGCTATCCCATTGCTACCCCATTGCTATGGGGCTTTGGTGACAATCATGGCAGGAATGTGTGGCAGAGCAGCATGTTCAGTTGATGGCTGAGAACAAAAGGGAAAGAGAGCCGGGGTACCACAGTCCTTGGAGGACAGGCCTCTCCTCCCCTCCACGAACCGAGACCACCTGCCTCTTCACATTTCTACCGCCTTCCAATAGTGCCAAACTGGAGACCAAGCCTGCAACCTCTGGGTGTGTGTAGGGGGGGAGCATTCAGCTCTGCCTTAGGTCACCCTATTGGAGGTAAGGGCCTCAGTGTAGATCTACCTGGGAGTCATGGCAGAGTCCACAGGACCCTCTTACCCTCCATTGGCTCTCTGCTTCCCTACCCGTGACTACTCCCTCTTTCCCGGCATCATATTCTTTGAGAAGGCTTTGCCCCAGATCTTTCCTGTAAGGAACCTGGGCTAAGCTAGGCCCGTGATCCAGTAACGACATGGGCACAAGACACAGAACCAACAACAGCCAGAAAGGGATTCTCGGGGAAAGCAAGGGAAGCCTCACGAAGAGGGACGAGTGGGAGGGCCTGGAAGGAAGACTTCACCCCGGCAGCATCACTCTAGGTGCTGGGAGAACTGCTCCGAGCACAGCACTAAAACCTCCCCTAGTGGAGCTTACACTCATGTGGGTGCCGTCCAATCACAGAAAGACTGGGTGGGGCTGGGGAGATGGCTCAGTGGTGAAGAGCGTGCAGGGATTAGGGTTCAGTCCCCACACCCACATCAGGCGGCCAACAACTACCTGTAACTCCAGTTCCAGGAATCCAACACCTTCGACTGACCTCCATGTATGTGGGTCATATACATGCAGGCAGGCACACACACAAACACACACACACACACACACACAGAGTTTTTGATAGATGCATGGCTTGACACGTAGGGGTTGGAGCATGAAGGATGCTAACACTGGGCAGGAAGATAAGGAGGACTGAATGGGAAGTCTGACCAGGAAGGCCAGTGACCAGAGGGACAGATGTGGAAGGGAGGAGGAGGAGGGAGGGTGAGGGGCCTCCAGGTGCCATGGAGTTCACAGCGTGTGTACAGGCATGAAAAAGTCATCTGTGCTCTGGGCACTCCCTGGCAGTCCAGAGGGCTGGAGACAAGAAAAGCTGGAAAGGGATTTGGCCTCAGAGGGCCTCCAAGGTCAGGTTAGGGCTGGAAATTTCTTTCCTTCTCCTCCTTCCCCATCACTTTCCATCCTCTCTCCCTGCTTCCTCTTCCTCTCATCTCCTCCCGCCCCACCCCATTACCTCCTGTGAACCAGAGACTGTACCAGGCTCTGGTGTGTAAACCTGAGTGAGACTTTGTCCCTGCCCTCAAAAGCGGCTTATAATGTATGATCATTCTAACACGTGGCAGGAACAATACCGGGACCGTCAGTCTGGGGCCTCTGCAGGGCTCCCAGGAAGAGGCTATGGTTTGAGCACCAGCCTGTGGGGCAGAGGACGTGTGACTGTATGACGGAGAGGCCATGAGAACTGTGAGCAGGCTCAGGAGGAGGGCTGGTGGAGGAGTGAGGGGGGAGGGTTGGGCTGTGATCAGAGAGACACTGGTGCTTTTAGGAGGCCACGTTGAAGCCAGGAACAATTCCTGCGACCGTCAAGGACTGTGGCCAGCTGCAGAGAGCCGCATGCTAGGCTGGGACTGCAGCCAAGCCTGTGGCCACTTATTAGTGACTGATTATAGCTTAAGCAAGAGGGCAACTCTGTTCTGTTCCATTCCTATGGGACAGCTCTGGCCAAGAGTCTGTCTGACAGATCCAAACAGCCAAGGGATGAGAGGAAAGCCCCAGTGTGAGGCTTCCATGTGGGTAGCAGGAAGACCACAAGAGAAGTGTTAAGCACCGGGTCAGAGTGGGGGGACAAGATCTTCTTTCCCTCTCCCCTGACAAGGTGCAGGGGACCCAGAGAGAGAACTGGTACCAGGTTAGGAAGGCAGACTGGTGAGCAAGTGACCAGCTTGTGGGGTAACTCCTGAATACAGTCCCTTTGACACTTAGCACCCTGGCTATACACCTCAGCTGGGGAGACCCACCAGGTAGAATGTTAGTAACTCTTTTAGTCTAGATCATGTATGTGGCTGGGATTAGAGACAGCTCCTCCCCTACAATAATGGCTGACATTTACCTTGCACTTTCTGTGTACTAGGTGGTCAGGTGGAAGCCTCACTCCAGCCCCTGGCATTCATATAGCCAGAGTCTGGAATGTTCCTGTGGAAGTTCCACTCCAAGCCCCCTCCCAATCTCTCTAAATCCTGTTGTATCTCAGAAAGGCTGCCAAGCGATGACCCCTCCAGTGAGAGATGCTCAAGATCTCTTCCATGGGGTATTTAAACTGCTCCCTAGAAAGCAGACATGTGTTTTTCCGGTCTTCCTATCCTGTCTCTTCTCTGCGGGGGCTGAAAAAGTCATTCAGGAACATTGTGTCCATTAAACCTGGACTTTTTCTAATCGGGTCTAATTTGGTCTGATTTGGATTGTTGTCGGTGAAGAGGCTTATTGGGGTGCAGAAAGGTGGAGGGGCTTTTTCGGGTGCAGAGACTTTTTACTAGGTGCTGTTCCAAGCTGGTTGCATGCTTCCATCCTCACCAAACCTTTGAGCATACATTTTGAAATACCGAGTGAGCACCAACATCAACTCACAAGAGCCCACACAGGGATCCCACCATAGGCATTGGCTAAAATGGTTGCCCACATTTTATAGGTGAGAAGCCTGAGGCACAGAGTCATGAAGGGATGCAGCTATGTGGTTGGTTTGTCACTGACAGAGCTGTGCCATTATCCTGTGGGAGACAGTGTCTAGGTAACAGCGATGCGGCCAGACCTAGGCACAAGGCTGTGACATCAGAAGAGCTAGCAAAGTACTTCATCCCTCTTACTGCCCATTAGAAAACCTATAACACTTATGCCAGTAGCAACAACAGTGCCTGCCCATTGGCTTTCGAGGAGGCTCAGCAAGCTGATTTATGCCCAGGGCTCCCTACAAGATAAAGTATGTACTTTCCTTGTCCAGGGCCTTCATCATTGGCTCTCCTGCCTGCCATTGTCCTGCAGGTTTGTGACATGGTGTCCTAGTTAGTGTCTCTGTTGCTGTGCTAAACACCACGACTATAACAGGCAGAAAGGAGAACAAGAAAAAGCTAAGTAATAAGGAATGAGAAAGAACCAAACGCAGGCAATGGCCACGGGAATTACAGGCGTGACTTTGTCAATGGACATGAGTTACGAAAGATGATATAAAACAATTGTTCTCCGAGTTCTACTTCTGCCATGGATTTTTCACTTTTGGTGGTGGATAAGAATAAATTCTACAGTGTAAAATCCACTGTGAAGCCACAAAGCCTCTAAATGGCTCTTTCTACTGTACAAAAGTTTATTGAGATATATAGACTTTGGATCTGATTAATTTTGGTGTGTGGCCGGGCGGTGGTGGCGCACGCCTTTAATCCCAGTACTCGGGAGGCAGAGGCAGGCGGATCTCTGTGAGTTCTAGGCCAGCCTGGTCTACAAGAGCTAGTTCCAGGACAGGCTCCAAAACCACAAAGAAACCCTGTCTCGAAAAACCAAAAAAATAAAAATAAAAAAAAATTTTGGTGTGTGATTTTTTTTATCTTCAAGTTTTTACTTATAATAGAGTTCATTAAAAAACTGAAAAACTATAACCAAGACAAGCAATAGATTAGTTTATTTGGGCTTACAGTTCCAGAGGGATGAGAGTCTGTCATGGCAGGGAAGATGGTAGCCAGCAGCAGGCATGGTCACAGGAGCAGGAAACTGAGACAAGCAAACAGGAAGGAGGGTTCCCCTACTCCCCCCCCCCCTACTACAAGAGTACAACCAACTGGGAACCAAATGCCTGAATTTGTGGGCACATTTCTCATTCAAATCCCTATATACAGTAAAACCAGCATGCATCCTGACCTGATGCAGAGGTGGTTCGAATCCCAGAATCTCAGGCTGCTCTTACTAACCTGACACAGAGGTGGTTTGAATCCCAGAATCCCGGACTGCTCTTACTAACGGTGTGAATTTTGTGGCTTTGTGGCCCAGTTTCCTCATCTGCTAACCGAGGTTGAAGATGGCCGTCTGTAGGAGCTGGACCAACTGAGATGAGCTGTGTGGCCACTGAAGAGGCTTGCTGAGTGCTGGCCTGTGAAAGGAGGGGGACAGGATGTGGGGGATGTGATTTCAGGCGTGGGGTGAGGCTGGCTTGGGCCCTGCCCTTGGGCTCTCTAAACTGCTTCTCTGCTCAACCTTCCTCCCTGACTCCTGGTCCTCCCACCTGTCAGGGCTCTGCGAATGAGTTCCCAGAAAGATTCAGCACCTTCCACCGAATCTTGTATTTAAGTGACTAAGACTTTAATGATAACGGAGAGGTTGGAATATTGCCGGTCCAGAGCTCAATTATGATTATCTTTAGCTCATAAATAGCCATTCCTTCTCCACCCCCTGCGTCTTGCCTAACATCCTGTGATTAGCAGATAAACCTTTGGGAATGTATTAATAACACCCAACTTCCCACTAAACCCAGGACTAAGAAAGAACACCATCAATGGTGTCCAAGGTTCCCAGGCGTTGCTGTAACCCCTACCAATGTATTGACAAGTGCTTTACTTCCTCATTTTCTTTGTTCTGTCACCATAGAAACATGACCAGTTACAACACTGGAACACAGGATTTGGGGTATTTGAGTCTGTGTTCCTGGACCATGGCCACTCAGCGTGGGCTCCAGAGCAAACTCATATTCCCTTGGAGGTGAGAGCTGGACTTTTGCATCGACAATTATGGTGCTGCAATGTGGGTGTTCTAGAAGGGTCTCCTGAATGAAAGAGAAGCAGCTAGACCCACTAAGTCCAAGCCTTACGCCCTTATCCTCTCAGGTAGGGTTTTTTTTTTTAAATCTATTTTGTTTGTTTGCTTTCAAAGAATCTAGTTTCTGATATTTGACTTGTTTTTGTTTGCTTTCTGACCTCTGAGGGCATTTTGAGCTATTCAGCATGTTAGCAATCTCTTTTAGTTCTTTTCTTCCCTCTAGACATTTCTCCATATATAATATAAGGGCAGGGAAATTTTTTTTTTTTTTGGTTTTAATAGATGTATGGTCCCTCACTTGGTTCTCTGTTTAACTGGTGTGTCAATTTCATTTGCAAGTGTTAAAAAAAATGGAAAAAAACCCTGAAGATAGGTTGACTTGTGTCTCCTTCAATGGGGAGCATTTATTACTTCTAAACTGGTTTATTCTGAGCACTTAACAAAAAGTTCTAGGGAATCATTTTTGTTAAATCACATATGGGCAGCCTGCTTTAATTGGCATGTAAATCAATTAAAAACAGTAGAATTGGTAATTTATAAAAATAACCGCTCTACTATATAACAAGGAGATACTGAAAATCAATACGGGGAGCTGGAGAGCAGGCGCAGCGATTAAGAGCATGGCTGCTCTTGCCGAGGACCCCATTCAGTTCCCAGCACCTCCACCTGGCAGCTCCTAAGCACCTGTAACTCCAGTTCCAGAGCGTCTGATGCTCTCTTCTGGTATACACACATAAGTAGACATGTACATAAATTTAAATAAGTAAAACACAAGTAGAATAAATCAAATAAAAATAAATACAAAATTTGTTTAAAAAAATTTAAGAGGCTGTATCAGAACTTGTAGTGAGAAACTCCACAGAGCCATTGTATCTGGCTCAAATTCCGAGTGATGGAATCTAGGGTTCGAAGGAACCTTTGTAAATGTCAGTGATTGTTACCTGAGGTTTATGGAGTTTATGTCAGTGATTGTTATCTGAGGTTTATGGCGTTGCTCTTCCTGCAGGATTCCCGGAGCCTTTGCATACCTTAGTCTGGAGACATACCTGGAAAACCAGGAAGTCCCATATGGCTGAGAATTGCTTAGGTCGTGATTCCTTCAGACAACTCCTAGATCAGATAAGAGGTTTTGGAATATGGAAATTGATTTGCTAAAATGCTTCTGCAGAGGTTCAGGGTTCGGTCCATCAGAGACGGTCCCACCCTACCCCTGTTGTTAAGCTGTTGAGTGTCCTAAAGTATCTCTCTCGGACAGACTGACTAAGAACACTAACAAGCTAGAGATAAGGTCTGAGAATTACTTTCTCCTCCTCTGACCGCCTCACTTCTTTCTTTCTCTAATGGGGTGAAATCCCACGTGACTCATGAGCCTTTGCTTCTGTTCTTCTAGCCAGAGACCCCACTTTTTGTTTGCTAGGTGCCATTAGCAGAAAAAAAGAATTCTCTGGACTCATCCTTGTCTATTCCAGGGTTGGATGGACCTAATAGTTTTTCTGGGGGTATCACCACAAGAGCTGATCCCCTCGATTCCCCAAGACCGACTCTTGGTTGAGACGCAGTGGAGAGCTACTTCCCCAAGCAGACATTCTGGATCCAAAGCAACACACAGGGAATTACTGCCTCCGCTGCCTCTGAATTGCTCTCAAAAGCACTCTCCGTGTCTTTGTTTTTCTGCCCCTGTCCCCAGCCTTCTAGAAACCGGCTACCCGGCCAGCTTCCTGCTCTGGTGAAGCTTTTAAGGTCTAAAGAGATTAATTTAAACTCTGTGTGTTCCATGTTTGTGAGAGGTGAAAAGCAACAGCAGCTGATATGTATAATGTATGTGTATGTATGTATGTATGTATGTATGTATGTATGTATGTATGTATATGCATGCACTTTCCTAGTCTCTCTAAACGTGACACCAGGCAGAAGCATTTCTGACCCAAGGGCTAAAGGGAAAAGGAGCCCCTGGGTATGGACTGCTGAAGCATGCACGGGCAGGCCATATATGGCGCTTCTGTGGAACTTGCACGTATTGGCTTTTCAGGGTCTAAGTTGACGAGGGCAATTGACCAAGTCTCTTCCTCCCCCTGAGTATAGTAAGGACCAAATTGCTGGGTAGATGACCGTGTGGGACAGGCGCGTTGCTGGGTCCAGGAAGGGAATTACATCCCAGAGTGACACCGAGCGGCAGGTGGTGCCTGGTCCAAGGATCTGTAGTGCCTTCATTTCTTCTTCTTCCTTTTCCTTTTCTTTTAGATATGAAAGCAAGTATTGGAAACATAATTTAGCCTCATTTAAAGAATAAAATAAAACCAAAATCCTTGGCCTAAAGCAACACTGAGAAAACCATTTTTTCCTCAGAAAATATACTGTCCCTTCAGCTATTTAGCTTTAAAAGGAGGAAGAGATGTTGACCTTACTTCTGCTTGACCGACTTCAGCTTTCGGTTTTTTTTTGTTACTGAGCTTTTTTTTACATCAGACAAAGATGGGGCTGGAAACCTTCTGCCGTCTCCAGGGTGAACCTGGGTCTTAGATCCTTGAGTCTATGGTAAGTTTCTCATGTGTTGTTTGTGGAAACGGTGCAACAAATTGTGACCACTTCTTTTTTTTTTTTTCCATTCAGTTTTTAAAAATATATTTTATGTGCATTGGTGTTTTGTCTTGGTGTTGGGTCCTATGGAACTGGAATTACAGACAGCTGTGAGCTACCGTGTGCGTGCTAGGAACTGAACCTGGGTCATCTGGAAGAGCAGTGGTCTTGACTGTTAAGCTGTCTCTTCAACCCTTCTTTTCATTTTCTTATTGCATCCAAAATTATTATTATTTTATTTCAAAGACTGAGGATGACTTGTTTCTGTGCTTTTAAATATGTGGAGTGTGTGTGTGTGTGTGTGTGTATCGAGCATTTTAAGGCTAATTTTGTGTCGATTGCGTTGGGTGGGTTACTCAGTCTAGGGGTTTGTAACCCACCCTGCAATCAGTTATTCCAGGGTCATGGAGGGGCGCTACCTGGAAGGGAATGAGCTAAGACAGAAGAAGGAGGCCAAGCAGATTTGTCAAAGCCTCCATTTATTACAGTCATGGTTGCTGCTTATATAGGCCCGGGATGAGGACTTTGAGGGGCAGGGAAACTGGATTCTTGCCGCGTGTTCCAGGTCACGTAGGCCAGGAGGTCATGAGTTGCCACACCTGTTGCCACACCTTGTTCCCTGGATAGCTGGAATGTGAGGCGGGTTCTGCTAACAGATAGCTCGTTAATTGGGTGAGGGGCAGAGGTTCTCAATAGAACATAATTATGGGTGTGGGGTTCTCTGCAGACTCCCCAGGATGATGGTTCCTGTAATGATTTTTAGGGGGGAAATGGCTCCTGACAATTTTGTTCACTTCTGACTCTCAAAAAGTCATTTAAAAGAACCTGTTTGAGGCTTATGAGGACATACGGTTGACAGATAATCTTAATGTGTTCTGGTATTTTATCCGTACAGATCTGTGCACCACACGTACTCCTGGTGTGCCTGGAGGCCAGAAGAAGGTGTCAGATGCCTTGGGACTAGTGTTATGGACAGTATGAGCCAACATACGGGTGCTGGGAATCGAACCCTGGTCTTGTGGAAGAGCCGCCAATGTTCTTCTTAACCACTGAGCTATCTCTCCAGGCCTTCAAAATATGCTTTTTTCCCAATGTAACATTTTTATTGATTCTCTGATAATTTTACATCATGGACCCGGATCATATTGACTTCCCAGTCCTTCCTTGTCCACCTCCCCATTGTTGTGACCTCACCCCTGCAAAAAAGTAAAAATAAAAACAAGAATTTTTTAAAAAGTCTCATTGACTCCCCATGGGAAGTCTTTGTTTAGGTGGAAGCCCTACTGATGTCTGTATCTATCCAAAAAGTTTGGGATGTGTGAAACCTCCAGTTTGGGTTTGTTCCAAACCCAGCCCTCAGGGTGACATCAGCAGCCACTCCCTTGGAGTTGCCTCAGTCTAGGCTCCACCCCTGGGGGACATTACTCCGCCCATGAGAAAGCCTGCCATTGGTGGCTCCACCTCCAGAGGGCATTAAAAGGCCCCAGCTAATGGGTTCCCGTCAGGGTCCTCTCAACTTCCCCTGGAGCCGCCCAGGAATGCTTTGCTCAGAATAAACCTGGATTTATTAATTTGGTTTGGCTGGTTTATTATATCAGTGGCGGCAGAGTCCTATTAACCAGGGATTCAAAACTTCACAGTCTTACCCTCTCTGAGGAGTTGGGGGGCGGGGTAACAGGAAGGTGTAGGGAGGAGGAGGGGAGGGTGAGCTGGGATTAGTATGTTAAAAAAAAAAAAAGCCCAGTTTGTGTTATCTATATACTCAGTGGAGCGTGGTCAAACTCTCAGTGACCTGTCCCTTAAAGAGAGCTGACTCCTCCCCTGCCCCCAGAAGTCTTCAGTTATGGAGAGCCACACTTCATATTCCCATCTCACTTTTTATTTATTTATTTTGTTTTTCGGGACAGGGTTTCTCTGTAGCTTTGGGGGCCTGTCTTGGAACGAGCTCTTGTAGACTAGGGTGGTCTCAAACTCAGAGAGATCCGCCTGCCTCTGCTTCCCCAGTGCTGGGATTAAAGGCATGTGAGTTCTCTTTGATGACTTCCTGCTTAGGCTGTTACTTTTGGGGGGGGATGGGTTAGAGGCCATCACAACAGCCTTCCGTGTCCCCCCCCACTGTGCATCTGACGTCATCGATATCACAGTAAAAGCAGCTTGACTTCCCCTCACGCTCAGCGGGAGCACCCATCATGGGCCTCCACATGGTTTCTGGCTATAGCACAGACTACGAACATGGTCGCTCCCCTGTCTGCAGTGGGACCATGAACACAGACGAGGCCCTTGGCGGTAGTCCAGACCATGGCCATTAACATGGCCTCAGGTAGCAAGCAGTGCATGCCACTTACATCAATATGGCTCTCAAAATATTCTTAATAGGAAACTGTTAGTAAGTATTTAGGTTAAGGCCACACTACAACCCCTGGCATCCATATATTCAAAGAGTCTGAAATGTTCAGGTGGGAAGTTCCATCCCAAGCCCCTTTCCCTGGGAGTTGCCTCAGTCCAGACTCTACTCTGAGAAAGCCTGTCAAATGATGACCCCTTCCCAGAGATGCTAAAAACCACTCCCACAGGGTATTTAAATTGTTCTCCAGAGAACAAACACATGTTTTTCCAGTCTTCCTTTCCTGTCTCTTCTCTGGGGGGCTGGAAGGCCACCCAGGAGCACTGGTATCCATTAAACCTGGACTTTTTCTAATTTTGGTCTGATTTGGACTATTGCATTGGTGGAGAGTCTTCTGGGGCACAAAAACCTTTCATCTGGAGGTTCCACCGAGGGATAGTTTTTCTCCAGGCCCATGCCCACGTGGTAAGAAAACACCTTCTTTTGCACCTGCTCTCCAGCTCGGGTAAGTTCTGAGTTCCAGTCATTGCCTTAAAGGCCCAGGCCTCATGCAATTCTTGGGCTGTTCTGTGGAAGATGTGGCCGTGCCAGGCACCCAACCTGACCGGGACGAGGACCTGCCTTTTTCAGGAGATGTCCTGCTCTAGGTATTTCTCACACCCCTCTGTTATTTTGACCCAAAGTTTATCACAATGGACGCATTGCACTAGGCTATGGGTCCTGGCAGAAACTTGCTAAATGGGTACCTACAATTCGAGGTCTGATCTCCAAACACCCTTGGGTTGCCGTTTACAAAAACTTTTTAAATTGGTGCTATCTGACACTTGTACATCCTTGATGCCTAAAAATTTTTGCCAGCATGGAAACAGGTAAGCAAACCCCGAAATGCCCATGGTTTCTGGATACTGTGCTCCCGCTCCCCCTCCCCCTCCCCACTTCTCTTGCTGTTTGCTGTTTGTCTGCATTCCTGGCCTGTGATCTGGTTACCCTGGGATTCTCCCTACAACGGATCCCTTCCTCCTGTCCTTCCACTCTGAGATGCATAGGTGTTCCATCCCTGTGTTTCTGTTCTCACAGCATCTACTGATCTGGCCCTGAATGGGATCACCTCTGTGCTCACCTGGCTTCAGCAGCCTACTCCAAAATGTTTAAGTTGGTCAGCTGACACAGGTTCCTAAAAAAAGTTTTGTTCATCTGTCTGTTAATATATATGTGTAGATAATGTGGCCACAGTCTGCTTGTTTTATGTCTGTGTGTGTATGTGTGTTTGTTTTAAAACCTGCAAAATTTGTAGTTCCAGGTTATTACAACAGCTCTACTAGAGAGATATCAACATGGGGATAGGTGCCAGTTTTTGGTTGAGGTCAAAACAAAAACCTCAGTGCCTTCTTTGGTAAGCTGGACCTACCAAGGAGACCTCCAATATACTTAGGTTTATTTGGATATACCTGACAGGTAATGGTACCCTGATTCTCAAGTGCCTTTACAGATCTGAGAGTATGACATTTAACAAAAGACCTTCTTAGGCCAGAGACAGGCCTGTTCCTGCAACATCCTATAGCTCCTCTAAGAAGACGCATGATTGCAGAAGACATTTTTGTCTGGAGGCTTGCCTTTGAATATGACAAAGCCACCCACACAGCGAAAAGCTGCCTTCCACCTCATCACCTTCCTGAACACTACCCCAGGGGATTGATCATCTCATCCTGCCAAGACAGGTAGACTGAACTTTACCCCCACAGGAAAATCTTCAAGCCTCCTGAGCTCAGCAGCTAAAGGCAAGCACTGCTTCTAAGACTGGTGTTCACCAAAGACCACAGAGAGACTTGGGATTGCCTGCACAGCTGGCAAAAGCTGTCTCTCTTCTGCTCATTTATCCCGCCCAGATCTGTCTGATGGCATTTGATAACTTAAGGTACTGGTAGCTCATTACTTCATTTGCTAAGTTTCCTGCTAAAAATACAGACAGGTGTGCCTCTTTCGCAGGCTTCATAGTCCAGGATTAACAGGTTTCAGATGTAATTTCAGAGTTTCAGAGTTTCCACTTTCTTTTAATTGTCTTCTAAAATGTTCGTGCCTTTTAACAGAGTCTTTTGCTATGACACCAAGATGTAAATCTGTTCCAGTTGTCTTACAGATACCGGTAGGTTCCTGAGAAAAGTTCTGCTGCTGTATCAAGAAATCTGGTCCGGTGAAAACAGTCTCCAGAGCCTACTTTGACCCCTCCCTATTTTCAAGCATATTTTACAGGTCACTCCTGTGGGCCAAGACAAACCTGCAGAGGGTTCTCCAAATAACACCAGCACCTACTGGGGCTTCACCACTGGTACCACCTCTCCAGGCTCAAACAGGCACCTACCCAACAACTAAAGGACGCATTTGTTATCCTCTCATTCTCCCTCGCCTCTCCTGTACAACCGGGGCACTTCTCTTGCCATTCTCTCCGGCTGTTGATGACCCTTCCCATGGCTAGCCCCGTTCAGAGGGCTGATAATCACATTCTATTTTGTTTCCTAGCAACCTGCCTTCTTAGTTCTCCCAAGAAACAGATGCCTAAGGTCTCCAGGATGGCAGTTAACCGGATGCCTCTCCAGCCACACTGGAGCATGAGCCCAGCAACTCCCAGCTCTCCTCACGCCGTTGTCCCATGCCTGCAGGAAGTAGCCAGACTTGAGCCGGTGCCCCTATACCCAAAGAATCTGGAATGTTTGGGTTGAGGCCACACCACAGACATTGGCATCCATATGTCCAAAGAGTCTAGAATGTTCAGGTGGGAAGTTCCATCCCAAGCCCTCTCCCCTGGGAGTCATCAGTCCAGAGACTCTACTCTGAGAAAGCCTGCCAAACGATGACCCTGCCCCAGAGATGCTAAAACTTTTCAGAAAGGTTTCTGTTAAAGCTGGACTACATGTAAAACAGTGGATATGTTATGCCCAAGGTCCAGACCCCCAAAGACCACCAAGAGACCAGATCCGATGCAAAAGCAAAGAGTCTTTTTAATTACAAGTTTGAACTCGATCCCTTGTCTGTCTAATGCAGCCGTGGAGCAGAAGGGACCTCGAGCTGCAGTGGGGCAGGGCATTTATTGGGGGTAGAGCGGGAGGGGGGCTGGGGGTCTGCAAGTTGCATAGTCACAGTCTCAGGATTGGCAACCTCTGGACTGGGGGGCACCTGTCCTAAGTTGATTGGTTAACTACCACGACAGGTAAATTGCTACATCCGATGGTGTTTGCTGTGGTTTCTGCATTCCTTCCTTATCAGCACAGTATGTCCAGAGCCTGCTAGCCTAGCCTCTGATTGGTTCTTTACCATATGGGGTGTATCTTGTGGCCTTTTTAGTGACTAGGGCAAAGTTGGGTAAGGTCAGGGGGCACAGCACATCCTGCTGAGTCATGGCCTACGTCCTGCTGGGTCTTTCCTGCAGCCTGTCATGGCTGCAGAATTGTCAAATGAGGGCCTGGGTGACAGCCTGGGCCCTTCAGATGTAGCTCATTAGCTGTCTGTCAGTCACAAGGTGTTAGCTCATTAGCTGTCAGTCACAAGATGTCTGTAACAGGATGTTAGACATGTGAGGCATGGTCATTCAGGGGGCTAAAGTTAGCCCAAGACGATTGCAAGTAGGCTCTGACCTGCCTGACCTGCAGCGTTCCAAGGGCTTCACAACTCTCATCTGTTAATCAGCCTTCCAGCAGGTTCAGTGGTCTCCAGTGATGTACGCCCTCCAACAAGGCCACACTTAGAAGTTTTGTCTGAAACATAGAATGCACATACATGGTATCTCAAATATTTAACACTTATAAATATATGCAAAAGACATTAGTAGTCTCGTTTATATTTGTGGTGAGTATGTTAATAATTTAACAAGTATTTTACCTCAACTGTTTTAAAATAAGATTTATTTATTTTTATTACATGTGGGTGTTTGTCCGCATACAAGTCTGGTGTAGGCATAGGCCAGAAGAGAGAATTAGGGTCCCTGAGACTGGAGTTAGAGGCAGTTTGTGAACTACCCCTGTGGACTGGCCCACATCAGTTTTCAGCAAGCCCAAGGCTCACAGTCATTTAAAGTATATGGTGGTCAGCAGCTGATGCTTGGATGTGCCTGTCAGCCAAGCGGAAATCTGCTGACTCAGATACAGACTAGGGGCAGAAGCTAAGACTTAGGAACTTAAAGGAAAATCTTACATTGGGAATCTTCAGGCCCATAGTCCTAGCAGTTGTGGAAAGGGAGGTATCCCAAGACCAGGAGAAAGAGAAACGACATCCTCAGAAACAGACAGGTGGGGAAACTCAGGCTGGGCTCATCTGGAGTCTGCTTGACCTGTGAGAGGTGAACCCAAGTCTGCTGCCTCCCCACATTCTCTCAAGCTTAGATGATTTTTTTTAAGTTTAGAAAAAGACATAAAAGTTTTAGATATTATTAGCCTTACCAATCTGTACTGAAATCCACCCTGTGGAAAAACCAGGTAACAGGTGTCTGTGAAGCAGTTGGAATAGACTCACACCTTTGAGTCCTAGCAAAACCTATATATTTGGTTTAAAAGGCATGAACATTTTCCCCTCAGTTCAGAGAGCTAGATATAGATTGGACAGAGATGCCTTTGGGCTGAAGAGAAGCACCTTTAAGTCTATACTTAGAAGACAACTAAAGGAAGTTTAAAACCTTGAGCTTGTGACCGAACAGTAAGTAGTCAGTGCCCTACCAGCTTGCCAGAACTCCACTGATCAGTGCTAAAACTCCGAACTTTTGAAATCTTAGTTTAACAATAACATAGAAAGGGAAAAGACATGTGGACTATTTTCCATTCTCACACATTTTAAATCATTTATTTATACCTTTATAACTTGCATTTATATCTTAAACGACTTTCTGAAACCCTCAGAACTTCTTAAACTTTCACATCCTTAGGCCTTTCTATACCTTAAGATTTTTTCTTAGACCCTCAAAACTTGCATAGACTGTAACATGAATAATTAAAACCTAGAGACAGGTTCAACCTGAAGGTTAGAAAAGCAAAACAGCCAGCCACTGGCTCTTATTTCTACCTTAGTCCAAAATGGCAATTTTGCCTCCAGGAATCTCAGAATGAGACTGTCTGTGAGAACTGTCTCCTCCCATCTTATATTCCTCTCTAGGGCTGGGATTAAAGGCATGGGCCACTACTGTCTGGTTTCTATGGCAACTAGTGTGGCTGTTGGGATTAAAGGTGTATGCCACCACTGCCAGATCTGTAAGACTGATCAGTGTGTCTGTTTTACTCTCTGAACTTCAGGCAAGCTTTGTTTATTAAAATACAAATGAAGTATCACTACAATAGACTTTAACACTCTTTCCCATCTAATCATTTACCAGACACACAAGTAGATTACTAAGAACAGTCATTTCAAATCATATTCCTTTAGTGGAAAGTTACATCTGAAACCTGTATATCTTTTAATATGAAGCCTGTTAGCAAGGCAAACCTGTCTACCTTTTCTCAACAGGATACTTAGTAGCTCTAAAAAAAAAAAAAAAAAAAAAAAAGCAAGGCTTGATTTTTACATATGAAATAAACTAAGAAGCTGGCTGTAGCCATGGGGAAAAACCTGGTTGTTGCTTTTAAGTTGACAAAATCACAGTTAGCCTAGCCATCAATATCTTCAGAGATCTGAGAAGGGCAAATTATAGTGAAAGACTTTGGGGGCACCTCAGCATTACTGTACCCCCTTCCTGGTAACCAACCATGCGTACACTGGAGCTTTGAGTACTTTCCATCCGCTTTGTAGTCTTTCTTCAATAGACCCGGACCCTGGAACTGGGGTGAGACGACCTGCAGCTAACCTGCAAATGTTCCTCCTTGTTCAACCATCCCAGCAACTGCCATAGCATTGATCAAGTAGAGTTAGCTGACCATTGAATGAACTAGTCAAAATAGTTAACAAATGATTTCTGTACTCTCCCTTTTGATTCTGTACTACCTGCCTTGATTCTGTGGTTTTCTCCTGTAATAGACAAAGCAGGGGTCCTTCTCCTCTTGAGGCTATGGGACCTCTGCCATGGCAGCAAAATAAAAATTCCTTTTGCTATTGCATCAACCGCGGTGAGAGTGTCTCTTGGGGCGACCTCCTCCTTGGTGGGGCTTTAGGGCCTAGCAATAGCAGAAAATATAACAAATGGCCTGTGTATCAATTAAAATGACTGAGATGAATTCATTACCTAGATGGTCATCCCAGGCTCCTATGGTTTCCATAGCATTGGAGGCATTGGCCTTTGGCTGCCAGGCCCAGAAGGCAAGAGGCTTTCCTGTGGAGGAACACAGAAGAGTCTGACTTTACTTTGTCTAGACAAAGTGGGACAATCAACTCTTCTGTGTCCTGCTTGTCCATAGTTTGGGCAGGGTCCTGGAGCAGGTACAGCATTGGGGCAGTCTATCCCAGTGGTTAGCATTACCACAATCCAAATGAGGTCATCCTGGTGCCCTGACATCTTTGGAGACCTTGGGGTCACTGCTGGGAGCTGGGAGTTTCTGTCTATCATAATAATATTTTTCCATTAAACATTTTAAATGCCATATTCATCAGATCTCTAACAAGTTTGAGGGTCATTATCTACTAAGTATATCTGAGCTAAATAAATCTAGGCTTAACCTTGAAAATACATACACAACATGACTACACGTTTGATTATTATAGATTACTATTAACCTGCATTTTAAAATTAAACACTATATTTTAAATGAACTGCATAGGTACAATACCTTAAACAAGAGTAGAAACTTTCATATAGTGTAACAAAAATAACCTTAAAGTCGTATCAATATACAAAAGTCATGCCAATGTGAAATCTTCGAGACTAGTAGTTGTTTCATTTTTAGCTTAAAAGTAGATTCAATATTCTATCCTTTTATATTGCCATTTTTATTTTAAAAGCAGATTCAATAATCTGCCCTTTCCTAAACTCCTCCCTGCTTATTTTGGGAAAAAAGATTCCTGAATCTAGCTTCCTTTGTTTAGTTTCCGTCCTGACTATGACCAATAACAGCTTGTAACCAACCCCCTTAAACAACGGCAAACATCCACTGAGTGACCAGAAATCATCCACTTCACCTTTTGGAAATGTGAATGTCATGTTCTCTAGACTGCTTCCTGTTGTCTGGGGGTGATGGTATCTCTAGGAGACCCTTAGAAAATTAGAATGATGATCAAGCCCTGGGAGAGCGAGGTGTTTATCTTTTGTTTAGTCTCTGTGTGATAGGAAAGTGTAGAGCTTATCTGAAGTCTTGGCTGGAGTAGTCTGTGAGGCTGGACCATCTCAACTGGCAGCTTTGAAGTTGATCTGGGTGTAGACTTTTGAGAAAACTGTAACGAAGGCATTCTGAGAAGCTGGGTCATTTGGGTTAGTTTATTCATATCTGGTCCTTTTGTTCTGAAAATAGGCAAACTTTTAAAGGTGACATACGTATCTATATTAACAAGTCTGGAATGTGTGGTGTGCAAAAGTCTGCTAAAGGTGATTTGTTTTATGTATGAGCAGGGAAACACAAATGTCAACTTTATAAGTCTTTTTGTACTGTATAACCAAACTCTTATGAGGACTCTGTAGCCAACAAGATTTATCAAGTCTCATCCAGCCTCAGAGCTGTTCCTATGTAGCAGGATCAGCATACACATCACCTGCCCTGTACCCTTTCCTGGCTTCCTTCCTCACATCTGCAGCCAAGATCCTCAGGAGGTCTCCCCTGTCAAATCTAATCTTCGTTAATTTTGAGGAAATTCATAGTTTTTTTTTTGTTTCTTGTGGAAACAAAAGCACAACCTCTCCCTCAATAGAACACATTTCCATTCTGAAGCCAAGACATCCCTAAAGCATACACTGGTTTAATTTAGCAGAACCTTCTACAATCCAATGTCTCAGCAGCTGCTGTTTGCTCATCAGCATTTAAAAAATTCAAAGTTGAGCCGGGCAGCGGTGGTGCACTCCTTTAATCTCAACAGTCGGGAGGCAGAGGCAGTTGAACCTCTGTGAGTTTGAGGCCAGCCTGGTCTGCAAGAGCTAGTTCCAGGACAGGCACCAAAGCTGCAGAGAAACCTTGTGTTGAAAAAGCAAAAAAACCCCAAAAACTAAAAAAAAAAATTCAAAGTCAACAAGCACCATACAGGATCCAGGCACCCTGTGTATTCCCCATCCTTATGTTGCTTTTTTTTTATATTACTTTACTTTTTCTCTATAAACTTTATTATTTTAAAACTATTTATTATCCCTATGATTGTCTATGCTCATTTCCTTTTGTTCCTAAAGCATCTACACACATTGTAAGCTATGTGAAGGGTGTTTTTCTTATTTATTTTTATGACTGTCTACACCTATTTTTTTTCTTTCTTTAGCATCTAAGCACATTTTCAAGCACATTATAACCTGTTGAAAGATTTTCTTGCCCTGGACCTGCCTTTTTTTTTTTTTCCTGAGTCTGTAGCATTCTCTGACCATGTGAGCCAAAGCTTAAACTGTTAGGCAGCAGCTAGGCCCTCTGCCATGAGGCTCTGGTGACTGGCTCTGCCCCCTCGGTTCCTTGAGAGTCTAGCCTCATGCTGGCAGGAACCCTGATTACCATTTCAGCTCTGGGCAGTTGACAACCCACTTTCCAGAGTTCTGGTGAGTGATACCTAACTGTTCTGAGTGCTTGCAGAGAGGCTCAGACAGTGACTGTGACAGGGCCAACTGGTGTTGACTTCTCCATCTGTGTGGCCATGTCATGTGTTGGATGCCAAATATAGTCGGATTTTTCTTAATTACCCTTAGCAGTTTACTATAACTTATTAGCTTTCATAATACTATTACTTGCTGGGGTAGGGCTTGCAAGCAGATATTGGGGAATCCTAGAGGCTAGTGTTGCCCTTGGCAAGTTAATAGTCATCACAGCCCTGTGCTCATGGAAGGCCCACAAGGTCCTTTTGCCAGAGATAAGAAGAATGCCTTCCTTTTTAGCAGGCAGGACTTTCTTCAAGCTCCTGAGGGAATGGGGGCTTTTGTCTAATGCCTGACCCTGGGGAAATGATTCTATAGCTTTATCTCTGTTAAGTTTGAACCCTAAAAGCAATTTCTAAATTGAAGCTCCTTTAGTACTAAAATAAATCTTTTAACTCATTAACACAGTCCACAGAGAGACTGGGAAATTTCCTGATCCCTTTACAGTACACCATTACAGAATATAACAGTTTCTAATGTGACTCAGTTTATCAAAATAGCTTAAGCTTAATAAAGTTAGCAAAGATAAGGAGGCTAGACATACATTTTTAAGCGTAGACCTTAGGTACGGAAAGACATTTTCTAAGCCAGTGTTTCTCAATTTTCTCCATGCTTTGATCCTTCAACACAGTTCCCTGTGTTGTGGTGACCCCCAGCCCAACTACAAAATCACTCCTGTTACTATTTTACAACTGTAATTTTGTCATTGTTATGAATGTCAATGCAAACGTCCAACAGGCAGATGGTCCTAGGCTACCCCTATAAAAAGATATTTCTACCCCCAAAGGGTCAAGACCCATAGGCTGGGAAGCTGCTCCAAGCCCTTTGCCAGACTGCTCAGGTTATTGTGTGGTTGCACCGTAAGATAGGACTATCTCAGTTTCTGGTGTTTAGTATTTGGTGCTCATAGTGGTGGCTTTAATTTTTAACCTTTTATTTAATTTTAAGTTTAAATATTAATAACATAAAACATTTTATAAACTTAAAATGTCCCATATATAATGATTCTGCCACACAACATGGCTGACACTTCCGGGTTCCAGGGCCACGCATGTGCAGACAAGATCTCAGGCAGAAGTGCCTAACGGCCCTGGGAATCTTAAAGGACCCCGCATGACCAATGTGTAGCATGGTTGCTTCATCTACGTATGGTGCAGCTGCGTGAGCCCATGCACGCATGTGTGAGCTCCATCATCTGTATGACGTAACCAGGCCATCCCCCTGTGTGCATGCACTAGGCAACCCTTAAAAGCTGGAGGCGCCATCTTCACCCCCCTCCACTCTGTACACCGACCTCACCAGGCTTGTACACCCCCCCCCCAATAAACTCCTAAGTGGGTTTGTTGTGTGTTTCATGTTTCCGTCTCACTCATGCCAGGTAATCTCATTGGTGCCATGAGACTCGGGAGGCATAGAGAAGCTGGGGGACCTGTGTAAAACACCTGATTTGTCTGATAAAGAGCTGAACAGTCAATAGCTTGACAGGAGAAAGGATAGGCAGGGCTGTCAGGTGGAGAGGAAAAAAAATAAGAGGAGAAATCTGGGAAGTGGGATCGAGGAGTCAGAAAGAGAGGAAGAGGTCTCCAGGGGTCAGCCACCACACAGCAAGCCATGGAGTAAGAAGTAAAGAAAGGCATACAGCACAGAGAAAGATAAAGCCCAAAGACAAAAGATAGATGGGATAATTTAAGAGAGGCTGGCTAGAAATAGGTCAAGCTAAAGCCGGGCATGTCTAAGAAAGAATAAGCCTCTATGTATTAATTTGGGAGCTGGGCAGTGCCCCCCTCAAGGAGTAAAAGGCCAAAGAGAAAAGAGTAAATAAAAACCAACAAGAGTACATGTCCTGGGACTTTATCTTAAGACGACTGTGTGGCATAAAGCAATAATTGTAAAATTCAATCCCATTGAGCACTTAGTTTGTATCTCCTTTTAGATTAAGGAGGCAACAAGTCTCAAATATTTTGGAGTAATATGGATTTTTATACGATGATTAACTTTTAAGGTTTTAAAGTCATTGAGATTAACAAAAGTGATTTAAGGTGTATGTCTAACTGCTTATGTCTTTGCTAAATGTGTTAACACCAAGCTGCTAGAAAATTTGGATAAGTGACAATATATGTTTGATAAATAAGGTATATCTGATAAATAAGATTTATTTGATAAATAAGGTACTGTGGTGGTTTGAAAGAAAATGACCCCCAAAGGGAGTGACACCATTAAGAGATGTGGCTTTGTTGGAGTAGGTGTGGTCTTGTTGGAGGAAGTGGGTCACTATGGAGGCAGGCTTTGAGGTCTCATATACGCTCAAGCCACACCCAGTGAGATAGACTACTTCCTCTTGCCTGCTTATCAACGCATAGTAGTGCCTTCTCCAGCACCATGTCTGCCTGCATGTTATTGTGTTCCCCACCATGATGATAACGGACTTGACTGAACCTCAGAAACTGTAAGATGCTACTTCACTGAAATGTTTTCCTCTAAGAATTGTTGTGATCGTGTTGTCTATTTTCAACAACAGAGACCCCATGACAGGTTTATTTAATAATCAAGATTTGTAAAGTCGGATTTATGACTTCCCAGTCCAAGATAGCCAACTGGTTTGTCTGCCTGTTCCTCACAGGCCTAGATCAAGGTGTCAGTCTGCTTATCTCTTCTGTGAGGAACTGAGGGAGCTTCTGGCTCCATTATTTCTAGCAGAATTGATCTCCGAGGCTTTGTTTCTGGCTGCTGCAGGCCTGGCCCTCTGCACTCTTTTTCAGGTGGCCTCTGCCCCAGTGTGAAGCGTCCCTGGGATGTGAATGCCTTCTGCAAGAGAATACAGCCTGACTGTAAGAGACCCATCTCAGTCTGCTTCCTCTCTGCCACCTTCCATGATCATGGGAGCGGGACCCTTTGTATTTGCTGTCCCGGTGACTTTCACCCACTCCTCAGGACTTGGCTCAGAATTCACTCTCATAGGAAGCCTTCCCTGAGATCTGTCTTACTGGAATCCATTTTTTCCCCCTGTCAATTGCTTTGCATTTAACTCCATTTCAAGTTATAGGATTTGGGGGATTTGTTTTGGGGACTTTAGCCAGACAAGCCTTGAACTCCTGATCTTCCTCTCCACTCTCAAGTGTGGGGATTACATGTGTGAGCTCTCACACTCAAATTTTCAGGATTATTTAAGTAAGGTCCGTGTAGGTCTGGAACCTTTGTGCTGCGGGAGGGTAAGGGCCGATTCTGTTTCACTTATGTGGCTCATCTGTCACAGCATCGTGCTGGAGCACAGAGTAGGGACAGTCTGACCTGCACTTAACCAGCTGCCCTGTAGGGGCCAGAGTGGGGCTGGATTCTTAAGCAGTATATCAAAACTACAGCATAAATTACACGTCTGTCCACAAGAGGGGATTATCGGCCCCTGAATGCAGCGGGAATTGCGGTGCTGGCTGTGACTGCAGCTCCATGGATACATGCAGTGGCCCTTGCTGCTTACCATTTGAATATATATTTTATGAGTAGGATGGGAAGATAACTTTACTAGGATTCAGTCCATGCCAGTTGGTTTTACCGCAAATCTTTCAAATCCTCGAGCCCTTGGATGAAAAATAAAAGCTGCCATCACAAGGCCACCAGGTGGCAGCAAAGGCAACAAGTGGTCGTGAGGCTCTGAGTTGCTCTCCGTCCCCACAAGAGGGCAGAAGCTGGCCGGAGAACCCCAGTTAGACTCCCCGATTGATCCCCTTATAAGCTAGGAAGGACAGTTTTGCAGCCCAGATAGAGTGCCATGGAGGATTCCAAGACACACTTCCTTAGCTCCCTTTGACCCCAGCTCCCTAATCCTGGAGTGGGCATCTGGCCCGTATCCCTGCTTCTTTCCATCCCCCCACCCCCAACCATTTGTTTGCTCATCTTTGGCAAACTTCAATGGGACCCAGATGGATAAAGATGACTCTCGGTTTGAAAAGTGCTAGTGGCAACCGGGCTTGGCCCAGGGTTATTCAGTAAGACAGGACGGACCCTGATTGTGGGCAGTGGTCAGGAAGGTGTCACAGAGGAGTGAGTGTTGGGCTGAGCCTGAAGTTGCTGTGTAAGCAAGCAACTGCAGAGGAGGGGAGGTACCGGCCAGAGTGTGGGATGCAGGGGTGCCCAACCAGGAAGAGGCAGGTTGGGTTGACGAGACTGAGGTCAGGGGACAGAGCTGTTTTCTGTGTAAGGGGTAGGGGAGCTGAAATATTCTGACACCCAGACAGGGACCTCAGGAAGGCAGAGATCCAACCTGGGTGTGCTTGACCACATGGAGGTGGGCGGTACATAGGCAGGAAATACGTCAGGGTCTATACTTACCCCTGATTGGACCTGATGGGAAATGCAGTGAATTATGGGTTTTGCCTTTTAAAATTCCTGCAAAATGTGACATGTGGCCATCCTCTGAAAATCTGGGTGTGGACCTAGCCAGAATCCATCCATCTTTCTGGCCAGTATTTAATTAAAGTTTGCTCCAATTAGACTCAAAATTGTGGAACTGGTTTTTCTCCCGTGACTCTCAGGATCAACACCTGCTGTATGCCTTCCTGGTTGGGCATGGTGTTCTGGACCCTGAGAGGCAGGAGGTAGCAGAGAGGGCCACTGGACCTATTGTGCCTGATAATCCCCGGTGTTCTTGTTCTAGACCACCAGTGGCCATTTCTGAGGGTCCCCAGGCTTCAGGATGAGTGGCTGAGAGATGGCCTGGCAGTCTGAAGCCTGTCTCTGGGACTTGGCTTATCGGGTAGTCACTGACCTTATGTTTGCCTTGATAGTAGATGGAACTACAAGGTGCCACTCACTCATTTTCCGTTTGTGGGTTTGCAGTTTATGTTTTGTTTTTGGATGTGAAGATGAGACCCAGGACCTCGTTCACCAGTACTGGCTGGATAAGTGCTTTCTCACTGAGCTGCATCCCCAGCCTTCTGAAGTTATTCATTCCCATCTCCATACATGCACATGTGATTCTCATCACGTGGCTGAGCAAACAGAAGGGTGGCAGTCATCACAAGGCTGGCACTAAGGGCTGTGCTATTTCCTACTTTGCCATTTTGCAACATTGTGCAATTCCCCTGCCTCCCTGTGCCTGAGAGGGGTAGACTAGGACTCCAAGACCAAGTAAGGGTCCTCATTCAGTAACCCTGATGGCAGTCGGCCACCAATGGCTGACAGGACAGCCCTCCAGACGGCTGCGTGACCTTCAGCAGGTCATCCATCTGCCCATAGCTTCAGGTGGGGAATAAGAAGAGCAGGCAGAAGCGGAGCTTCAGGAACTCAGCGTACACTTCTTCTCTAAGATGCTCATAGTCCCCGACTTGCCACCCAGCCTCTGTGTAACTGGCAAAGGTATCTATGAAGCATGGCTGCCTTCAGGGGCCCACACTCTGGGAGTCTCCTGAGAATGGGCCCTCCTTGGGCTTGGCATGTGAATGACTTTCCAAAAATGTCTCTTGGCCAATGTGTGGTCTATCTAGCGTGTCCCAGCCCAGTCAAAGCCACAGGAATGCAGAGCAGTAACTTCAGCTCTCTTTAGCAGAACAAGGCTCCTTCTCATCAATCCGGGGACCTGTCAGCACCTTGGCATTAGGCTAACTGCTCCGAGTGAGGAAAGGGCTGACTCCTCTGCCCTCTAGTCAGAGCTGACAAGGAGACGGGGTCAGGTGGCCCCAAGGTGACTGAGTCTCCTGCGGATCTGGC
The DNA here is from genome assembly GCF_014885135.2 of Alexandromys fortis. NCBI lineage: Eukaryota > Metazoa > Chordata > Mammalia > Rodentia > Cricetidae > Alexandromys > Alexandromys fortis. The sequence goes on from NW_026067908.1 coordinate 6,068,876, forward strand.
TCAGAACCTCTGTAGCAAGGAGCCCTGTCCTCTTGGTCATCCATGGCCTGCAGGAGAGGAACCACAGGACATACCTCTTCTTGAAGTTCCCAGGAAGGGCTGGCCTATGTGCTGTTTAGTCTGCTTCCTTCTCAGGAAGGAGACACCACATGAGCCTGGCCTCAGCTTCATGTTTACCCTAACCCTAAGTCCGGCCTCTCCTCCAAGTCTACTGGGACAGATAAGGCTCTTTTCAGAGGCCGGATATCAACAGCTCTCTCCGCATCTTGCTGACTACTGCCAAGTGTAGCCCTGTGGTCAGAATTGCTGTCAGGCCTCCTGGGTTCAAATCCTGCTTCTACTCCTGGCTGGTTGGGTCCACCTAGTGAAGTGATTTGACCTGACTATGCCTGGGCTCCCCATCTGTGACACGGGCTGCTGCGAGAACTGAGTGAGTATGTTTGTAAAGTGCTCGCAACAGTCGGTTGTGAATCTCTTCTTCTTCTTCTTCTTCTTCTTCTTCTTCTTCTTCTTCTTCTTCTTCTTCTTCTTCTTCTTCTTCTTCTTTTTTGTTTGTTTGTTTTTCAAGACAGGGTTTCCCTGTGGCTTTGGAGCCTGTCCTGGAACTAGCTCTTGTAGACCAGGCTGGTCTTGAACTCATGTGAATCTCTTCTGAATCAGGCCTGCCTCACTGGGCTCTGCTGGTGGGATGCTGTGGAGATCAGGGGACACGGGCCTTTATAAAGAGGAATTTTATCTGAAACGCTTGACATGTGGCATCCATGAAGCTCTTAATGACCACAGAAGGTAGGAACTTTCTTCCACCCTCATGTCTGTTGGACTGCTGAGAAAACAGAACTTGTTGTGGAAAGGGACAAAGGTAGGCTGCTGTGAAGAAACAACCCTGTCCTCAACACCAGAGCTTTTTCTTTGACTTCTGTGTCTTCAGGCCCAGGCTTGTAGGCTCCACAGCCTCCGTCCAGGTTGCTCACCAGCCTGTCTGGTCTGGAGTCTGGAGGTTGTGTGATGCTGACCACCCTGGCAGAAAACTCCCGCCACACGTAGGGCTCGTACTTGCATTGCAGCATCCTAAAGGTCAGGTTGGGGAGGGGGAGTCTATTCTACCCTATCCCTGAAGGACACAGGGCCCCTCCTTCTGTGACCTTGCTTCCATAAGCATTGAGGCTTAGATGGACCATGAGGTAAGACTGTCTGCTGCTTGTCAATCCTGCCCCGGACCAGGGTATGTAATACATGTTTGCCGAATTGAGAATCCCTTTATTTGGGAGCTTGGCCTCTACTTTTCCCTGGGGAAGGAAATGAAGAAAGTGGTCACCAAAACAGGGTCCCCTGAACGGTGTCTTACAGCAGAAAAACATTCTCTGGATAAAGAAAAGGAGGACATTTTTGGGAAGAAGAAACAGCATATGTAAAGACTTATCAGGAAAGGACCTGGAGTACACGGAGATTTCTCTGTCCTGCCCCGCCCTGTAGCACTTTAAAAATAATCACTCAGAGGCTTAATATTAATTACAAAATGTTTGGCCTATAGTTCATGCTCATTACTAACTAGCTCTTACATTAAATTAGCCCATTTCTATTCATCTATGTACAGCCATGTGGGGCCGTGGCATTCACAGGTCTGCTGGCATCTTGTTTCTTTGGCAGCTGCTTGTGTCTCTCTCCCTGACTCAGCCCTTCTCTCTGTATCTGTTTGGCTTTCCTGCCTAGCTGTACTCTGCCTGGCTATAGGCCAGTTCAGCTTTTATTATCAACCGATGAGAGCAACACATATTCATAGCGCACAGAAGGGTTATCCCACAGCAACATGGTGTGGACAGGAATTAGGAGCCAGTGTGGCAGGATTATGGAGTGCAAGGTAGGAGCCAGGTTAGGTGGAGAGGCTGGAGAGGGAACCAGATCCGGAGTTAGAATGCTCTTGTTACGGTCTGAGTATGGACTCATGTGCTGTGGACTATAGACGGACTTTTAATTTTGGACCACCAGCTCACAAAAAAGGACTTGGAAACTTATTATTAATTATGAAAGTTTGGCTTTAGCTTAGGCTTGTTTCCGACTAGCTCCTATAACCTAAATTAACCCACATTTTTAAATCTACACTCTTCCACATGCTCGTTGCCCTATCTCCATTATGCCCATCCTGGTTATCCCAAGTCTGGCTGAAAACTCTGCTTGTCTTCTTACCAGAGCTCTCTCTGTCCAGGAGTCCCTGCTATACCTCCTGCCTAGCTATTGGCCATTTAGTTTTTTTATTAAACCAATCACAATGGCACACCAATCACACAGTGCAAAGGAATATCCCACAACAGTGGACTTGGTTGCCAGCTGTTGGACTTTGGGGAAGTGACTGGATCATACAGGCTCCAATTTCACGATTGGATTGATCCATGGCATGGTTGAGAGGGATGGAGAGGATGGTAAGCAAAGCTTGGTGGTGAAGATAGGTTACCAGAGGTGTCCTCTGAAGGCTGGGTCTTTGCCCTTTCCCTTCCACTGTCTTTCCCTGCTCTGTGGGCATCAGGAGGTGGACCACTCTGCCTTCAACTCATGCTTCCTGCCGTGATCTTCTGCCTCACTCTATCCCCGAAAGAATGGAACTGACTAACCACGGATGTAAACCTCTGAAATCACGAGCCAAATTAACCCTTCCTCTTTTTTAATTCACTCAGTTTTTTGACAAAGGGACGCACACCTAGATAAAAGTTCCTGTTCTTCCATCTCTGCCTCAGGCCACCTCCCAGGATCCTAAGACCTTCTGTCCTTGTAAGCACTGATGTTCAGGGCACGTTAGCCCAGACTCACCCAACCCTTATAACTGCCCACCGAAGTGGGGAGACTTATAGATAATTTAGTCCCCATTATCTTAACTATCTGACTATTGCTAGCTTATTTTTAAAATTCAGCTTCTGTTTATTTAGCTTGTATATAATGAACTTGCTAAAGTCACTGTAGTAGAATCTTTCATATCTGTTTTGTCGATTCTCCTTAGTGATTTTCCTTCGCTGGCTGTAACGCTTTAGCTGGACCTTGAAGGGGCCTAAAGGGCTGGCATCCTGAAGAACCCCGTTTGTATGTAGATCTAAGTCTTTGCCCATCCCTCTGCTAATGGAAACTTCTAGACTGATTCTGTGACTTGAAGGTTGTTAATAGAGCTGTAGTAAACATGTTGTCCCTGAAGTGTGGTGACTTAGAGCCATTAGGTCTGCACCAGGAGGGGTTCAGCTGGTTCAGACAGCAGATTTATTTTTAGGGTTTTTGAGGAACCTCCACAGTGATTTCCACAGTGACCGTATCAGTATATATTCCCACCAGCGGTGTACGTGGCTTCTCTTTTCCTGCGTACCCTCAACAGCGTCTGCTGTTGTTGGTTTTCTCAGTGACAACCATTCCACCTAGAGCAATATTTAAGGATGGTGAGGATTTTCCCATGTATTTGTCTATCTGTCTGTTTAGAGTTGGCAATTGTTTTCCCCTGGCTCTCTCTCTTCCTTTCTCTCCCTCTCCCTCCTTTCTCTCTTTCTTTCCTTCCTCTCCCTCTCCTTTCTTTTCTTCTTCTCCCTCTTTCTTTTCATCTCCCATAGCCTAGATGTGCCTTGAATTCACGACACAGCTGAAGTTAGCCTTGAACTCCAGAACGTCCACCCTCCTCCCCTCAAGAGCTGGGATTACAGACACATGCTACCATAGCCAAAGTTTGCAGGCTGCCTTCCTCACGCCTCCCTCTGCTGTGCAAAGCAGGAAGAGCAGAGGAAGCTGAATTTACTTTTATAGCCAAGCCACTCCCATCCTAACAAAGCCATTCTCCTGCCTTCATCCATCACAAGGGTGGTGCCTTGGGACTTAATCTTCTAGCAAGACTCACCTCTTAATGCCGTAGTGGTGGCAATTACGTTACAACGTGAGTTTTGGAAGAAGACGTCAAACCACGCAGGCGTGGCCCTCAGCGGTCATTTACTTGCTGTATGACCTCACTGCTTGGCCTCAAGTGACTGGTCCAGGGCTGGGCACCTCATTCAAGTGCTTGTCCTTGGGGTTGTTTTTCTGAGCCAAAGGTGTTAGCTGCTACTGTGGGGAGATATTTAGACAAAACAAGGAACTAACACAGCTTAGGAGTGCTCAGGGAGACGAGATTGCAGGCTTGGGTTTCCATTGCTGTGATGAACACCATAACCAAAAGCAACTTCAAGAGGAGAGGGCTTAGAACTCAGCTGGGAAGCTTACAGTTCATAGTCTCTCGTGAGGTAAGTCAGTCTGGTATAGCCATGGTATAGTCTCTCATGAGGTAAGCCTGAAGGCAGGAGCTGAAGCGGAGGCCGTGGAGGAGCTCACTGCCTTTCTCTCCTGGCTTGTTTAGCCTGCTTTCTTCTACATCCCAGGACCACCCGCCCAGGAATGCCACCGCACATAGTGTGATGGGCCCTCCCACGTCAATCACCAATCAAGGAAATGCTCCACAGGTTTGCTATAGGTCCATCTGGTGGAGGTGTTTTCTCTATTGAACTTCTTTCCTCCATTGATGAGTCTAGCTTGTGTAAAGTTGACGGCAACACCAACAAAAAGCCAATGGCAAAACCAAAACCAAAAAACAAAACCCCAACCAACACAGTTGCCCATCCCCTGGAGAAAACTGCTGTAACTTAGGAGACGATGAACTCAGTACATCACGATAAATAGAAACGAAATCTCTAGTGCAGACAGGAGAGTGTAGCTCAGTGGTAGAACGCTTGCTATGGTTTGAATATAAAATGACCCCCTCAGGTTCCCTCAGGCTTAGCCCCTAGTTGCCCATGCTGTTCTGAGAGGTGCTAGGTGCTTTAGTTAGTGAAGCCCACCTGGGGGAAACAGTTACTGGGGTTACACCCTTGGGAGCTGCCATACTCCATTTCCTATCTTTCTCCTCTTCCTGTTTGCTATAAGGTAATGGGCTTGGTCCACCATGCTCCTCATTCACGATGTTTCTGCCTTGCTATGGGCCTGAAAAGAACGGCAGCAACAGCCCACGGACTGACTCATCTTAACTCACGGGCCAGAGCTGACCCTTCCTTCCTCTCAATTGTTTCTCTCAGGTTTTTGTCATGAAAGTCTAGTGTGACCGGCCTGTGGGAGGCTCTCGGTACTGATTCCGGCACTGGAAAGAAAGGGTGAGGGTTCTGATGGTGTTTGAGTTAAAGTACCTAGGCCTTGATCTTTCTCTTTTTATAGATCCTGGAGGTAGTACACCGTCCTAACATTAAGCTTGTCTTAGCATAACTTGAATCAAATTGGGTTCCAGACAAGGGATAGGCTCTTCAGGAAGGACAGAACTCGAGGGTGATGCAGCTGTAGTGGAATGAGGTAAACCGAGAACACAGGGGTTAGCAGGTTGCCATGGTCTCAGGGTCGGGGGAGATGAAGAGGCATCAAGCCAAGGGGGTGTGGGGCTGGAGAGGAGAGCAGTAGATAAGATATGAAACAAGTTTCCAAGGCCAAATCAGTAGACACAGCTGTTGGTTAGATGGTGAAGGAATGGAGGGGTGTGTGATCTCACAGATGTTCCGGGTACAGCAGCATGGTGGCAGAAACTGAGGACAGTGACTGTGAGGTCTAGCAAATCATCCAGGGAACCTTCTAGAAAGCGAGTAGGCTTAGAATTAGTAACTGAAGACATATGTGTGAATGAGGTTTTATCTTGGACTTGGGAAGAGGACCAAAGACTACTTACTCTCTGGAGCATGGTCAGTGGATATCTGGTCACCAAGGTGGCGCAGGATCACCAGCCTCCCAGAGGGCTGGGACTGGGTCAGGCTCTGTGTTTCTTGGGGAGGGAATTACTCTCCTTTGTTGAACAAGGGGAGGAAGAAACCAGGCTTTGTGGGCTGTGTGTGCCTCCCTCCACCTTTTTTCATTGGAAGACCAGACCAGACGAGTGCTAATGACCTGTGATGATTCCCAGTGACAGCAGAAGAGAGACAAAGGAGGTAGCGAGGTGACAGCAAGCCACCCAGCACCGAGGAGCTATCAAAGCTCTCATGGGAGAAGGACAGAGATCAACACAGGGCCTGTTGTGCCATGTAAAAAGAGCAGAGTTCATGGCAGGTTCCAGTTCATCCCGGTTGGTTTAACAGGAAGAACAGCTATTGTAGGAGGCAAAAGCAGCAGGTAAGGGCCAAGAAGATAGTTTACTTGTTAAGGTACCTGCTGTACAAGTATGGGGACCAGAGTTTGACCCTAGAACCCACGTTAAAAAAGGGGAGGCTGGATATGGGGACATGTGAGTGTAATCCCAGAACTGGGGCGATGGAGACAAGAGAGAACCTTAGGCTTGCTGGCCAGTTCAGCATGTTCTGTAAGGTCAGACCCATGAGTGGCCCTATCTCAGAAACAAAGCCCATCCTGGTGGGCTCCACATGGGTGTGCACACGTATGCATGTGTACCTGCACACACATGTGCCCACACACAGACACAAATAAAAATCAGATATCTAGGCTGTCACTGTCTGAATAGTTATCACTTGCAGGATAAGTCGCTGCAGTAATGGCTAATGTTAATAGCCAGCTTGGAAGATGAGCTTCTGGGCACAATTGTGAAGGAGTATCTTGATTAGGTTAACGATGTGGGACAACTCTCCTTAGGTGTGGACGGGACTATTCTCCGGCCAGGGATCTTGGACCAGGGAAAGGGAGCCGAGCATTCCTGGCTCTCTGTTCCTGACTGTGGATGCAATATGACCAGTTGCTTCACGATCCTGGCCATCTTGTCTCCCCCACCATGATGGACAGAGCCCAAGCACACCCTTAGGGCACTTTTGTCAGGATGTTATATCCTAGCAACGGGAAAACAGAGACAATTGCCTGCTGCGGTACCAGCCTGGGGGGTTGCCATGTGCATGGTTATCTGAGTGCATGTGAGCATGTGGGGTGTGCAGCAGGCAGTTCTGACTCTTCTCTCTGTGGGCCATTCTCCGCTGTTCAGTGTGCTGGATGTCATCACCAGCCTCTTCCTCATCCTATGAGGGGATATCTGTTCTAGGGTCTTTGAAGCCAATGAACATGGATGGGATGAGGTTGGAATGAACACATGCTGTCAAAAGTGGCCAAGCCAGGAAGGCAGACAAAGATGGTCACAGGAAGTGCGGTCACGCCCAGAGCAGAGCACAGTTTCCACAGCTTCAGGACATGGGGACAGGCGATGGCTTCTTCCTCTCCCATTGATCCTTGGATGACTTGACGGCACACAGTAGACCATGCTCACTTCCTGAGTCTTCCATGTCAAGAAGGTGGGACACCCATCAGACAGGGTACTTAAAGCCAGCACCTCCTTTTCCTCACATCTTCTGCAGGCAGGCAGCAGCTGCCCTGCTAATTGGGATGGATTTCAACCCGGCTTGTGTCTGTTTTGTAGTGTGCTAAATGGCATCTGTACCCAGTACACATTTCATGTTTCATTTCTGTGTAACATACATTACAAGACATGTTTCTTGGGAGAAATTGAATGTGTATTCAATACTGTACAGCATCATTGCACGTCGCTGATATCCAAAGAGGTCAGCCCTTTCGATTAGGTGGCCTTTACGTACTTTGTATTTTGCTGAAAATTCATAGCAGTTTGTTAAGTGGCTGCTCATGACCATGTCAGTGACAACCGTAAAAGCTGACTGTGCTTTTTAGATGGTTTGTAAAATATTATTTTTTTCTACTTAGAATATAAGTTCTGACTGGCCGAGTTCTCTTCAGTGGACCCAGTAACCTTCGGTTGCTCTAAAGAAAAATCTAGAAGCTTCCAGAGTATGGACAAGAACCAAACATAGCAGTAGGTCCTGAGCGAAATGACCTAAGGGACCAGGGATGGAGGTGAGCTGTGGAGCTGTGGTCCCACCCTCCCTCAGGATGAAGAGTGATCAGCAAGCAGATGACATCCCGTGGATCTCCTGTGTCCCCTATCAGGCCTCCATTATGCCGCTTCTACAACTAACTGGCCCAAATATCCCATCATCAATGGGGAAACTGGAGCCGCAAGGGGAAAGACTTGCCTGGGGTCATTCCACAGACTAACGGTAGAGTTGGGAGGAAAATCTGAGCACCCAGGCCTGTCACAGTGTGAAGTACCATCAACCCAGCCCTCACGTCACTGCTGAAGAGTGTCCAGGAAGCCCAGTGGGGGATCCTGAGTGGTAGTGGCTGTGCTAGGGCTGGTGCTAGGTAGGGGGTGTGGTGTGCAGAAGCCAGATCTCAGGCAGACAGAGCAGTCTAGTGAAATGGAGAAGGGCCAGGGTCTTGGACATAGTTGTAAGCAGACTGGGGTGGGGGAGGAGAGAGGTGGGTACAGGGCCAGGAACATGGGACTTTTCAGAAGACATGGGCCAGAAATGGGGTGGCAATTCCAGACAGCCCCTGTTCCCTGCAAAGAGAGCCCTGATTCTGGACAGATTTTGGGTTTCTATTAGATACCCATGGGAACTTGTAGATTAATAAGCCAAACTCACGAGAGAGGGAAAGAAGAGTGAAAGAAAGCGGGCAGACACTAGGCTAGAGTCTCAGAACTTGAAGGCTCCCCAATCTTTACAGACTGAAAACAAATTGAGAGGGGGAAGAGAACTGGCCAAGGTCACACGTTGTGGTCCCGGTCCAAATTCACCCCTGTTGTCCCTGTTCTTCCCACCATTCAGTATATCGAGGACACTGGCTGCCGTCTTGCTCGGTCCATCTAGATTCTCCGTAAATGGAGGGGGCCCCCCGTGCAGGTTCCTGAGCACCCCAGGTGTCCTCTGTTGCCAAGGCTTCCACCAGCCCTCCCCTGAGCACCAGCAAGCCTGGCTCAGGTCTTCTGGGAATCTTGCCTTGGGACTTCACAGACCAGAGACCCAGAATAAGCCATAGACTGGTTTGGCTGTAAACCATGTTCCCCAGAAGCTGCGACCTTGAAACCTCTGATTTCTTTCTTACTTAAGAGCTGTGCTTTCATTTCTAGACCAGGAACTTGGGCACCAGTTCCTTGCTTCTCTGCGGACAGGCAGAATTACAGGAATTGGTGGGGCCACCACCTCTGGACATGACCAGTCATGGATTTATGGGGAAGGACGTGTCCCTTTTGAGCTTCAGAAGTCTGAGAAGTTCATCCCAGCTCCATGTCTAATTCAACTAACACAACAGGAATCTGGAAAACCTCCAGATTTTCCCCACCCCCACGGGCTCATTCTCTCCTCGTGTAAGTGCTAACTAGTACCCACTGTGGGCACAGGAGCCTCCTCTACAGTACAGAACTTACCCAACACAACCGATATCCTTGCTCTCAGGAAGTGGGAGGTGGTCCTGGAGCTACTCTATGTCCACCAAAGGCAGGAGGGTGCAGAGCTTCCGTGTGGGCGGATTTGGGTTCAAACGTGATCTGTTCCGGATGATCCTGGGTAGCTGCTTTGACTTCTCTGGGCCTCAGTTCTCAACCAGTTGGACACTGAGTTAACTGTATCATCCTGCAAGTCCCCTCCTACCCGGTCACACACCCAAGAGAAAGGAAAACGGGGCCATGCTAGACCTGGATACGAACGTCAACTGCAGCAGTGTCCGTGCTCTCCAAAGGTAGAGGCGAGCCAGTGTGGATCAGCTAGTGGGGTGAACTGTGGTTTCACACGGCCCAAGATGGTGTTTAGCAGTAAGAGCAAGCCATGTCCGGATGCACCGTGAAACATGAGTGGACCTGGCAAACACAATGAATGAAGGAAGCTGGACGTAAGGACCCTGCCTGATATGTGACAGTCTACGGGAGATGTCTGGAGAGGTAAATGGGCAGAGACAGAAAACTGACTAATAGCTCCGGAGCATGGAGCCAGGATGCTGAGTGACCTGGGACTCCTTTCTAGGGGCGACTGATTACGGTGATGGCCACAGCTCTGAACGTACCAAACAGCACTTAATTGCACACTTTAGGTGGATGAGTTTTACGCTATGTGAACCATGCCTCAATAAAGCTGTAAGAAGGGACTCCTTCGATGCAGGACGGAGACTTCTATGATCTAGGAACACAACGATGGTAACATAATGTCTAGCAGCTGGCAGCCACTCAGGATGTTGACTTTACTCTGTTGGTAATCTTTAACAAGCTGGCTTATGCAAAACCTTAAAACTACGTTCATTGTCTGCATAGGAAACACATGCCCTCTGGTGACTGGCTGGGGCTGAACTTTGAGCAAAGGTCCCTTTCACCTCCAGGATCTGCTGAAATCCTCTGTGTACTGGGTTGCCTCCTTGGGTGTCCAATACACATCTGAGGTACTTTCTGCACTGTCACCAACAAGAGACATTCGGAGGCAGGATCTTGTCACCACCTGGCTTGTTTCCGGGTTCCCTATAAATATACCATCTGTCCACGTGATACTTGGAAGTCCTCATCCAGTCTCTGGCACCGCAGAAGGCAGTCCTCTGTGTCTCCACACACAATTCTCAGTGTTCCCAAGGAAGGCAGAATTCTGAGCCGGCTCTCCTGACCTCTGCTCTCTGGGGCTGACCCCATGAGGATATGATGATACTTAGTGAGGGGAGGTTGGTGATTGTCATTCAGGTCCCTGGGCAGCTGATGCTGAGCTGGGAGGAGGGTGGTCTAGCCCAATCACAGATGCTTCTCTGTCCAGCAGCAGCTGGGGCAATCAGGGAGTCTGGATGCGTCAGTCAGGATGGATTTGAGGGGCTGAGATGCAGGGGCCACGGGCAGGATCTGAGAGCCTCCATTAGAAGGCCCTGGACAGAAGAAACAAAAGCAATCCCGTAGTTCCTCAGTTACAGGACCTCAGCTCAGCCAGCATCTTGAGAGCTCGAGAGAGCTTGCAGGGGGGTGCTTTTTTAGCCTCCGGAGAAGCCTGGCTTTGTTTTGGGGAGCCCTTGAGCAGAGAACCTTGTAGAGCCCACCTGGGCATCTGACCTACATGCTAGGAAATAATAACAATAAATGTTATTTAAAGCTGATTCCTATGTGATAATCTGCTGTGTACAGCAGGAAACTCATACGGCGCCATCTCTGGAGAGACGATTTATTTGTATTAGTTTAATCTCACAACAGTCTTTTTTTACTTTAAAAAGTGTGAAATCCATTCTTTGTTTTCAGGATATTGTTAATCCCAGTGATGAGGAAAAAGACCACTACCACGGCTTAAAGCCAAATCTGGAGCAAGCTTTAACTAAATACTGGCCAAGGCACTGGCCAGGGCTATACTCAGGTACCCGGAAAATGGCCCAGAATCATAGTTTGCAGTGGCTTAAGAAGGAAAACCCATAATTCATTGCATTTCCCATCAAACCCAACCAGAGGCAAGCCTACATCCTGATGTACCTCTACCCTGTCAACCTCCCACCCACATGTGATCAAGCACAATGGTACGGATGGGTCAAACAAACTTGTTTAGGGGCATGAAAACATGTGGCTTGCTATTTCTCATAAACAATGGTCTCCAGCATTTTAGTAACCATCTGTCCTCGAGCAAGGGGTTTGCAGATCAGAGGCAGTTTTGTTCAGGAATCTCTGAGGCGTAGTAATTAAAACTTAAAATGTAACTTTGGCTCTCACAATGTATACCAACAGCAGCGACACCGGGGACTGGCGTGTAGCTTGCTGGTAGAATGCCTGCCTAGCATGCAGGACGCCCAGGGCTTGATCCCTAGCACCTCACTAAAAGCAAAGGAAGGAAGGAAGGAAAAGAGAGGGAGGAGGCAGGTTGGTCTTTGGTCAGATCTGGTCTGGAGCCACAGCTCCTCCACCCTTCTCCGTGCCTCGCTGCTAGCCCTAGATATGGGTGACTGTATGGAGTGACTCAGAGGCTGGAAAAAAGGGTTCTGGACTCCAAAACTCTGAATGTGGGTCCCTGCTGTGCTGAAGGGCCTCTGTGACTTTGGGTGGCTCGCTGTCCTTTACTGAGCCTCTGAGTTGAAGCAAGACAATGGCTTTCGACACATTCCCCTCTGCTCCCTCCACCCCAGGCTTTTTCTCTGAAGAAAAGCTAGTGTAAAAATCCCAATATCAAAAACTAATGCACAGCCTGGCTTGTGCCAGCCATGCCTAGGCCCTGAGACAGGATAGAAAGATAGGAACACATTCTGGTGACATGGGAGGGGAAGGCTGGGACAGAAGAAAACCCTTCACCTTGGGATCTGATGGAGTCAGGAAGCTTCAGGCGCCACTGAGACAACTCACATTGCCTATGGAAGCAATGCAGTACTTGCCTGAAGATAACTCCATCGAAGTTGTCAAAGTCAGTAAACAAAGCGAGTTGACTTGTAACCAGGTCACCTACGGCCTTGAGAGGTTTTCATTATGACAATCTTGTTTCCAAATCTGGACGCTGACCACTCATAAAATTTATTTCACAGCTTTGTTTGTAAGAGAAAATTCCTTAACCTTTAAACTGAGTTATGAACTACACCCCTGAGCAAGGCAGCTTAGGAAGCCATGGGGTCATTTTTTAAACAGCTAGCATGCAGTCGGGTACGTCTCTACCCCGAGAGGCCTGTGTCCACGCTGGGGCACGTCTCATTCTTTCACTGGGCATCTCTCTTTCTACTAACTCGTGTGCTCAAAATCTCCATTAAAGACATCTAAAACAATAAAATAAAATTTCAACTATGTTTCATATTAGCTGGTCCGGAAATTCTGTTCTGTGTTGAAGCTAAGAGTCCTGGTTTTTCTTAAATGGAAATCCCTAAGGAGAAGAAGAATGTTCTAGGCTGTTACTTAGGGCTGTATCTCCGCCCCCTCCCCCACGTTGCTGACAGACCTACTCCGTCCTCGGGAGAGATCAGAATCTCTCTGCAGAATGTGGAGGCTTTGGCTCTCCAGACCCTCACTGAGATCTGGACTCTCCTCCATCAGACAGTGGGCACTTCGGTACAGAGACACTGTACCCATTAGGTTGCTACTCGGTGCAACCCCATTTTCAACACAGGCAGAATAACCAAAGATGTTTCTGTACACTGCTACATGTCCCTTTGGAGGATAAGAGCAGGCGAGGCTCCTCAGTCTGGAACTGGTTCAAGTATTTTCTTAGTTGAAGCCAGATCTCAGAATACCTTTCTTTGAAGACACTTGACCTTGGCTGGCTTTCCCTGCCCTGCTGGACGACCTTGAGATGTACAGAGCTGTTGGGAGGGAACAGAGGGGACTCACCGTCATTTAGCTCATGCTGTTCATAGTAGGTCTCATAGGCCTGTTGTCATCACTCTGAAATGGCATGGGGCGGATAAGGGACAAGGCACAAGATGTCTTTGAGATGTTGTCAGTGGGGGAGGGGGGAACATGTGAGCAAAGAACACACACACTCATACAAATGATTTAGAATAATGCTAAATGTAAAACCCAGATGCAGGTGCTGGGGAGATGGCTAAGTAGGTAAGGTGCTTGCAAGCATGAGGACCTGAATCTATGTGAAAAACTGAGCTTGGCAGTGCTTGTTTGTAATTCCAGTGCTGGCGAAGTTGGAACGGGGGCATCCCTGGGGCTCAATGGCCGGCAGATATAGCTGAATCTTTGTGGCCAAGGCTTGGCACTGTATCTTGGGCATGGTGACAGGGAACTTGGGAGTGACATAGGGTAGGGGAGTGAGGCTGGGAGGTGGCCAGGGTCTTGGTCACAAGAACATGGATGTAACTTAGCAGCTGGGGTGGCTCTTGGGGCAATGGGAAGCCATTGAAAGTGTAGGCAGGTGAGGGACTGACTGGGAGGCTGGTGTGAGAGCCAAGGCTGGTGCATTGTGACGGACAGGCAGCTTCAGAGAAGAGAGACAGAGAAAAGGGTTGCAGTTGAGGCTATGAGTGAAGAGAAGGCAACGTCGAAGAGAGGAAAAATCTGGAACATCCAAAGGATGTGGCTTTTAGCCCCTCCTCTCTCCACTCCTCACTGACCTTGGGCCAACCACTTCTCATAGAGGTTCCATGATTAGCGGAGGTAACAGGAGGAAAAGCACTTGCCTGGTAACAGAAAACGAGGAGGCACAAATGCCCTTCCCTGCTCCCTTGGGGGCAGATGCTGCCGACCAATGCTCTCCTCCGAGTCAGCCTCTTGATGCCAGGAAAGCCTGAGGCTGCTTGTTCAAAGAGGATACGCAGGTGTACCCAGGCCTGCAGCACTCAGCACCGTGCCTCGGCTTTGTAGCTGGCCTCGGCATCATAGCAGGCCTCGGCATCGTAGCTGGCCAAGACATACCAGCTGCTGGAAGCCAGTAGGAAGGGAGAGGATGGAGGAAACTGGCCCAGACCCTTGCATTCTAAATCTACTCTATCCCAATCCCCTGGGGTCTCTGGGACAGGTGTCTGGCTGAACCCCAAGCCCCATGGTACTTGGCTTCTGTCATTAGGGAGGTCTCACAGGTTCATGAGAGGCATGCACAGAGCTACTGTATATATATATATACAAGAGTGTACATATACATATATGTATATGTACACACTTGTATTTATATATTGTATATATAGACAGACAGATATATAGATAGATAAATAGGTAGGTAGATAGATAGATAGGCCAGCTCCTTGGGGAGAAGGAAGGTCTTGTTAAACCCCAGTAGCTGCCCTGAGAAGGGGGCTTTCCGAGTTACAGAGGACAAAGTCCTCCATCCTACAACTGGCTGGAGACAGGAACCATGACTTTCCAGTTCTGGTCTTGACCTCCTATCCAGAGACTCAAGTTCAAACAGGGCCCATGTTGGACCTCAACCTTACTGTGCAGTGACTCATCTGGGGATAACAGGCAGGGAGAGGACACACCCTGCGTGGATGCCTGCACAGCCCAAAGTGTCCTGGCCCTCCTGTCTCTCACCCACATCTCCTCTGAACACAGCACCAAGGTGCTGCTGGCAGACCTTAGTCACTGGCAGACTGTCTCGACGGCGTACAGCAACGTCAGAGGTCCCTCTCTCTGTTCAGCCACTCCGCTTCCTCAGCCTTGTATAGGCAGGCATGTTGCCTGCTGTAAAATTTATGCAAACCGTACACAATGAGGAAGATAACAGACCATGCATGAAGGACCTCACCAGAGGGAGGAATTGGTGCTCAGAGAACTCAGGCGCCCTGAGTGGAATCTTTTTTTTCAGACACAAGTTCCCTATGACTTTGTCCAGCTTTGCCTATACTGTTCCTTCTGTGGCCTGCTGTGGTCACCCTTTAAAGATGTGTCCTCCCGGAGATATGGAACACAAACTGAGCTAACCCTCCTTCTGAGTTCTTAAACTACCTGTTTATCAAAGGAGCAGGCACTCGCCCTCCAGTAACCTAACACAGTGGGTGATGCAGCCGGAGGGTGCTTCCGGGAAGTTAGTGCCGTAGCTCCTGGCCAGCAGTGTCCCCAGGATGGAATGCTCCAAGCTGGTCCTCGAACTTCCAGTGCTGTCCCGGATAACAGCGGGTAGGGGAGACTGCTTTCTGGCCCCCGCGATAAAGCTGATTCTGTCAGCACAGGATGCAGGAAACGCTTGGGTAAGTGTTTTTGAGCCTCAGTTTCTCTCCCCTGTGAAAGTGGTGTGAGAGGGTCCTGGCCCAGGCCTCCCACAGACAGGTCCCTCCCCTGGATGTCTCTAGGCAATGAGTTTCTGGGCCCAAGTTCCATCTGTGCAGTTTCCACCTCTCTAGGAAATTACTTCTCCCTCCTGTCCGGTAGGCTATCACTTTAAGTTTGGGCGGGGCCTGTTGGACACCGGCCCAGCACCTGGAACCTCGAGGAAGCGAGGAAGCGCTGAAGCAGGCCACAAAAGTCTCCGAGGTAGTGAGTGAGGACATACAAGGACTAGGATACAGGGAGTAGGTGGCTTCCCAGCGGGATCCCCAGCTGGGAACCCAGCCACTGGGCTGGGTGGCAGGGAGGGAAGGACCTGTGGCCTCAGCCCTACTGGGGACCAGAACAGAGACCTCAAGAAGCTGGTGAAGTGCCAAGGGCACAGCTGGGGACAGCTACTAGGGCCTCCCCAGATGCCTGCTGCCTGCAGAACTCAGCTACCACCACCACCACGCCTTCTAATGCGCTGGACTCTCCCCTGGACCGCTCCTGTGGCTCCTGGACCAGCCTGATGGCTGTACGCGAGGTGGGTGTGAACATCCTGTCTCCCTCCCTCCGGAGTACCTCAGCTTCTGCTAAGGGTGTAGCGTGGACCCTTCCCTTTAACCTATACCGTGCAGAATGGACCCGGGGTGGTACTCCTGATACTCAGCGCCTCGGTGCTTAGCTGGGAGCCAGTTTCTCCGCAGTTCGTGGGCGTAGGTGGGCTCTTCGTGTTCAGATGGTTGGATACTCCTTCAATGCTCTCACGGTGCCATTGCGGGGCAGCAGCGGCGGCACGACACTATGGGTCTCTCCCATCTCTGTCAGTCTGGGGGCTGGTGCTCAGCTCCCTTCTCCCTCCTCTGACAGAAAGAGGGCTTTTTTCTCCCTGGTTTGAACTGAACTCCCTGTAGCAGACTGGCGGGGCTAGAGAGCAGGTGGTTTTCTGGTTCAAGTCCCTCCTCGCTGTGGCAGAGTGCTCATTTCAGAGGGGCGCATTTAGACAACGAGATGCCGGATAACCTCATAGTGTCTGAGTAGGGCTACCCTCTATCAAGCTGCGTGAACTCGTGCCTCAGGTACAACTTGCTGGACTCAACTCCCTAACCCCTTAGCCCTGAGGGCCAGGATGTGAACTCAAAGGTGTGGACATCAGGAGCCTGCTTAGCCAAGGGTCCCAGAGCAAACAGACTGGCCCCAAGGAGGGAGTGATGGGCAAAGCCTCGTGGTGGGAAAGTTCTCCCCTGGCTGGAAAGAGGTGGGCACAGCCCCTGGGACGGGTGATATTGGTTTCCTTTTTGAACAAGGGTGAAGTGGGAAACCAGCCAGAGGGAGTAGCAGGTCTAGGAGAAAGTCCCAGGTGGCTTAAATTGAAGTGGGGGTAAGGACAAGGAGAGGCCGGCAAAGCGGTGGAGGTGGGACCAGCTTGTCAGGCCCGGACTGAGTACCAGGATGGGGTGGAACTTCTCTGGGGCTGGAGAGCTTCCTGTCTGACCCCCAGGGCACACCCTCCATGGCAGGGAGCACTCCCTTCCTTCCCAACAAGGTGCAGGGGCTGGAGGCACACTCATGTAAGGGGCAATGAGATTCCTGATGGCGACTTCTCAGAAGTGGAGGGGTCCAGAGGCAGGACACACTAAGAGCCGTGCCAGAGACTGGCCCGAGACTGAGCACAACACTGTCACCATCTGAAGCTGGGAGGAGAGGGGAGGGCATCTTGTCAGGGAGAGCAGACTGGCGGACACAAGACTCATGGTATGGTCTCAACTGCAGGCATCTCAATCTGTATATCCAGGAATCCAGCAGTGCACACACACACAAGGGTACCTGAGCTAGGTTAGATCTGCATCTAAATCCATCCCTCACCAGTATCCCTGAGATATCACTGTGGTGAGCATTAAGCAAGGGGACACCTATAAAGTGCTCGGTATGGTGCCCAGCTGGGCAAATGCCCCCAGCACATGCTAGCCACCAACACTGTGTTCTGTAGACCAAGGGAGGGCAGGGTAGAAAACTGCTCGGTGGGGCTCTTGCTTGTCTCTGAGGGGCAGGATTCATCCTGGCTTCACTATGCCACTCCACTCTTCACAATAAGCAGTGTTTGCTTTCCTGGAGAACAGAGAGCATCACAGGTGACTTCAAGTCTGTGTGTTCAGGTGTGAGCTCCTTAGGTATGTAGATCCCTGCTCTACTTGACTTTGGATGAGGACCTCCCCCCGTGTGGACTGTGTCCCCCCCTCAGCTGGGGATACTCATTCCCCCACCCTGCTCACCTGCCTTGTTTGTAGGAGTCAAAAATGTTGGCCGTGAGGAGACGGTCACCTTGTCAGGGCTGTAACACGCAGGCCCAGGATTTCCTCCGCTGACTTCCTTCGTGTTTTCTCCAAGCTGGTTACTGCAGCCTTGTTCCCACCAGCCTCTCCCTGTGGATATGGGAAGGGTTTGGACTGCTTCAGGAAACTCTGGTTTAGTCAGGGGAAAAGCCAAGGGAGGGGCAACGGTAAGAGGTGAGCCGTGTGCTCCCAGAAGGTGCAGGGATCTCCAGAAGTTTCCCAAGCAAGGGCCAAGCTGACTTTTGCAGGGTTGTGTGGGAAGTCACTAACCACACTGAGGGATCAGTAGGGGCAGTGGCTTAGAGGTGAGCTTTGGGGACCAGTGCCAGCCTCTTCTGGATGGTAGGATCTGGGGTCGGGCTTGCTTCTTGCAATTATCCCATGCAACACTTCTGTCGAGTCCTTCCTCTTCCAGTGATTCATGGGAGTTCAAAGGAGCAAAGCACATATGTGCCCTCCTTCTGCCAAACACTCATGCTGAGCCCCGCTTAAAAGAATCTTGAAAATGTGTGTGGGTGTTCTGCTTGTGTGTGTATATGTGTACTATAAGCATGTCGTGCTCGAGGAGGTCAGAAGAGGGAAAAGGTCCCCTGGAACTGGAATTAGAGACAGCTTGAGCTGCCGTGTGGGCGCTAGGAACTGAACTCGGGTTCTTCGGAAGAGCGGTTGGTGCTCTTAACCATAGAGCCTTCTCTCCAGCCCTGGCCCTAATTTTGTAATGATTTAGGTTATTTCACCTAGAGGTCATGACATCATCCATGCGCTGTTTGTTAGGGTTGGGATTGTGGGCTCTTCCAGTGCTGTGACTCTGGTAGTGACATCTGTGTAGATGTCCTGGAAAAATCCTGCTCTATGGCACCACACTCAACTTCACATCCAGCACCACCATTCACGTTTGTCAAATAGAGACAAGAACTGGACCCCATGAGATGGTGACAATAGGAGAGGGACAGAGCACAGCCAGCAAGCTCTGGCTTCTCCCAACCAACCATAGACCGGCCAGCACAGGAACCATCTACCCACCAGGCCCGATAGAATGTGGCGCATTTATTATTATATGATTAAGCTCCTGCCGTATCCCAGGTGTAGCGCTAGGAACTTGAAACAGCTTATTGGTGACCATCAAAGCAGCCCGGCCGTGTGTGGGTATGATCTTCATTTCACAGGTGAGGACCTGAAGTATAAGTCAGAAGACTCATCCACGGCCTTGGTGCATGTCGCTGGTCCAAATCTTCAGATTCTCTCTCCTTCTGTGTGCAGACATGCGTCAGAGGCCAAGTGGCCTCCACTGTGCGTTACTGCATGACGGTCGGTGGCACAGTGGTCCTGGTCATTGGGACCCTCTGCTTTGCATGGTGGAGCGAAGACGATACAGCCATCCAGCCTGGCTCACTGGCCCCCACAGTGAAGCGTCCACTGCCCAGGATCTCCCTGACGTGGCTCAAGTCTATCAGTTTATTCTGCTGTAGCATGGGTGGCCTGCTTCTGTTCTCTGGCCTGCTCTGGTCCATCCAGGATAGCACAAAGAGGTCGAGCCAGGGGGACCTGTACCAACTCTCCAGAGACCTGTGCCACCTTGCTGCGGAGTCTCCTGAGAAGAGCTGCAGGTTAGTGGGGGCACGGTGGGGACCATGGGTGATCACTACAGTCATACTACCCTTTGCCGGGTAGACAGTGTCTTCTGGAGTATCTTGCTATTGGCCCATGGCTCCTTGAGGCTAGATGCATCCGACAGATGTTACCAAGACCACTAGGCAGGCCTCAAGTGGGGTATGGTGGGCACACCTGTAATGTAGCACTTGGGAGGTGAGTTCCAGGCTAGCCTGGGCTGCAGAATCGGACCATCGGTGGGAAGGGCATCTTTCCCAGCCAGACTTTGCACTTTTCACATGAGAAACTTGTCCCTAAGAGAGTGACGTACCTGCTCATAAAATGAGTTGTACTCTGACAGCCAGGCCAGGCCTGTCCTCCTGCCCCGCCTAGCCTGGTCTGAGCAGAGGAGTTGCTGTTGTCTATACACACAACAGTGTTGCCTCAACAGGGCCTAGGCTGCAGCTGTGGGTTAGGTGGGCTACTCCCTCCCTCCTCAGTTAGGCAGGATACGCCACCTCCCCACCCCCTCACTCCCACCCCTCCACCCCCTGTCAGGAAGCAGGCAGGGGCCCTTCCAGCTCTGAGACCCAGATTCAGAGACTGGTGTGACTGGGTACGGAGGAAGCCTGCTGGTCATGGGAGGCGTGAGTTCACTCTCTTCCTGGGGTTGCCTGGTGTGGCTAGAAACGGGCTTGGGCATTCCGCTTTCCACTTTGGGTCTTATGTTCTCTCATTTAGTCACCCGCTCTCTCTTGCTTCTCCCCAACACCACTGGGCACCTACCGTGTGGTGGGTCCAGTTAGGAGTGTTGGTGATGCATCGGCGACCAGACAGGCAAGACCCTACCCTAGAAGCTCCCCTGGCAACTGTCCGTCCTGAACAGAGGCCCCTGCTGTCCTTCAGTGAGCACAGCAGACCGTGCTAGGCCCCCTCTGAAGGCCAACTTTCTGTCGCTACCCTTTCCGTTCAAAGCTGTGTGTCTGCGAATGTCCCCAGATTTCCCAAGTCACACCTGACACCTTGTCTGTCAGTTGTGGCCAGAGGAAGGGCAGACCCTCTTCTGTTCTACAGCTAACTGCTGTGACAGGTTACCTGAAAGACAGAACAAAAAGAACATTTTGAGGAAGGGTTTATTTAGGCTCACGGTTCTTGGGGCTATTCCGTCATGGCGGGGACGGCACAGGGACAGGAACGTGAGGCAGCTGGCCAAGTTGTGTCCACTGGAAGTGGACAGACGAACGGTCATACTCAGTTCACTTTGTCCTTTCTGTTCAGCCCAGGACCTCAGTCCAGGTGATGATACACCTGACATTTAGGGTGGACCTTCCCACTGTAACTGACTTAGTTGAGAAACTGTCCCACAGACGTGCCCCAAGGTATGTCTGTCCCCTGGGTGATTCTAGACCTTGCCAGGGTGACACCCAAGACCAGCCATCATTCCTCTCTCTCCGAGGGGGATGTGGCCTCCTGTGACAGGACCATTGTGTATGTGCCTGCCACAAAGCCTGAACCCCTTAGCTTTCCTTGCTCTCTGAGCCTTGGCTGCCTATGGGGAGGGTGCAAGGATGCTAGGGCCTGTTTTCCAAAAGGGAGACATGAGGGTATAGCTGGCTCGGGATAGCTGTGCAGGGTGGGGTGAGTGTGAGCTCTGCCATTAGAGAGGGCTGTCCCCTTAGCTGTGGACACTCATTCGTCTGTGAGATGGGTGAGGCTATTCCTGCCCTACTGGGTTTGGTCTCTCAACAGAAAGTCAACGGGACCAGCAAGGAGCCTGTCTCCTGCCCCCACAAGGCTGTCCTGGTCTCCTGGACAACCTGGCAGGACCACCCCACAACCACAGAGGTCTGGTCTGGAATGTACTAGGAGCCTCCTAGACTAGGACAGGCCCTTGCAAAGGCCCAAGTTCTGGGCTTTCCTGTGTTCTGAACTATGACCTTGGACAGTTAAGGTGGATGAGCCAACAGGCTACTGAGGTGACGAGCAGGCTTGAGGGCTGTTGTACACCTGCCCTCTAAGCAAACTTCCTGCTGTGAGCTGAGCTCCTGTGGTACCTGAGCCACTTGTCCTGCTGGCTGCCACCTGCTGGGCTGGCCCTAAGCGTACCCAGAATCAGCTCCAATAATCTGGGTGAGGGCAGGCATGACCAGGAGGTGAGGCATGCAAGGGAGAGGAGGGCTCTGGAGCCCTATTACCCACATTTCCTTCAAGGCTGTTAACCCTTTTCTTCTTGTTCTCTTCTGCATCTGTGACATGGCGCTTATTATCCCCATTCCACAGATGAGGAAGAAGAGGCCCAGAGAATGTGAGAACAGAGCCCAGGCCACACAGCAGTAGAGTTCAGTGTGCTGCCTCCAAGCACACAGCTTCTGAGAGCCTGCCCCCTTTCTTCTTTTCGGATTTGTTGAGACAGGGTCTTACTAGACAGCCCTAGCTGGCCTTGAACTTGCTATGTTGCCCAAGCTGTCTTCAAGCATAAATCCTGCTGCCTCTGCCTCTAGAATTGTGAGATTACAAGCATGTATCACCACGCTTGGCAGAAGCGTTGCCCTCCCCTTGCAAAGCCTGCTGGGAGCTCAGAGGAAGGTGAGCACTGGTTGGTTCTTGGCTGCAGGTCTCCTGGCTGGTAACCAGCCCTCTTCTATCTAAGCCCAGGTCAAATCCAGGACCTGTAGAGCTACTTTGTGAGCAGGAAGGTGAACTTGCCTCCTGGGGGCCTGCTGTGAGGGTGGCAGTCAGCTCAGAGTCCTGGGGCAGGGAAAGGCACTAACTCCGTGGAGGTGGCCCTCAGGAGCTCAAAAATAGAACATTTGTCCTTGGAATTGGGCCTGCAAATCCAGATCTGGGGTGGGGGTGGGGGTTGAGGACCTGGTCTTTGCCTCATAGACGGTTAGGTGATTTGGATGCCTAGGTGTGAGGGTGGGCTGGAGAGTCGGGGTGGACTGCCATGTGGAGTGGAAGAAGAGACTGACTTGGTAAGCAGTGAGCTCTCTCTCCCTGGAGGCGTGCAAAGAGAAACAATTACCTGGTTAACTTACTGTCTCAAGCCTCAAGCATCTAGATGGACAGGTAATGTGAGGCCTCGCATTCTACCCTGAGCATCACAGCTGTAATTTACAAACCGCATTTCAGTCAGCTGGGAGTCTTTATGTCCTAGACCAGCACTCAGTCTCTCAGCAAACATGCCAAGAACCTGCTCTCAGTGTTAGCCACTCCAGTCAATCTCTGGCCCAAGAGACAAGCACAGTGTCAGTACAGTGGCAGAAAAGAGCAGCATGGATGCTCAGGGGAGAGCAAGAAGTGGGGACAGGTTAGAAAATGTCCCCGGGAAGTGTCAAAGTGAGGAGGATGGCTCTCATGCTTCTTGCTGGAGCAACCTGAAGAGGAGGGAGGACTAAGGTCGCAGGCTGCTCCCCCAAGCATCATGAGAGCTATGTGGGCACGGTCACGCGGACTCCTCTGTCTTCCCTGGCATACAGGAGAGTTTTGAGCAGGTCCTGCTAACAGCTTCTTTCCTGTTCCCATAGGCCTCCCAAGGAGGCTGCCATTCCCACTTACGAGGAGGCCATGTACTGTCCACTGGCGGAGGGTCCCCTGCCATCCCCTGTGCAGCCCGAAGAAGAAGACCTTCAGCGCCACGCCCCAAGAGACGCCCTGCTGGGGTCAACATCCCTTTTACCCCCACCCAGCTACGAGAGCATCATCCAAGCTCAGGAGGCTGTTTCTGGGCCACATGCTGCAAGCTCCAGCCCAGGTCGAGCTCAGGCTGCAGGGGAGTTCCAGGGCTCCAGCAGCCCCTGAAACTGGCCCCTAAGCCATGAACTTTGCTCTGGGCCTACTCCAGTGCTGGGCTCCCAGCCGGCATTCGACAGAGCTATGCTCCTGGATGCTGTTTATGTATCTGTTGCCGTGTAAGAGACCATCTCCATGTCAGGTGGGCTTTAAATAAACCCGACTTTATAACATCTCACCGTTTTTTGCATGGCTGATTCCTATGGTTCTTCTCCCCACGAGGTATTGGGGAGGCCATCATCAGGGTCCCAAACAGAATAGGACCTCCATGCTGGTGTGCTGTGAACACAGGGCCAGAGGCAGAAGCAGAGGTGTCCAAGTTCATACCACCAGTTTGTGGCCAAGAGAACACAGACTGCAACCTAAGCCCTCCTGAGCCCAGGTCCCACCCTGTACCACCATGATGATGACTTCTTCTCTTGGCCTCAGTTTCATCATTTGTGAGAGGAAACTGGCATTTTTGGCAGCTCTGGCCCATGTCTCAGGGAGCCAAGTGGAAGGACCCGTGGGGTGACAGCACTGAGCAGCATACTGAAAGCAGGGGCACAGCCCTGGGCCAGAGGCCCTCAAACTGCTGCACGCCTCAGAGTTGGTGGAGGTAAGCCTCCTCTACCAGGTGCTGGCTCAGCATCCCGTGACAAGGGCCTCACTGCTGTCCCTGGCTCTCCAGATGGGACTAATAGCAACTTTCCCTCCAGCTGCTCTCTGCCCACTCTGCCTCTGCCCACTCCACTATGCCACCAACTGGCCGAGTCCTGTACCTTCCTCGCTGGTACTTCCTAGCTCACCCTTGCCCGACTCCACCCTATCAGCCTGAGCTACAGATCACAGACCGGCAAACCAAATCCTGTTAACTCAGGCTGTGTTGTTCATGCTGAAATGTAAGGGGCACACCGCAGCAGAGTAAGGGAGGCATATGTCATCTTGGGTCCCTTTTGGCCCTCCCCTTAGGGACAGCGTCATTCTCCAGTATGCAGGCCAAGGGCCTAGAAGGCAGCCGGTGTCTTGAGTCAGGTTAAACCAGCTTCTCATCAGGGATATCACGTCAGGCTCACTCTTGCTCAGGGGGACTAAGGGACCTCCCCAAGGCCCCAAGGCAGCAGAGGCTCAAAGGCTGGCTAAGGCGGCAGTCCCAAGGGGCAGCTGGTGCTAGGCTAGGACTCTGCTCCTATCTCCTCTTCACCCCAGGTATGTGTGGGGTCCCCGTGTGGGAAAGCAGCCTGTGCAAGCTGAGAGCTCCCCATCTAGGCTGGGCCACGGTGGGGTCCACGTATTGTCACTCTGCCTGCTTCCCACAGTATTCTCAGGTCACTGAGAGCCTCTCAATGCCAAGTCCAGGTCGGGCCTGGCTCCCAGCTCACTCTGAAGGGCAAAAGCCCTCACATAGCCTGGGTTGGGAGAAGGCCTACTCTGCATAATAACACCCAGCTTGCCGCTTACTCCTGCCCCTTGTTCCTTGCTCCCAGTTAGACCCCTGGACCTTGGCACTTCCTGTCCTATCCTCCAGTCAGAAGTTCTGGCCCCTCCCTTTCTACCCTCCTGTCACATTCTGTCTCCCCAGAGGTTATCCTAGGCCACCAAGGAGTCTGGAGAAGCCTTGTCTCCCACTCTGGTGGTGACCTAGGCTGGGTTTATATTAGACCCTCTGCAGTTCCTAAGGGTTTCCCAAGAGAGGTGTTTACCCCAGGGCACAGAGTTAATGAGCGGCTGGTGTGAACAGGTTCTGTCTTGGCAGCAGCTGAAGGGCAGGTGGGGAGCGCTAGCCAGCCACAAAGGACTTTTCTGTCTCTCTGGATCCACATCTGTTCATCTGGCTCAGGAAGGGACAGTGACTTGGTCAAGGTCACCAGCCTGGACCTGAGCCAAGGCTATGGCAATCTCAGCAAGGCAGGGTACTGTCCCTTTCTGTATTGTGAAGAACCTGTGGAGGAGCCAGCCACCCAAGGCAGGTCTGTCTGTCCCTTGCAGCCCTGCCATAGAACCAGGCTGTTCCCTGCATCCACACTTGGACTCTTCTTGATTGGCCACCTAGACAGTGACACCCAGATGTCAGGGACCTTTGTGACTCAGGCTTTCCATCTTTTTCCAGGATCCTTGCAAATACGTGTTGCTTAGCAACCCTTACCCATCACTGCTCCTGGCCTTTAGTCTGGTGTCCTCCTACCCACTGTGACTCCCTGTGACTCTACAGAGGCTCCTGCTGGCTTCAGGAAAATGTCAGCCCAGAGGTTTCTTGCCCATACATTCTTGCTCTCCTCAGGTCTAGTCCTTACACTTCATCTCTTCCCTCTCAAATACCACCCAGCGGGTTCCCTGGTCCAGACCTAGGGGACACAGAGGTAAACCAAATACAGCCGCTCCAGGGCAGCAGCCACTGCAGTTTGGCTTTTAGCTGGAGGGACAGGTAAGACACGGAATAGATAATTTGTATAGTATGATAGATGGTGGTGACACTGTGGAGCACAACAAATTGGGAAAATTGAGGGAACTCCTTGGGGGAGGACTTCTGCAATCTAGGGAATGGCCAGGGAAGACCCCACTAAGGTGACCATAGAGTAAAGGACTTAGCTAGGGAGACAGCCATGCAGATATCTGGAGGAAGATCATTCCAGGCAGAAAGGTCCTGGGGTGTCTGTGCATTCCAGGAAGAACATGGAGCCAGAGTGAGCTTAGGGAGAGTGAAGACTTGGAGGGGTGATGAGCAGGCAGTATGCAAAAGTGATGTACAGACTTATGGACCACTTTACCCTAAGAAGACAGGTTGCTGTTCTAGAGTTCCAAGCAGAGTAGTGACATGTGCTGATGTCCATTTGGGTTAAAAAGAGATGTTAGAGGTCAAAGGTGGAATCTGAGATCAGCAATAGGAAGAGGACGATAGAGGGAGAGTAGTGAGTGCATTCTTGTTTGCAGAAGGTAGTTTGAATAGGGATGGCCCCCGTAGATGTGTGTGTTTGAATGCTTGGCCCATAGGGAGCAGTGCTATTAGGACATGCACCCTTGTTGCAGGAAGTGTGTCAATGTGGGGGTGGGCTTTGAGGTCTCATATATATTCAAGCCATTCCCAGAGTGGCGCACAATCTCCTGCTGCCTGTGGATCAAGATGTAGAACTCTCAGCTCCCTCTCCAGCACCATGTCTGCCTGCATGCTGACTTGTTTCCTGCCTTATGATAATGGACTAAACCTCTAAACTGTAAGCCAGCCCCAATGAAATGTTTTCCTTTGTAAGAGTTGCTGTGGTCATGGTGTCTCTTCACAACAATAGACAGAAGTTGGCACCAGGGACCACAGACTGGGGTATTGCCGTGATAAGCCTGCCAAGTTTTTGTTTGAAGGAATGTGGACTTTGGGAGTTTGGATTAGAAAAGCAGTTGAACACTTTCAGTGGGTCTGAATGGGGCGTCCTAGTAGGAGCATGGAAGACGGTTGTGCTAAGGATGATTTGAACTGTAGGGATCTGGCTCAATAGGAGGAGAATTTTAGTATGTTGCCTAGAGACTGTTCTTGTAATAATGTGGCTGCTTTTTACCCTTATCTGAAGAGTCTGCCTGAAGATAAAGTGAAGAGATCTGGATTAATCCTGTGGGCAGAGGAAATCTCAAAACAGCCTAGTATAGACCCTGTTGTGTGGTTACTAGTGTTAACTCTGATGAAGATTTATCACGAAAAGGAGCAAACTGAGCTAGTAAAGACACAAAATGAGGAGGAAAAGAACACCAGGAAGTAAAATAGAGATAAATTCTGTGTTCAAGGAGATAAACAGATTAAGAAATGGAATAAAGGGAGTGGTGACCTCGGGGCAAGACCTCACCCAGCTAAGCTCCCATTTGTGAAAAGGAACTAGAGAATAGTTTAGGTCCAGGCGTGGTGGTGCACACCTTTAATCTCAGTACTCAGAAGGCCAGAGGCTGACAGATCTCTGAGTTTGAGGTCAGCCTGGTCTACAGGTCCAGTTTCAGGACAGCCAACCTTAGGCAGTGAAGGAAAACCATTGAAAACAGAAAGCTGGAGAAGATGTAATGGAACAAGGGAACCATATTCCAGCCCCAACAAGCCGCACAACTTGGCAGCTTCAGCAGTGTGGTTCTGGCTTTAGAATCACGGATAGAAGAAAGGGGTTATAGAGTCTCCTTCCATGAGGCTAGGCATCTTCCAGAAGCGGCCCTCATGGAGGCCCCGAGAGGCCATTGTGAAGCTGTGAGGGTAAAGCCTGGGTTGCCTTGGAGACCCCAAGATGTTGGAGATGCCAGAGCTGTGGGACACCTGCTGAGGAAAGCGGCTAACAGGGAGTGGAAACAGCCTAAAAGAAAGAAGTGTGCTGCAGTCAACAAAGCTGAAAGGAGTTGGCGATCTGACGTCATTTTGACGTCATGTATGGAGACGCAGAGTTTGGAGCTGGTGTTTGGTCCTGCTTTGGTCCAGTATTTCCTTACTATGCTCCCTTTCCTTCATTTTGCAATGGTAATGTATATCCCGTGTCATTGTGTGTTAGAAGAATGTGATCTGCTTTTTGATTTTGATTTTACAGGGAATTACAGTTAAGAGATCTCATGAGTCTCAGAAGAGACTGAACTTTGGATCTTTAAACAGGATTAAGGCTGTGATAGACTATGGGGATTTTGAAGGCTGGACTAAATGTATTTTGGACTATGTTATGGCTACAAGCCTATTGGGGCCTGGGAGTGGAATGTGGTGATTTGAATAGGTCTAGCCCCCATAGACTCACGTGTTTGAATGTTTGACTCATAGGAAGTGGTACTATTTGGAGGTGTGGCATTGGAGGAAGTGTGTCATTGTCGGGGTGTGGGCTTTGAGGTCTCCTGTATTCAAACTATGCTCCCAGTTGCTTCTGCTGCCTGAAGATCAAGCCGCGGAAGTCTCAGTTCCTTCTCCAGTACCATGTCTGGTTTACACGCTGCCAGGAAGATAACGGACTAAACCTCTGAAAATGCAAGCCAGCTCCAATTAAATGTTTTCCTTGTCAGAGTTGTCCTGGTCATGGTGTCTCTTCATAGCAATAGAAACCCTAACTAAGACTTAGAGTTAACAGGGTTTGGGAGAGAGGAGGTGGGGGCGGTAGCCTGAGAAGGACCTGGACGACAGCTGACGCGGGCAGTGTGTACCACGGTGGGCTGCACACAGGGAATCACAATCACGCCCATCATTTCACCATCCTGGAGACAATGTAGCTGAGTCCTCCACCCCTGCAGCCGTTCTTGTCAGCATGCCTCGACCCTCGGAGCGCCCTGTGTGGCAGGAGCCTGAGGAAAGGAGGCGAGAAAATGGTTGATCTCTGTTACTGACAGGCTCTGGCTCCTTAGGACGAACCTTGTCTTCACAGGCTTAGGTTTCTACTTGTGTCCAGGGTGTTCTATGTTTGAGTATCTTGTGGCGGCAGCTCACTCCTCGGACCCCACAACTCCTTCAGGCATGTTCAACGTTTTGACTTGAAATACAATGCTGTCATTCACAAAGTTCACGCTGAGAACAGGAAAACTGAGTTTAAAAAAAAACAAAAACTTGAAAAAGTCTCATGTTTTAAGTAAGTTTACAGTTTTGTGTTTGGCTGCATTCATAGTTATTGTCCACAGGTTGGACAGGCCTTCGAGAAGACAGCGCTTACCACACGCCCTCTGCTGGAACACCACTGACTCCTGGACCACTCCTCAGGCTGCTTCCTCTGGTGCCAGGAAGAAGGTCAAAGCCAGGGTGGCCTCAGGCCTGTGAGAGCAGGAGCCGCCTCCAGCACAACATTTCGTTGCTCTGAGCACACACTCCCGTTTCATTCTTTTTTGTTTTGGTTCTCATTTTTATCAATTCTTTGAGAATTTCACAGGCTACACCCTGATCACACACAGAACCCCTCTCAACGCCAGGCGCTCTACCACCTCCTCCCCATCCACCCAAGGCCGAGCCTTCCTCCTCTTCCCTTTTCCTTTCCCCACAGGAACCAGGGAATGCCAAGTGTGGTTGCTCCAGCAGAGACCACCACTCTCTGCCTCCCAGTGGCCAGGGGCCAACAGCTGTCCAGCCAATGGCCAAACCCTCTTCCCTCCATGCAGGGACCCCCGCCCAGCTGAACCAGTGAAGGCCCTGTTAGTTCTGTCACAACTGCCACCAGCTCATATGTGCAACAGCCCAGTCCTGCCCAGAAAATCTTGTGCCCCTCCCCCATGTCATCTGCCACCTTCAGAGCTCACAATCCGCCTGCCCATCCCCGTACGAAGATCCCTGAGCCCCCGCGGAAGGAAGGACGGGACAAACACAATTCACCCAGGGCAGGGCCCTCCACAGACTCTCATCCTCGGCAGTGGTGAGACTAGCCCAGTATCCACTACAAGAGAAACCCCTTACGAGGCTGAGAGACACACCCATCTACGGTGTCTCACAGCAACAAGTTACAAGGAATTGCCTTGGCACCATATCTACACAGGAGAACAACACTGGACATTTCATTCTTTTAAAAATATTTTTATTAGTCCTTTGGGAATTTCATGCAAGGTATTTTGAAAATATTCACCCTCCCTTCCCCAGCTCTTCCCATAACCACCATCTCCACCTTCCATTCCTTTCCACACAGCTTCGAGATTTTTTTCCCCTTTTGTATTTTCCCTTCTTTTTCCTGGTGGAGCTGAGTTTGTGCTGCCCCAGCTAGTCCTGGAAGAGAGGCCTGCCCTATGACCGTTTAATTCTTGACTCCAGAAGAGATCGGGCCCTTTTAAGCCAGCACTGACATATCTCAGAGTTTCTTACTCCTCCTTGCTACTACAGGGGCAAAGAAAGATTGGGTCATGGCAATGAAAGAGAAGATCAGTGGATTGGGGAAGAATACCCAAAAGCTAGATCCATCCACGTGGGCACTGGGAGCATTGGGGAAATCTTGGTCAATCTGTCACTCCCCTGGCTTTGTCTCCTTATCTGCAAAGTGGGTGTGGCAACTCTTCTATGTGTTCCTGTGACAGAGACATGCCAGGTCACTACAAGGCCACCAGGGGGCACGAGAAGCTTCTGTGGATGTGGCAGAGAGTCATTCCCTGGGCCTTGTGTTATTTTTTTTTTAAAGAATGGATACCAGCTAGGTTGCTCTACATTCAAGGCCTCTCTTGTCTCTAGTCTCTTTAAGATGCTTCTAACATCTCCCTAGAGGTCCCTGGCCAGTCACAGTTCCAAACGACTGTTCCTCCTCTATGTCACTTTCTGGTACGAGACCAGGAGATGATCTAACAGCTGCTTACAATCCAAAGGTGACAAAACTGAAGCGCACTGCCTAAGTTCACCCTGGGAATACAAACTGTGAAGTACAGCTGGACAGAGCTGAGGAACAGAGATGGCAGGAGACAAAGAGAGCAGAACCCTCTCTGGGAAGGGAGCCCATGGCCGTGCTAGCAGAGGTGCATGGGTGAACACAATGGGGCATGAGGGACACGCACAGCCCGTACAGGAAAGTCCCCAAATGCAGGGATTCAGGCAGCTCATTGAGAGCCCTTGCCATTGCACAGGTCACTCACAAGAACCCCAGCTGTCACACTCTGGGTACCTGTGGGGGCTCCGAGTCTTTGCAGGAGCAGCGATGGAGGCAGATCTGACTTTCCCCCCTCAGTCACATCAAAACTAGAAGTCTTCTCCTAGACTGTCATTTTTCAGACAATGATGGCTTTCCAAGTTGGGGACCAGGCCAGGTGAGGTAGATGCCAATCAGTTAGTCACACCTGTAGGGGCACTCATTCACCTGGCCCCCATGGAAAGCAGGTCTGGGCTGAATGTGGGCTATGAAGGGGATGTGGGAGGCAAGAGCTGGAGCCGGTTCTGGTTCTGGGAGGAGCTACAATTGTCCCTGGTATACAGAGGAGGGAAGAGAGACAATCAGCTGGTGAGCAAGGCTGTGCACCACACAGCTGGAGACACAGATCAGGGACCATCACAGGCTTCGCTGCTGGAGCCTGCCCCTGTTTTCACTTAAGCTGTGGTTGATGAGGCTCGTGCTAGTAGGACCTGCAGCCCCTGGGTTCTAGTCCCAGCTGCTCTGTTATTTGTGACTGTGGGCAGGTTACTTGTTCATGCCTGCGTCCTCATTTGTGAAGTGGGAATATGGGACCTGTCTCCTTAAATGAACCGAATGGCTAGGATGCTGGCTATTCAGTAGGTTCAGATACTCCTGGTGAGCCTAGGCGATCAGGTGTCCTTGAGAAGGTGTCTTTAGGTGTCCAAACTGTCAAGCTGTGGGTTTTGGGCGCTGCCATGGCCCCACCCCTGCTTCCCAGAGCTGGGAGGTGCAAAGCCTGTCTGGGCTCAGCTCCACGGTAGGCAAATGAGATGATGTCAAAGCCAGGGCTGGCCCAGCCCCTGTGACCTCCCCCAGCCCTCCCCTGCCTCTGTCCCATGCTCAGATTCACAAACTCCACACAGCTGGGCCCAGAGGGAAGGAGAGTGGCAGGTGGAAAGGTAGATGGCTGGGCTCTTGGGCCCACTGACGCTTGTCACCTCCTGCCCTGCAGAACTTCTGGGCCCAGGGCCGGGAGCTGGACCTGTGGGGACCATTCCTTGATTTGGGCTTTATGCCTCAGTCTATACAAGCAGCGTATCATCTGACCCTGAGCCTGCTAGACATTCGCTTAGGATTGTGGGCAGCCCTCAGCCAGGGAGCTGGTCAGCTATCAGGGCTGGTTAGCCACCATGACTGAGGAGAAGACCTTCCGAATCGGCTTCATCATTCTGGGCCTTTTCCTGCTGTCCCTCGGCACGTTCCTTATGAGCCACGATCGACCCCAGGTCTACGGTACCTTCTACGCTATGGGGAGCATCATGGTGATTGGGGGCGTCATCTGGAGCATGTGCCAATGCTATCCTAAGGTAGGGGGCTGGGGCAGGGGCATGTGCCAATGCCATCCTAAGGTAGGGGGCTGGGGCAGGGGCATGTGCCAATGCCATCCTAAGGTAGGGGGCTGGGGCAGGGGCATGTGCCAATGCCATCCTAAGGTAGGGGGCTGGGGCAGGGGCATGTGCCAATGCCATCCTAAGGTAGGGGGCTGGGGCAGGGGCATGTGCCAATGCCATCCTAAGGTAGGGGGCTGGGGCAGGGGCATGTGCCAATGCCATCCTAAGGTAGGGGGCTGGGGCAGGGGCATGTGCCAACACCATCCTAAGGTAGGGGGCTGGGGCAGGGGCATGTGCCAATGCCATCCTAAGGTAGGGGGCTGGGGCAGGGGCATGTGCCAATGCCATCCTAAGGTAGGGGGCTGGGGCAGGGGCATGTGCCAACACTATCCTAAGGGGACAGGAAGACCTGTGACCCTCCTTGTCTCAGGGTACCAACCCCTTGACTGCAGCTGCTATGGTTTTCCCATTCAGACTCCCTATATTCTCTCTATTGGGGGGGGTAATACTTTTGTTTATCCATCCATCCATCTCTTGTTGTGGCTGATCAAAATGCCCCCACGTCTGGGTCTTGAGCCCGCCAGAACAGGGACACAATGGGATCTATGCACGGTCTGTGTGTTCGATCAGAAGCTGGCTAGCATTTACTCTCTCCCAAGCTTGAACCCACAGCTCACCCCGACCCTATCCCAAGTGCTCTGTGTTTTCTGCAGGACTCTGAAGCACAGATCTCAGGTTGGCGCTTGTGCCCTGGGTGTTCCATCCTGGGTGCCCCACCCAGGGTGCTCCCTTCTGTGCCCCCAGCTGCTGAGGGCTCTGTTGGGCTGGGTCTTTCCGAGTCACGGTGTTTTCATCTTTAAAGTGGCTCCCTGGTCTGGGCTCTGCCTAGCCCTGTGGTAGCCCAGGGGTGATGTGTGGAAGATGGGCAGGGTATGTTTGCAGCTGGCATGCTGTGTTTAGGCAAGCTGCTGCTGTTGCTCTTCTTGATCCCCACACAGCTCTGAGGGGTCGACAGCTCGTCAGGTGTTGTAAACCTTCAATGCCCAGAGAGGTAAGGTGACTCTGCTAATGTCACACAGCTAGTTAGTTACAGACGCGGAGATATGAGAGTAACAGGAGCCTAGCCTGTGTTCTGTCTCTGAGTCCCTGGGAGACTGAGCCATTTTGTTCTCTAAACCTCAGTTTCCTTAACTATACAACGTGGGTCAGGACACAGAGTGGGAGAAGGGGACAGATATCTGAGTCTTGACTCTAACAGCCCTATCGCCCCAGCTTCCTCTACCCCTCCCCACTTTGGTGGCAAGTACCCAGAAGGACTTCTAAGAATTGGGTCCAGGTCCCAGCCTCTCCCAGCCCTCCCCCCTCTCTGTGGCCAGCCCAGGTCTGTCACTTATATCTGGAGCCTGGGCAGTCCGAACTGGTTTGGGGCCATTTTACAAAGCAGTTTACAGTCAACTCTCCTCTCTGCGCTCAATGTCCTGAGCAGAGGTCACTGGGAGAAGAGGGCCTTGAGGCCAGAGCCACTGCGGTCACCACCCAGGGAAGGTGGGGATGTTGGGAAGAAAGCATCCTTCCTAGGGGCGGCTGGTGGGGGGAATGGGGCTGAGCATTAATGAGTAACTGTGAAAGGCTCACATGCTCCTGTGTGGGGAGGTGGTATGGCTGGTGGAAACCCACACCTCCTAGTGTCCCTCAAACCCCAATTCAAGTCCCTGTGCCCTGTGCCAAGTCTGTGACCTTGGCAGAGCCTCCCCCCCACCCACTCTGTGCCTCCAATAGCCAAGTGGAAGGGAGCAAAGGGTGCTGTAGGGACGGGAGGGGTCCTGGGTGCCTGGGTGACGTGGGTGCAGAGGCCTTGCTCTGGAGAGAATGTTGCCGGTACTGGGAGGGCGGCAGGGGAAGCAGGGAGGACAGGGCTGTGAGAGCTGTCACAAGTGGAACAGGAAGGAGAAGGGCTCCTGCTCTACACCATGGCTGTTCTGTTAGGTTTTGCATAAAAACCTGGTTAGATTTTGGTGATCACCTGAGTCTCAGGCATGGGTCAAGAGGGAGAATCAAGCCAGGGCAAGTGTGGGGGCTACTGATGATACTGGGCCTGGAGGTCGAGATCGAATGGGGGGGAATGAGGATGAGGGGTGGAGTGGCAGGGAAAGCAGATCCTTGGCTCTGCTGGGGCTCAAAATCAGGACCCAGTTGTAGGCTAGAATCTTTTCCAGTAAGCCACCACCTCGTGGTACTACACAGATTATTAGAAATGGGTTAATCAAGATGTGAGAATTAGCCAATAAGAGGCTGAAACTAATAGGCCAGGCAGTGTTTAAATGAATACAGTTTTCGTGTAATTATTTTGGGGCATAAACTAGCCAGGCGGCCAGGAGCCAGGCGGCGGGAAGTGGCCCACAGCTCCTTCAACACCTAGTAGTTGAAGAACCTGTCCCCTTTGAGGGCTTCCCTCTTTGTCTCTCTTCCCTCTGGGGACTGGTCGGTGTGCAGCCTGAACTCAAATCTGATGCTATTCTCCTGCTAAAAACCCCCCTGGAATGCCCATGGCTGTGGATAAAGGTTGGAATTCTTAGTCTGATGTTCTGAGGGTTTCCAGGTCTGATCCTGCCCCGGAACATCAATTATGCATATCTTTCCTCTTTCTTTAGAAAGAGAATCTGTGTTCTAGGATGCTGCTTCCTGTCTGTCTCCTCCTTGCTTCTCATGTCAGCGGTGGTAGTCATGATTGTGGTGGTCGTGATGGCAGTGATGATGGTGAGAGTGATGGTGATGATGGTGATGGTTATGACAGTGGTTATGGTGGTGGTGGTGACAGTGGTGATGATTGTGGTGGTGACGATGATGTCTATGATGATAGCAATGGTGGTGATGTAATGATGGCCATGGGAATGGTAGCGATGATGGTGATGATGTTGATGATGGTGACAGAGTAGATGATGATGCTGGGTCATGAGATAGGAAAAAGAGATAAATCTTAGAAAGTATGGAACCATGTGGCCAAAGGCATCCTTAGTGCAAATGTAAGATGCTTAGACACCTGCGGAGGTGCCTCTTCGGAAAGGTAAGAATCCTCTACCTAGCACCCCCTTCTTTCCAGCATCATGAAGCTTTGCTGGTGCAGGCAGAGCCTCCCTCACTGTACCGGTGCTGTTTATGACTCTGGAGCAGCTCAGAAGGGGGCCATCAGATGCTACATGAAAGATGTTCAGACATGTGTGTGATGTGTGTGTCCAGATGTGTGACCAGTGGCTTGGCCTTCATTGGGCCAGGCTGTGATTTATTGAGAAGCCTTGTGTCTAGGAACCATACTGAGAGAGCCCTCTGTATTAAACACATAAGTGTAGGATACAGTGCTTTAACCTCCAGTAAACATGCAGTTCTGAAGCATTAGGTCCATTCTCAACGTGGTCAGCCCATCTCCAGGACCAAACTGGGAAATGAAAGATTTACACTCACTATGCAACGGCTCCCCATTACCACTCTCTTTAGTCTTGGGGATCCACCAGCCTCCTTTTACTTCCACAACTTGGTATACCATGGAAGTGGGGTCTTTCAGTGTTTGCCTCCGCCCCAGTCCAGTCTGGCGTATCTCACTCAGCACCGTGTCTTCAGTGTTCATCTTTGATGTAACATGCATCAGAACTTCCTCCTGAAGACTGGCAGGCATGCTGTGTGTATGCTCCCCATGTTCTTCTCTCTATCACCCATCATTGGACCATGGGTCACCTCTTGGGTGTGGGACACAGTGCTTCTCTGCGCATGGAGAAGCAGGTGTCTCTTGGAGGCTTCTCTCGGTAACCAGAAGAGTTCAAAGAGACTCTGGAAGGAAGAATGGCTCCCAGGATCCCCAGAAAGGGCCTGGTAGTGAGAAGATGCCCTCACGTCTCCAGGGCCCCAACAGCAGGGCTCTTTCCACCTCACCTGACTCATCCCTTCTAGGCGTTCCTTCCCAGCTCCAATGGCCACCCCTGAAGCTAGGCTGCTTGATATCAAAAGTTCAGGGATGAACTTTGTGGGCACACCCACAGCCTCTGTGTCGTTGCTCGCTCCACGGCTGTGTCCTGTGAAGCACAAGTCAGTGCCTGGTTTACCATCCACTCACCAGGTGCAGACCGAGCACCCTCTGTGGATACCTCTGGGAAATGGGTCTGGGCTCCAGGGCGGGGCATCTCTCTCACTCACCGCTGCCCCCAGTGTCCAGGTAGTGTCTGCACAGGGCAGGTTCTTGGGAGATTGTACGGTAAAGGGAGAAAGTGGTTTGGACAGGAACCTAGATATCTGTCTACCTGCTGGGGTTGAGCCATGAACAGAAACTTGCTCATCAAACAGGGGCCCTACTGCATCCTTCTCCTCCTACTATCTGCAGAGAAGCCTGCAGAGGCTCCGGGCCCAGTGGTCAGAGCGTGTGGCGGCAGTCAGCTCTATACCCGGTCAATTGCAGAGACCGTTTTCTCTCTCCTTGCAGATCACCTTCGTGCCGGCAGACTCTGACCTTCTGTCCCCAAAGGCCCTGAGCCTGATGGAGAACAGGCTTTTGGAGGTGAAAAGGTAAGACCAGGGGGAATGGGTCCTCAGTCCAGCCTCCTGACAAAAGAGGGGAAGAGGGGAGGAAGGGAAGAGGTAAGGAGGGAGAGAATCAGGATAGCTGCGTTGGATGTTGGTGTCTCTGTCTTATCCCAGCCAGCGTCCTCTTTGCCTCCCATTTTCTGAGAACACACTCTTAGAAATCACAGGTAGTTTCAAACTCTCAGGTTGGTGTGCTAACATCATCATTCCTGTCTTATAGATGTGGACTCTGAGGCTTGGAGAAACACAAACCTCAGACCTCAAGGGGAGTCAGTGCTAGGACAGGTCTGAATCTGGGCCTGAGTTGGCTGTAGAGGTGTCAAGCCCTGCTTCTGGCTTGGGATGGAACCAAGAACTTTTTGGCTTTCGCTAATTCCTGAGCTGCGACTCCCAAACTCTGAAGGCTGGGCTTATGAGGGTCACAGCCCTCTGCTTTGCTTGGGGTAGTTTGTAATGCTGACATTTTCCATTCCAGAAGTGCCCCAGTGAGAAGCACTGGGCACACCCTGGTGAGCGGGGCCACCCCAAACATGTCCTTCCTTTGTCTGGTCACTTCCTGTGACCTTGGACAAAGTCCTAGTCTCTGAAGCCCACAGGCAGAGAAGAGCAATACAGCCCTGACCCACCAAGCTGGGTCTGTGTTACTCTGTGTACTAGCCAATTTTAGTTGCTGTGCCTCAGTTTCCTCACAGCACCTCCTGGAATTACAGGGAGTGCAGAGGCGATCACTTCCCAGCCTTGCAGGAGCCCACAGGCAGCTGTTACACCGCTGCTGAGCAGCAGAGCTGTGACTGGTGCATTGGGGTGTGCTTCAGAGAGCAGAGTCTTGGTGCTGGGCCTTCGCCATCTTACCATTACAGGCTGTGGATACCTTTTGAGACACTGTGATGTTGACTTGGGATTAGGCCTCAGCCTCTCCGTCTGTGGCCTGGGTACAGTGACACCCAGAAATTTTTCTTTTAAAATCAGTGGGGCCATGCTCCCATAGCAGACAGGGTGCCAATGGTGAAGGAACTCACGTCTACCCCACCCCGACTTCTCTCCCTCTGTCTGTTGGACCCAGCCCCCAACCCCCCTATGTCAGGCTGTGGGAAGAAGCCGCCTATGACCAGAGCCTTCCAGACTTCACACACGTCCAGATGAAGGTCCTGGGCTACAGTGAGGACCCTAGGCCCCTGCTGGCCACTGAGCTGAAGACGGGAGTTGGACATGGTGGGGAAGGCGAGCCTCGTACTGCTCAGGCCTGGATGGAGGCAGCAGTGGTCGTCCACAGGGGCTTGGATGAGAATGAGGGGGAAAGATCTCGTGCCCAGAGCAGGTGAGAGGGCAGCACAGGAGTGGGAACGCTGCCCAGTTCTAGGGCGGGGAGGGGGGGCTGTGCGCCAAGAGGGTGGCAGGGACACCTGGGAGTCAGAAGCAGGCAGTGGAGGGCAAGAGTGGCACGGGTAAGTGAGGTTGGCCTGGGGCTCTAACGGACCTAGGTGCTGATCTTAACTCCCTGGCTATATAGTCATGTTGGTTTTGACTCTCCTGAGCAGTTTCTTTCAGGGGAACGGTCATTTCCGTGACACAGGGACAATGTTTAAGTGCCCAGCACACAGTTCTTCTTTTTCCAAAGGCTTGTTATGAGCAGCAGGAGGCCAGGAGGCAGAGGGCTTGGGTTTAAATCCTGCCTGGGCCATTGACGTGCTCAGCATCTCAGGCAAGGCTTAGTCCCCAGCATAGCCCAGTTCCTGTTTGTTTTTGAGTCAGGTTTCTGATTGCTCCACTCAGCCACAAGCTCCATCACTACTGGACACCAACTCTCTCTAAGGCCTTGACTGGCCTCCAGTCTCCTGAGTTCCGCTGTGGTGGGGGGAGGTGGGGCAGAAAATGATACTGAGGTACCTACAGTGTGACGTGGACTGTGAGGGGACAGAGAAAGGTCCCAAATGCCTGCAATAGTGCATGAGCCACTTGGCTTGTAGTTTTGTGTGTGCGTGCATGTGTGTGTGCGCACGTGCGTGTGTGCATGCGTGCATGTGCATGTGTGTGTGTGTTTTAGAGTTTTTTCTTTTCTTTCTAAATAACAGCTCTGTTGCTTGGGTACCTACCCTGTGCCAGGCACTGTATGGAGAGCTGTGAACATTCTCCCTGCACCGCATGGGAGGAAATTCACATTGCCCTGATTTCCAAGGAGGTGGGGAGGTCCAGAGATATATGAACTTACTGCCGCCAGTGGCTGAGGTCTGGACCCACACAGTGTGACTCAGGGCCTTCCCTTCATGCATTCTCTTTGCCTCTGCAGCCCTCCAACGTGTTCCCAAGGCTCTGCACCCTTGGCCTCATTCCAAGATGAGCTGGACATGGGTTCCAGCGAAGGCAGCAGCCCTCACCCATCCCCATCCAACAGAGATGAGCCACACCTACAGGTGTTCTGGGCCAGCAGGGGTCCACTGGATCACTTTAGTGACTTTGCTCTCATTGATGACACCCCCACATCAGAGGACATGGTCCTGGAGGGGCAGGTGCGGGAGGCCGCTCTGTCCAGCAAGCAGCGGCAGTCCCTGAGGATGAAGGAGAAGGAGAGTGTCCATGCAAGTGCAGAGGAACCTGAGCAGGAGGAGGAAGACCTCTACTATGGGTTACCAGACAGCCCTGGGGACCCCCTCCCCGACAAAGAGCTGGACTTCGAGCCCGATGCCCAGGGCTGAGATGAACGGCTTCCTGGGTCTAGCCTGGTGGCACGGCTCTCTTCATGTGACCCCACCAAGCTTCAGTTTTCCACCTCCCAAAATGGGACTGTATGGAGGGTCAAGTGAGGCAATGAGCTGAAGAATCTTGGGAACTGAAAAGAACACACATGGGGGCTACAATCACACACCCCCCACACACACACAGTGAGCAGATGCTTCCAGGTGTAGCTTGTTGTGCTGATCTGGAGGAAAAGTGGGCTTTTCTGAGGTCCCGGGTTACAGACAGACCCTCGGAAGCCCTTTCCATGTCCTAATGCTGGCCTTTGATTGGGCCCTTCTGTGGTGCTACCCAGGGCCCCTGCTCCTTCTTGGAGGCTGATCAGGGCCCTGTGTCTATTGAGGTTTGTTCCTTTGATGTGATGGGTAGTTTGACTCACCCCACTAGG
The DNA here is from genome assembly GCF_014885135.2 of Alexandromys fortis. Taxonomy (NCBI): domain Eukaryota; kingdom Metazoa; phylum Chordata; class Mammalia; order Rodentia; family Cricetidae; genus Alexandromys; species Alexandromys fortis. The sequence goes on from NW_026067908.1 coordinate 6,108,640, forward strand.
AGCTGATGAGGTCTCCTGGCTCAGTTTCATTAGCAGGTCCCCTGCTCTGGGTTCTGTGATGCTCTGTGATTGACCTCTGCTGACCTAACCTGACCTCTAGACCTAACCTGGTCCTGCCTGTTCCTGCAGCTGCCACTATCCCATGTCCATGCTATCTTCTTCCATTGTGCTGGGGAAATTCACTCATTCCTATCTCCTGGCCTAAGTGTCCTTCTTCCAGCTTTCCTGACGTTCCGACTCCAAGATGAGAATGTTCTCTCTGGGGCTTGGGTATCAGTTTCTGTGGCCCGTTGTTTGCCATGGCCCTGGGACAACTTCTTGGCCTCATTGACCATAGTTCCCAGGGGATGCTGAGCAGGTGCAGATCTCAGCAGGTCTGGGAAGCTTTGCAGATAATGTCACCCTCCCCAGTTTTGACAAGTATGGCCTCTTAGTCTCTGGCCCTCACTTTTCTAAAGGCTTCTGTACAGTCACGAAAACCAGGCACAAAGTTGCCTGAAGAATCCAGCAGCAGCTTGCAGAACACACTTGCACTGACTTACAGGGGGCAAAATTCAGCTGCTGGATTAATTCCACTTGATGCCTTTGGCATTTCCTGAGCATCTGTTATATGCCAGGCACTCACCTTGGAAAGAGACATTGGTCCCAAAGGGTTCACAATCTTGTGAGCTTGCTGACTTGTAAGTCAGAGCACAGAGCAGAAGCTGGGGTAGGAGCTGAGTCACCCCGGGAGAGCTGGCAAAGCCCTTTGCTCTTAGCCCAGGATAGAGGAAACGACAGGGAGGCAGGTGCTGCTGCCTCCTCCAGCCAACTCCACACACTTAGAGCTGTTGTGAGGCATCTAGGAGCAGGGGTCGGATGAAGGTTGGAGATCCCAGCCAAGGGAAAGAGATACCGCTGGTACTGAGTGAGGACACACTGCGCCCCTCCTGCCTTCCGGGGCATTGCTACCTCTTCAGTGAAAATGCCTCCTCCAGGCACCTCCTCTCTGTTGATGCGTCACAGACAAGGTGTCCCCGCTCATGTCGCAGCCATGGTGAGGTGAAATGGAACAGGCTGCTGTGTACTGCTGGCCCAGGCAGGAATGTCTGTGACCCACATCAGACAGAGCCGAGCCAGCACCAAGAGCTGAAATAAAAACCTTTTCAACATTAAAAGGTCACCTTTATTTGCCTGCAAATTCTTTTCTGTGAAACTGCCCATTCCCTCCGGGCAGAATAAAATGAGACTTCATGCCTGGCTGGCGCCGAGGGGCCTCTCTGAGAAGGGAGCAGACACAGCAGCGTGGCCATGTGAGACAGCTGAGTCAGGGAGCGGCCCCTATGCCCAGAATCATGGCTGCAGAGATTTCAAGAGCCTCTAGCTGCCAGCCATGGGACAATGGAAAGTTAGCTCTGTCCTTTCTACAGATGGGGGATCTGCAGGGAGTTCCCCCACCTGTGTGGGACACCACAGGTGTGCAGTGAGAAGTTTCTGGGCTGCCTGGGATGAGCCCACTTACATGAACATTTCTGCTGAGTACAGCCATTCACTCAAAGCCAGCTCGCTGCATGGGTGGGGAGCGACCTGTGGCACCAATCTTGGCAAGAAAGGATACTCTAAGGGATTGGGGCTTCTGTCAGGTGGCAGTCAAGGGGCAAAGTTTTGCTCCAGATCAGGCAGTATCAAGAACAGGCTGATTCCTATGATCCTGCTGCCCTGGAAGGGGAAGAACCTGGACAAAGCCACACTGGTGAGAAAGCGGCAGTGGTCCTCCAGAGGTGGCTGGAGGGGATGGAGGGGCGTGGAGTGTCTGCTCGCCTTGTGGCTAGGTCACCATTCACTAAGCAGTTGTTGGGTTAATTCCACTTGATGCTGTTGGTGTTTCCTGAGTATCTCCTGTTAGGCTGCTTTTGCTACCCCCTGTCTCAGCCCTCCATTCTCCATGCTGGCCTCTGGACTGGGAGGTGTGGGTGACTGGTAGGTGGGGGTGACTGGGAGGTGTGGGTGACTGGTAGGTGGGGGTGACTGGGAGGTGTGGGTGACTGGGAGGTGGGGTGACTAATAGGTGGGGGTGGCTGGTAGGTGGGGGTGACTGGTAGGTGGGGGTGGCTGGTAGGTGGGGTGACTAATAGGTGGGGGTGACTGGTAGGCAGGGGTGACTGGGAGTTGGGGTGATTGGGAGGTAGGGGTGACAGTAGGAGGGAGGGTACTGCTGAGTATGATCATGAGGAAGGACATGAATTTGGGCAGCAGGGGTAGTGGCCCACTTCCTCCACTATGGCCTTCCCTAGCTCTCTGGCTGTTCCTGCAGCTGCCACATTGGACCTACCCTTCTGTTGCCTACTGACTCAATGTTGGGTGATATTGGTACCTCTGGATGTCCCCCTAGATGGCTGATGGGATCAGAGGGGATCAAGGTATTCACGGTGGCCTAGAGTAGCCAGAAGGTGGTAGAGGAGCCCGGTGGACATCATACCCCGGATTTCAGCCTCCAGCCCCAGGTACTGGTTTGTGTGCCAGGGCAGAAAAGCCTGGCATTTGTTTTCCCTGTCTGACTCTGGGAGTTTCCACTCTAGGGAGAAAGTCTCTGCAGAGGCGTGGCAAGGGCAGGCAGTTGTTCTGGGCACCCTGCTACCCTTCCTACGCATCTGTCCCTCCTCTCCACGTGAAGGTCAAAGGAGACAAGATTACATCCCCGGTCCCGTTTTCCGGCACATTCACACCCTTTATCCCATCTTGTCCTCAGAAAAGCCTGGGAACGGGCAATCTGTTGACCATACATGGTAAATGTCCTCTGTCTCAGACTCTGAGCTACAGACATGGGGTCACATTCATCCTCTGCCAGGTCCTCGCTATTCAGACTTGAACAAGTCACTGTCTGCTCCAATCCTCTGAGTCTACGTTCCTGTAGTGAAGATAATCCCAATGGTTGGAGTCATGGGTAAGACGGACAGATGGGTACAGTGCCCCCTGGCACGTAGCAGGTATTCAGATAGTGCCAGGCCTCCTTCCCTCTCTGCACCTGTTTCCTGGTTAGTGAAGTGGGGATCAGCTGTGTCTCGTTCTTCAAGCCGACCAAGTGATGCACGCGGCAGGGAGAGTGCAGAAACCCCCACGGGGGTGAAGCTTCTGTCTCTAGCAGCGAGTGTCATGGAGCTAAGCATGGCATCTCCTGAGTGCCTCCCAGGAGTCAGTAAGAGAGGGATGGAGGGCGGGAGTGCTGGGCCTCACAGGGTGGTGCATGGCCGCCCAGCTCTACAGCACTGCTCAGAGGCCATGTGTGTACATCCTACCAGCGCTGAGATGTTGGTGTTGCAGGGCCCACGCTGGGACCCCAGCGCAGGTGCTCTTGTCCAGAACAGTTGTAGGACTTGATAGTACACCTGTCCTGCTTGGCCGCCTGTTTTCATCTCACTTCCAAAGCCTGCAAGGCTGCGCTGTCCCCATGCTACAGGAAACTGAGGCTCAGGGAGGCTGACTCTCTTGTCTGTTTTTTCAGAGTGGAGGCGAGGAAAGCTAGTCGTGAGATCTCAACTCCTGGCTGGAGGTATCCATCGCCCCGGCTATCCAGGCCCTAGTACACACAGAAGAAAGACAGACCAGCCAGTGAGGCCGCATGGAGCACCCACCTGCTCCTACTTACTGCTGTGATGAGGGAGACTCACCCTTGCTTTCACGCCTCCCATGACCCCTCCCCCCATTGTATTCCGCTGAAGGTCAGAGTCCTCAGCCTGGCCTCACAGTCCTTCATCATCCCGCCTCTACTGCCCTGTGCAGTTGAATCATCCTCTAGGTCACACATGTCCAGTACTACAGACCTACCTTCGCGCTGTCCTGGACTTGGGTATGTCTGCTCCTGGGTGTCCATCTCTTCCAGCCCTCAATGCTTGGCTCAGATTTTCTACCTGCTCCCTGGACTGTGAACCATCCTGCCCCCCCCACCAGGGCAGAACCCCGCCCCCTTGCATGCTGTCCTTGAGACCCTTTCTGGCCTGTGTGGCTCTGTTTCTGCACTTCCCTTGGACAGTTGGGTGATTGCCCATCTCTGCTCCTGAAATGGGAAGGTCTTCAGTGGTCTTTTCCTCTCACTCTTCCACCTCACCCAGAAAAGCAAGAACAGCAGTTATGTGGGACAGAGCAGAGCTGGAGGGAGCCAGGTGCACTCTGCAGATTACTAACACAGGTCCAGTGACTCCCGCTTGGGACAGAGAGCCAGCTTTAGAGTATCATTCCTGAGCGTGAGGCTCGGCTTCCATCTGGCCTGTGACTCTGGCTGAGACGTTTCATCTTTCTGGGCTTCATTGTCCTCATCTAAAAAGTAGAGGCAGTAACACAGACATCAGAGGTGCTCCGTAATGATGAGCTGAGCTGCCGTGTACAGAGTGGGCGGTGGCGTGAACACAGTGCCAGGGAGTTCTCCCTAAGCCCATGCTCGCCGTTATTCTTGTCGTCTGCAGAAGTGAGCACTAGGAGTCATTGTAGGCCCAGGGTGGCCGCTCAAACTCTGTCACCAGTATTTCCAGACTCAGGGGATGAACCTGGTGAGTTAGAACCCCACCCTCAATCTTCCTCAAGCTAGAGACCCCGGAGGAATGGATGCTTCATGTTTTGTTTTCAATTGGATTATCAAGGACCTCAAACTGGGACCTAGACAGGAAAAAAGAGACAGGGGATCTCAGACAGGAGGCAGGACAGAGGCTAGCTCTGGGAATGGAAGGAGGGGCATCCCTCAAACTAGAGGAAACTGGAACTGAAGGAAACTGGAACTGGAGGAAACTGGTATGCCTGGAATGATGGAAGTCAAGGTCGGAGAGGCAGGCTTCAACAGTCTTGGGCTCCTTGAATTCCTGCAGGGAGCCCGATTTGGACTTAACAGCCAGGGCGACTTGATGATACTCGTAAGCAGAGGAAAGGAATGCTGAGGGACCATATTGTTAACAGGCATAAAAGGGACCCAAGACACGCTGGTGGCCTGAGGATGCCACTGGCTGCCCATAAAGAATTATTGTCCTGGTGACCCTCACTGGATGGCAGGTCAGGCCTGAAGGCCATGGAGCCATGGTCCCAGATCATCACTGCTTACCACAGGCCCAGCCAACCCACACAACCAAGCCCAGTGCTTCTCCCCCAAGACACCAGAGCCCTGGTGAAGCCAGAGTACAACTCAGGGATGACCCAGAGTCAACTCTGAGTCCCAGGTAGACCCTAAGGTAGAAGACAGCTCTACTGCCCTGTAGAAGATGGAGGTTCTTAAGCTGTCTGTGCATCGTCTGCACTTTGACCTGGAAAGAGCAGAGCAAGTGAGGTCAGAGGTTAAATGGCAATGGCACACTTCAGACATCTGCCCACAAGCCTAGCAGGTGGGAATGGACAGATTTCATTCATTCATTCATTCATTCATTCATTCATTCAATCATCTATAAAGACCTCTAAACCTCTGCGAGGTGCCTCCTCTGCACCAGGTTCTGAGGACAGAGATGTGACTGGCCCTTCCCTGTCAGGGGATCTGACTCTCCTGGGACAACTGCAGAATGAGCTCATGGCTCTCTGAGAGCTGAGGGACAAGCCTCGGGAGGCACAGAGGACAGAACTTACCTGAGAGTGAGCAAGAAGATGATTAAAGGGAGTGAGCAAAGAGAGTGAGCAAGGTCTGTGCGGCACACACCTGTTCTGTGGACGGTGTTCCCCGGCGGGAACTCGACGGAATCCTGTTTGTACAAAGGCCAGAGGAGAGTCATCTTTCACATCCCAGACTGGCCCTGAAGCAAATGGAAACTCAACCAACCAGGCAGGGAGGGTGTCAGGAGAGGATGGAAGGACTGGGGAGACAGGACTGGATTCGGGAGTTTTGGGTGTTCCAGCAGAAGCCAGAGGATTAGTTTGACAAGGACACAGAGGTTCTGAACAATGCAAGAACTAATAATCCACAATTGGTGATTAGACCACACTATTCTAGCACAGAAAGTGGGTGTTGGTGAGGTATTCGTGAAGAACCTGATGTGTCTTAAAAAATTAAAAAACATGTCTCCAAGTGGCATGGTTTTTAACATGTAAGAAATATCACTCTACATCCATAGATGCTGAATTGCATTTCCAGTAGAGATAGGTTGCACACTGCTCTGTAAAAATGTTTGCTGTATTTCACACAGGAGTTGAGAAAATAAAGTGAAACTCACAAAAAAAAAAGGAGGGAATTTTATAACATATGTAACAGAAGTGTGGGGGGGGTGTTGGGCGGGGGAAGATTTGACAGAAGGAGAGAGGAATCCATCAGTAGGAAGGAGCTAAAATCTCCTAGGGAAAGAACAGAAAGATCAGCAGCTCCAGGAACATGATAGGAATGCAGCTGAAGACAGCCAGACATAATGCCGCCCCTATACCTGTAACAGTTTGGAAAGTGGTACTGGAGATGAGGCAGGGTATAGGCTCTGTCTTGGAGGACAAAGGGTGGGTGTACTGGGGAGAGCAGGTCTGAAGAAGGAGCTTCAGGCTAGCAATCCCCTACCAGCCAGCAACACCGCTACTGGGTACTATAGTTTACAATAGAAATTTATCCTAAGGAAGTGACCAGGCAGTGTGTTCAGATGGGCTTTCAGAGGGCACTGGCTGGTAAAGCTAAAACATGTTAAGATCTAACTGACAGCAAGAGGCTGCTTAAGCCATCCCACCCCAGGAAGAGGACTCTATGCAGATACTCAGCGTTGTGACCTTCCGCTCACTGTGGTGACTCTCCATTCGATCTGATGACTCAGCACAGGGTGTGATGATCTATCTGCCCAACACAGTGACCCACCAGACACCATAGTGACTCCATTCGAATCAGCAGACTGACGCTGCACTCAACACGGTGAGGCTCCTCTCCATATGATGATCCTCCACTCAACACAGTGACTCCCCCGCCAACACAATGGCCCTCCATTCAACTTTGGGATCCTCTGCTCAATGTGGTGACCACCCTTGTTGAGTCAAGCCCAGACCCATTTTTCTGTGCCACACAGTAAAACCTAAGCCACACACTCTCTTTGCATTTCTTCTGTAGTTTCTGTGTGCTTCATTTAGCTCTATGCCCCATGAAAGCAGGGCTTCATGATGCCCAGGTAGGGTCCCAGAATGCACTACGTTCTCAATAAATCATTATTAAATGAGTGACTGTGTTTCTTGATATGGACCAATTTGGTAGTATGGAATTAAGAGAAAGGGGACAGGTTATAAAACAGCACACATACATCAGAAGACTGTTATGTTTTTCTTTCCTTGATTTTGCTTGTGGCCATGCACACCAACAGCTGATTAATTATGACTGATTCAAAGGCACTTATGACAACTCTATTTGTTGCTAGGAATATCTACATAGGTAGAGCCTTCCATCTAGACCACTGGTCAGCTCTGTCCTTCCAGCTGTTCCCCAAATAACCACACACAGGCTTATTATTAATTATAAATGTTCAGCCAATAGCTTAGACTTGTCTCCAGCCAGCTAGCTCTTGCAGCTTGAATTAACCTATATTAATTTGATTGGGATGCCCTTCTGGATGCTATGAATATGCATTGCTTTTATTGGTTGATGAATAAAGCTGTTTCAGCCAATGGCCAGGGAAAATATAGCGAGGTGGGAAATCCAAACAAAGATTCAGAGAGAAGGAAGGTGGAGTAAAGGAGATGCCATGTAGCTGCTGAAGGAGTAATATGCCAGGGCATCGCAGTAAGCCACAGCCATGTGTTAACACATAGGTTAGTAGAAATGGGTTAATTTAACTCTGCAAGCTAGCCAGTAATATGCCTAAGCCATTGGCCAAACAATTACAATTAATATTAAGCCTCTGAGTGGTTATTTTATAAGCGGCTGTGAGGACTGGAGGGCAGAGAGAAACAGGTCCAGCGGGACTGGGAGAGACGGAGAAATCTCCATTCACATTAATCTACCTGCTTCCCTGAGGCTCCTTTACCTCCTCTATGAACTTCCCATTTGCTTTCTCTGCTTCTGGCTCATGACTCCTCCGACTCTGTTCTCCTTCCCGGCATTCTCTTTGCCCCCCAAATCCTGCCTAGTTTTCGGCCAATCAGCTTTTTATTAACGATGAGAGTGGCATATCTTTGCAGTGTATATAGAAGGATTATTCCACAGCAAGATCAGAGTCTAACAAATGAGCCCTGAAGACCAACCAGCTGGGGTCATAGCTGAAAATCACTTCGGTTTCCCAAGAGAAATGTAGAAGAGACTGCCTTTGCTGGTCTCCAACATGGATGCAATGGGTGGAGCTGTGGCAGGCATGTTGCGAACGTGAGGAAAATTCTGTTGAGCCAGTGGACCAATTAGCAGCCTTAAACACTCCACCTAATGTGCAAAGTCCACGTCTTTCTTTAAGCTACTTTACTTGCACCCAAATGCACTCCCAATGGGTGCAGAGTATGAGCCCGCAAACATCCGTGTGTGTAGAAACGAATAGAAAAGCTTTAAGGGGTTCCATCTAAGTGGGATTTTCCTTTCCATTTTTATGTAATGAAGTTTTTTTTATTAACGAGAAATTTTGTAAATCATGAGAAAAAGGTTTATATTTAGAAAATAATACTGATTCTTTTTTTTAAAAAAAAAATAAAAACAAAACAAGACATCAGAGTCCCAAGAAGGACCTCATATCCAGTCACCTGTTGGCACTGTAAACAAGTTCAAGGGCCCAGCGGATGAGCCGGTGGTACAAGGGCTAAAAGTGCCCTCGCAGCAATGGGTGATCCCAACTCCTGGAGGTCAGCAGCAGACGTGAGGGTTCCAGGGAGACAGGGATGCCCTGAGGCTCTGAAATGATTGATCACCCAACCCTTCAAGGACACATTGTCTTTACCTGAGACCAGGCCCCTGGCATCTCTGTAGCCCCTCATGCCAGGTGCTGTGGGGCCTGCAAGGTGGGGCTGGCAGGTGGCGTTGGCAATGTGTTCACTGTAAACGCAGGCATGCAGCAAGCTGCCCTGTCCGTTCTTCACATAACAAACCCAGTTTGTCCTGTGAAAGTGACCCTGGGGAGGAGCATAGGAACGTGGAGAGGACACCAGGGAGATGCCAACCACTCTCCTTGGTGAACATAGTAGGGCAGCTATACCCGAGGTAGGCAGTGCTCTGTATGGCTGCTGCCCTGGGTATCAGTCTGCGTTATGGGCTGACTGCAGGATAGGTGTCCTGGAGGAGCTGGGCTGTGGACAGACACAGATGACCAGGGTTACCATGGGATGTGTGGGACACAGCCCCACAGGGACAGATGACAGCAGCCTTCAAGAGCTGAATCTGGTAGTGACGACACATTACCCACCCACCCACCCACCCACCCAGTGTCTTGTCACTTAGAGTGGGGTGCAGACCAGCCTAGTCAGCTGGGAACCCAGTGGGCATCCTTCCTCCTTGCTCCACCTTCCTCCTCGCTTCTGCCTCTCGAGCCCTGGATCAAGGCCTGTGCCCAAGCCCCTGCTTCTTGCACACACCTACACCAGGGCCTCCCTCCTTCCCGGGAGCTCCCCTCCATCCTCCAGCCCGAGTGGAGTGGCTTCCAGAAAAGTCCTCCTCGGCCTCAGTTTCTCTTTTCCTACAGTGGAGGGCAGGCTGGCTGATGGTTGGGTGGTTTCAGCTGGCTGACTTCCCTGCACCATTAGCGCCCAGACCTGTGGGCTGGAAGTCTTCTGCTTCACAGCTGTTCTCCCCACCCCTGCCACTTGCCCCGGGTCCTGGAGGCTGGGGATTCCTTCCTGTGACCCCAGACCTTGCCCCAGGTCCTGGATGCTGGGGATTCCTTCCCCTGACCCTAGACCTTGATGCCAACCATGTTCACGCCCTTGGGGTCCTTCAGATCGAAATCCTCAGTCTGAGGACAGGACTGGGTGTTCACGGAGTGACGCTGTCATCTGACATGCACACTGTCCTTCTGTGCTGGACAGATGGATGTGAAGTCCAGTCAGTGCGGCGAGCCCTGAAGCATTCCCCAGCTGCTCTCTCATTGGCCCCCTCCCCTTGGTGAGGTCGAAGTCAAGGCCACCGTGTTTATTAATGAGGGAACAGGAGGGGAGTGGGTAACTGGGTGCCATGGAAACACTCAATAGCAGAGCTGGGATAGCTGTCTGGGATTGAAACCTGGCTCTGCCTCACCTCGCCTGAAGCCAAGTCCCGTCTGTTCTTCCCCTGCAAGGCCCCTCCCCACACTTCACATCCCACTCTGGCCGCTGTCACTATCCCCCGAGACCTGCGTGTCTGCTGGCCTCTGCCTCCACACTAGATCCACCAAACCCAGCAGAAATCCACTCCTGAATGATGACCGGGCTCTGAACCCACTTTGTCCAGACCCACACGGAGCAGGAAGAAGAGGCCAGGGAGAGATGGGCACACAGTGATGTTGGCAGCCTTGGCAGAGAGGACTCAGGGGGGCAAGGGAAGACCAAAGAGTGTGGCATGGTGGGGGCTGGCTTACAGAGGGTCTGGAAGGATGGGTGTAAAGTCATGGGTGGGAAGAACCCTGGCTGTACAGGAGGAGGGGGCAGGATTGTAGACATTTGGGGCATATTCAGGTCTCTGCAGTCTAACGAAGCTGACCTTCTCACGTGCTGGCACACAGCCAGTGCCCTGCTTTGGGCATCCTGGACCAGGGGGAGAAGCCTAAGGAGCTCTGGTTGGAGCATGTGGCCAGGCTGGAGTTGGGTGAGCCGTAGGAGGAGCTGAGGGGCTGCAGGGTGTCTCTCCCACCCCTTCCGGACACACGCGTATCCATCCTGTCTTTCCCGGAGCTCTGATCCCCACCTCAGGCTGAGCACCAGATTCACTATTATCTTGTTTACAGCTGCGACCCAGTGTCTGTGATACTTGAGGTGACAGAGGAAAGTTTTGTTCCTTTGTTTTAATTCTAATTTTAGGAGATGAGAGAAAAGTGGGCATGCTTGCAGGAGGACGGGAAAAGGGGCGAGCAGGCCTCAGTTACATCTTCTCCAAATGACCTGCAAGGGGTTTCAGGACAGGGAGGGTGGAGTTGTCCCAGGGTTGTGGGGAGCCTGAAGAAGATCCTGCATGTGCAAATGTGTGTATGTGTGTACATGCCTGTGTAAAAGCATTTCCCTCGGCATAGGACTGTGGTCAATACCCTCTTCTGTTCCCGACCTTCCAGATGCTCTGTGCTCTCAGGAAAGACAGTGCCTTGTCTTGGCCTCAAGAGACAATAAAGGCAGGCTTCCATCCTAACCACCCCAGCTGAGCCACTCACTGCATGTGGCAGCCATGACAACTGGACCATAGATCCTGCTTGCATCTGTAGCGCTGAGGTCACCACCAAGTAGTCTAGAGACAGCTGGGTCTAGCTCTTCTTTCTAGAACAGGTGCCTGTGGCATTGGCTCTACCTCACCTGTCTGCAGGCTGAGATTTCTCACGCGTGGTAGTGGGTGCCCTCTGCTGGTCCATTGCAGTCACTGCTCCTGGGCTTCTGAGCCTCCTGTCTCAGAGCAAGCTTGGCCTTTCTTTTCCTCCTCTCCTCAGTGCCTCCTTGAGCCCTAAACACCCTGGTTCATGACCAGCAACCCCTTTTTCCTCAACAGCCTCTCCCCCTACACCCCTCTCTCCTTTCTCTGGAACGCCTTGTCTCCTAGAGTGCCTGTTTCGTAGTCTTCGCTTTCCCCGGCCTTCCCAGAGACCTAAGCTGCTCCTTAGGGCCACCTCTTCCAGATCACTGTCCTCTGCCCCCACAAACACACAACAGGTCTACCTGTTGTGCTACCCCTGATGCATGAAGGACTCGTTCCAACTGGCTCATTGCCATCTCTGTTCTGAGGACTTGCCGCTACTCACCTAGCCTCCCATTCCGTCCATTGTGCTCTCGGCCTTGTCCTATGGTGCCTGTGTCTCTTCCAGCATTTCAGTTCTAAAGCACTCACCCCTACTCCAGTCTGACCACACACCCCTCTTCTCCTAGATCCCCTAGCAGCATTCTCACAGACGTCCTCTTGACTCACTGCCTCTCACCTCCTTCCACACCTCACCTCCACTCAGTTAATCATGGCAGTCGCTCGCTCTTGGAGCTTCCTCTGCCCACACCCTCAGCTCCCTGACCTGGGACGCGTGCTCATCCTCTTGTCGTCTTGGTCTCCCAAGTGTTTGGATTGTAAGTGTATGCTACCAGACACTGCTATTTATTCTAATTTAAAAAGGTACAGCTGGTTGGGTGGTGGTGGCACACGCCTTTAATCCCAGGCAGGCAGATCTCTGTGAGTTTGAGGCCAGGCTGAAAAACAAAACAAAGACAAACCTTTCTTGGTCTCATACACCTTTACTTTCTGTCTATTTAGGGTGCTTTTAAATTATTTTTTAAATTTAGTTGTCACCGAACAGTGTGTGTGTGTGTGTGTGTGTGTGTGTGTTTGTGTAGAGCAGGTGTTGATTGGAAGTCCTTGCTCCTTTCTCTAAGCCAGCACCTGGAATAGCGTTCAGATGCAATGTGTGCTTGGCAGTTAAGTCAGAGGTCAAAGGGGGCATGCCGGGCAGCATAGACAGGGCTCCTGCTCACACCAAATTCAGTTTCTGGGGAGGACAGACACCCTACCTGACTGATTGGCAGGCAACTATTTTTATTTGCCCTATCTGATGCAGCCCTTGTTGAACCTGGAAGGGGCTCACTGGGGCAGAACCGAAGCTCCTCTCACCCACCTCCTCCGCAATCCCCACCTGCTCCGCAATCCCCACCTCCTCCGCAATCCCCACCTGCTCCGCAATCCCCACCAGCTGGAGAAAGTGCCTTGACCTCTGACAGCTGCCCACGCTAGATTCAGCCTTTGCCCTCTTGGCTATGCTCTCTCTGGACCTTGGGGAGCAGCTGGAAGAGGACTCAGGTTCTCATGATGGCACGGTGGCCTTCAGTTTCTTCATCTATTAAGGAAAGACAATAGTCTCCGCCCAGCGTGCTCCAGGGGCCTGGAAGGATGATGCAGGGAGAAAGGAAACTCTCTGGATAAAGGCAAGGCGAGATGTGTCACTACTGCAAACGTGACAGACCTATAGAACACAGGCAGCAAGACCCCTAACCCAGTCTGGGATCTATACCTGGGACATTGTTTTATACATGCAGAGGCAAATGTCGTACATGCTTATGTGCTATGGTTGGTATATCACTTGGTCATCTGAGTGATTGAGGGTTTGGTTCCCAGGGTGCTATTGGGTGGGATGGAATTCTGGATGGTGAGTTCCTGTGGGAAATCCTTAGGGCATTGGGAGATCACTCTGGAAGGTCACACTGGAGGAGATGATGGGGTTCGAACCTGTCACCTCTCTTTGCTTTCCTTAGAGACATGAGCCTTTTGGTCCATCACACACTCTTGTCATCGCCATGGCCACCTTCACGTGTGCCCCCAGCCCACACTGGTGTCCTGCCCTAACGGTCCTTAAATGAGTAGATGCTTAGGAGCTGCAATTGTCCTTTAGCTGCTGGAGTTTCTTAGGAACTAGTACACTCTTGTTCTCTGCCTTGCCCATCCTAGGCTATGAATGTGGGCGCACCTCCAGATATGGGATGATTTGCAATGGGAATCAGTGGAATAGAGATGCTGTATGGGATCCTAGAAATGTCCATAAATGAATGGAACCAGTTGAGATTCCAGAGGTGGGGGGGAGAGGAAGGGGGGAGGGAGAAAGAGGGGGAGGGAGGAGAAGGAAAGGGAAAGAGAAATTAAATGCATGGCAAGTGAGGCCAAAGCATTTGCTCAAGTCCTTACAGAATGAGGCAGCATGTTCTCAGACACAGAGAGAAGGGCTGTCAGTTACTTAGACCATTCTATGGTGATCAGCTGTGGCCTCTTCTGTTACTCTGTACTGTGTAAAATGACTCTGTGTGTGTGTGTGTGTCAGTGAGTGTGTGTATATGTGTGTTTCTAAATATATAAATATAACCTGCTTGGTCTGTATAATGATATTTGCATGTATACAGTTTCAGGACTGACAGCTTGGTATTGGATCTTCCACAACAATCCCCGAGTCTTAGGTGTAGGAGTTGTGTTGTAGATGTATTGGTTGGGATCAGACTCCACAACTCCAATTTTGATCAGTTGTGGTTTTCTATAATGGTCTCTACTGGTTGCAAAGAGAAGTTTCCTTGATGAGGGCTGAGAACTATATTTATCTGGGGGCACAAGAACAAATATTTAGAATATAGTTAGGGATTATGCTGATTTAGTAAAGTGGAGGTTTTCTAAGATTCTTAAATTCTAATCCTGGATAAATGCCTAGGTTCCCAGTACCGGATATGAGACCCCTGTTGTCCAGTGGGCCTTAAACAGAATTAGAGGGCTGTTGGTTACTATCAAGGCACTTGTGCCACTATTACATCCCTAAGGATTTTAATGCCATGCTGGCCATTGCTATGGTTCATGGGCATCATGGCTGGGTAAGACTATTCGCTGCTCCCCTCATTTGGAAGTTCACAAGGCACCTTCTGCTATGATGGAAGCTAATCCCCAGAGAGGAGGCTTTCTGCTTAGATGCAGCTTGAGTGACTCCATTTTGAGTGTCCATGATGAGGCAGGGTGACTATCTTGTTTGTGCACGTGAACGACCACATCTGCCCAGCACGAAGCACGAGGCCTAGATTGGTGGACAGCTTATTCCTGAAAGTAAAAGCCGTCACCAGTCTTACCAAAGCAGATCAATAGCACGTGGACACACAGGCAGCTTAAGATACCGGACAGAGCAAGCCCGTGAGCTTACCGAGCACACCAAACACGCTCCTGTCACCCGGGACTGTGAAAGTAGCACCCCAAGACTGAAATGTGTAGACACACCAGCCTATCTCCTCTTGTCCAGGAAAATTACCATAGGAAAGGACTTCTGCCTCTGTCCCCAGGCTTCGGCTGGAGCCATCTCAGCCCCCTGGAAGAGCTTTGCTCTCTCCTGAAGTTGGTTGGTAAAGCTTCTTCTCTGGTCCCCTGCAGAGACTTTCCTTGTCTCTCTTCCTCTTCCAGGTCTCTTCCTCTGCCTCCAGTGCAGCCTCTAACCCTTGCATAGCTGACTGAATCAGCACAGGCCCATCAGATGTACCACTGTGGTGGGGGATGCTGACAGCAGAGGAGGCTGAGCATAAGTGAGGACCACAGGGGCAAGAGGAACCGGGTGGGATTTGGCTCAACTCTGCTGGGGATAGAAGCTGTGTAAAGTGTAACGTGCGGCCTCAGAGTTACTATTAGCAATTAAGATTGGAGTAAAGGAATCTGTGACGTCCGGTGACCATTATTGAGATGAATCAGGATCACTCGGTGAACTACAGGCAAGGAATCCGACATAGCATGTGGATGTGTTGCCTGCTAATAAATTCTGACTTTGTAGAAAGATGCAAATGTGTCTGTCTGTCTTTGTGACTCCTGCAGTCAGAGGGGCAAAGATGGAGCTGGTATGTGACTAAAGGACTTTGGCTCAGGGTGGAGCCCAGGTATTTTGGACAACAATCTAGCTGTCCTTGTTAGTGCCCTGGAATGTTCAAGGTCACGGCTTGGGTTCCAGCCTCTGCAGGGATTGGAGGACCTGCAGCTGGTGAGAGAACAGTCAAACGCTCTGTGATTTTCAGTCACACAGATGCCCCAGGGTTGGGGCAGAGGGAACTGTGTGCCCTACAGCTGGACTTAATGGTTAATACAGTCACCTAGACAGGATCCAGCTCACATAAGAACCAAGCCTCTGGAGAGGTTTGTGAGAGATTTTCTAGACTGGGTTAGTTGAAGGAAGATGGCTCCTGGACTGAACCAAAACAGAACACTTAGCCGGGCGGTGGTGGCACACGCCTTTAATCCCAGCACTCGGGAGGCAGAGGCAGGCGGATCTCTGAGTTCGAGACCAGCCTGGTCTACAGAGCTAGTGCCAGGACAGGCACCAAAGATACAGAGAAACCCTGTCTCGAAAAAAACAAAACAAAACAAAAAACAAAAACAAAAACACCCAAACCACTTGCACTCATCTCTCTCTGTGTCCTGACCGGGTGCATTGGGATCACGTGATCAGTGTCCTGACTGGGTACATGGGGATCACGTGATCAGCTGCTCCTGCAGCTACACTTCTGCACAATGGACTGAACTCGTAAACTGTAAGCAAAACAAACCCCATCTTTAAATTGCTTTTCTCGGGTATTTTCACAGCAAACGAGAAAGGTAACTAGCACATGGGATAGGACGCTAGTGCCGCCAGCACCTTTAAAAAAAAACAACTAAGGTATCTCCTCACCACTTCACTAATAGAAATAAAAAATTAAATGTTGAAGATTCCATTTGAAAATATTTCTATAAAAACGCAGCTGGAAAGATATTCCAGCAAGTGACAATATTAGTTTTCTACAGATGACCACAAATTTGGCTGTTTCAAACAACAGAAACTTGTCACTTTGAGGTTGTAGAGGCCAGAAGTCCCTCCAGGGCGAGTGGAGCTGTGAGCTCCAAAGGCTATGGGGAGAACTGGTCTCTTCCGGTTTGGGGGCCCCTAGCTCTCCGGTGTCAGCATCACTCCCATCCGAGCCCCCATCTTTGCCCAGCCTCTTCCCCAGGTTTCCCTGGCCTATTCCCCCCCCAGCTTTTATCAAACCAGCCCCCTAAGCAGGGTCAAGGCTGGGCATATCTTTTGAGTGAACATTCTTCAACCTACAACTATGATTTCAGGAGTGGGAGAAAGAACTTCCCAGTGTACATCTGGGGGGTAGGGCCACCGGCTGGTGATTACTGGCTGATACTAGGAGATGGATCTGAAAAGGGGGAGGAATTGCTTGGGGGCAAATTATGGGGGGATAATTAATGAGGGATGAGAACCTAGCCAAGTGGCAGGCGCCCAGTTGGGTGTCCTCTCTACCCCATTGGAGGATGCAGTGGAGGGTGTGGGATGAGACATGACTGCTCCTTTGGTTCCATCTGTCACAGAGCCCAGGGTACACACCTTCCCCTTTCCTCATCTACCCCTCCCCGCCTCCTGTGTGTGCACATGTGCACACACACATGCTTGGGTACCACCCACACACTTGAATGCACACACAAACACATAGGATACTGGACCGAGACTGTCATGGGCTGATGTCGAGATGCTCTATCTATAGCTTCATCATCCCCTGGGTGGGCCTGAAGGGTGAGAAGCCTGGCCTCCCAGGCATGAGAAAGAAGCTGGGGGACTAGCTGCAGGTAGGCTTGGTGAGGATGCTGGCCAGGGTCTGGTTCACTGAAGCAAGGCAGAGTCTCTGAGTAAATGTGAATGGGCTCATTTTCCTGCAGTGGTGGGCTGTTTGGTGGGGGATAAAGCAACAGAACAAAGGGATGACACCAGCTGACCTCACAGGCCTCCCTTTAGCCCACTCCGGTGGGTTCTCTGGTGTGAAGGACAGCTGCCTCAGACTCCAGGACCTGGATTCCCGGAGCAGCGGCGGACTGCGATCCCAAAGCCGCTTGGAGTCCTGCTTCCGAGCACAGCCTGGCATTGTGCCCTCCTTCTGTAGCACCTGCTACGATGCCAGAGCGACAGGCTTCGCTCAGCATCTCCTGCCCAGCACGTCGTTGGTGTTCACAGGAAGCTTGCTCCATTGAGTTCTTGGCTACAGTGTGTAAAGGGCAAGACAAAGCAAAATAAAAAACCCCAAAGAAGCAAACATATCGAAACAAAACAAAATCCTCAAACAGACACAGACTGAATCTTTGGATCACCCGACTTGTGCTTACAATGGAGTTTACTGTCTGTGAGGTTTGAAATGTGGAGTCTTTGTAGAAACATCCCTGGAGGTGAGGGCAGCTGGAACCTGAAGAAAGCAGTTTTCTCCAGGTAGGCTATGGGAGCAGAAGGGTGAAGGCCAGGGAGGGGATCCAGGCTGGATGGAGTACAAAGTTTAGACAGGTGGAGAGAAGTTAGTGGGCTGTGAGGAATCTATATCTGACAAGGACTAAGGTCATGGGTCACAGGGAGGAGGAGGGCCCAGGGGAGGCTAGTTAATATTGTTGGAGAGAGAAGTAAGAGGGTGGCTAACAGACCCCCGAAACACTGAAGAGGTGGGCTCAGCATGGCTCTGACTTGGTACCAGCGCTGAAGATGAGAGGCGGGGGGAATGTGGTAGGCCCAACATATAGTCCAATTAGGATTTGGGGTTTCCTCCTCTCTCTGAGCGTCATTTGACGCTGTATGGGGAGGGCGAGGCCGAAACCCGATCCTTTAGTACCCGGGGCCCGTTAATGTTTAATCAGAGAGGATCTTCCGATGGGGTTTGGGGTGGCGTGATCTCCCAGCCCCGAGGCATCCAGCACCCACACCCTGGAAGGCTTTCGCCCCCACGTGGACTCACGGACTGCAGTCTGAGGCTGGAGGGCTGAGCTGGGGCTTGGCGCCTCAGAGACATCACAGCCCGCAGCCCCTGAGCCCGGTGCTCCGAGTCCCGCGCGCGTCCACGTCCTTCCCAGAACCTCTCCTCTCCGCAATGGGCACCGGGTGGCCGCTGTTGCCACTGCTGCTGCTGCTACTGCGCCCTGTGGGCGCCGGTGCCCAGGACGAGGACGCAGACTACGAAGAGCTGATGCTAGCCCTCCCGTCCCAGGAGGATGGCCTGACGGATGAGGTCCCGCATGTGGCCACTGCCACCTTTCGCCGGTGCTCTAAGGTGTGGGCGAGGGTCAGGCAACGGTGTGGCTTTGGGCTTGGGGTGGCGTTCCCCGAGAGTCTTCTCTGCGCATACAGTCTTCTGGTGATCTCTAAGTGCAGCCCCGGGGTACGGGAGACAAGACCCAGCGCGCAGCTGCACCTTGTGACAGTGGTGGGGTGGGACAGGGGAGGCCATGTGCTAAATGCTTAGTTTTTAATGTGTAAGACGGAGAGACCACTGGTGTGGTCGCGCAGAGAGGGGGTCCTTCGAAGTGAGGTGACTGGGGACCGGGGGGTGGGGGGAGAACTCTGGTGCCACATCTTTCTCAACTGAGTGCCAACAGTCATCCTGGGTGTCTGTTGGGGGCTCTGTGGGCCTTGTACTCAGGGAAAGGGTGTCACAGCTGAATGACTTGGGGCACCAGTGAGCGAGTGAATGAGTGGGTGGGGTCAACTTCCTGGGCATATCTGTCCCTGACCCTGGGCCACAGGAAGCTCCTGCCTGATCAGGGTGGAGCCATTTTTTCCAAGTTAATCCTTCCCAGGGTTCCACTCAGGTTCGCTGCCTGGAAATGGACTTGGGCTTGGAGGCTGGAGTCGGCTCACCTGGCTCTGGGTGTCCAGTTACTTTGTCTTGAACTTTCCTGAAAAGGGAAGTGAGGGTCCCTTAGGTGACTACATAGGGGATCTCCGGTGGGATTACAGCCAGCGGCAGTGTGACCACCTGGCCACATCTACTGGGGCAGAAGGCAGAATGGGCTTCCTAGAGCTACCTGACCCCAGCCAGTGTGCTGGTGGGCTGATGTCAGGTTCTTAATTCAAAACACTCCTTACAATGTTCCCTGAACCCTATACCTAGAGGGGCATGGAGTAATAGAGGGCATTTTAGAGCCAGGCTTGCCTATAATCTTGGCTCTCAGGAAGCTGAAACTTGAGCTATATAGCATGACCCTGTCCCCAAAGCAACCATCATTCGAGCTAACTGGATCTACCATTCAGAGAAATCCACTTTTTTGTAACCCCCCTCCCCCACACACGGTGCTTAGCGTCATGTACAATAAGCATATATGGTCACCTCTTTTGCTCTTGGTTTGACCCATGATTACTCTGGTGCCCTGGAGTGGGCTCTTGTGTGCTTGCTAGAACCATATACCTCTCATTAGAGTCCCTGTGGTTTGGGTGCCACATGTTTCAATCTGCCAGTGATTAGCGCCACTCAAGATTCAACAGAAATGGGAGACTCAAGGCTTTCATGGGTGTTCTGCGGAGTGCGTATTTGGATAGTTCAGAGTCCAGAGCAGGGACAGAGAAACCATGGAAAATATATACATTAATTATTACTCTCACCAGACGTGCTCCAGAGACTAAAAGTCTCATGGCCAAATGCATTAAGCTGCATTGCTAAGGCCTTTCCTGAGGCATTACTTGGGCAGGTGGAAACATTGCCGCCAGAGAACTACATGAAGGTCTATAGGAACACACAGATAATGTGGGAAGGTCTGTTCTGTGCATGCTACATCGGGTCACCGTGGGTCCACTGGAACTCTCACGTCCTCTGCTTCTCTTCCTCCCTGGGGACCAGGAGGCCTGGAGGCTGCCAGGCACTTACGTGGTGGTGCTAACAGAGAAGACAGAGCGGCTGCAGATTGAACAAGCCACCCATCGCCTACAGATCCGGGCTGCCCGCCGGGGCTACGTCATCAAGGTTCTCCACATCTTCTATGACCTCTTCCCTGGCTTCCTGGTGAAGATGAGCAGTGACCTGTTGGGCCTGGTGAGCTACCCTATTGGGCATGGGACTTCCCAGGAGGGACGGGCTCCCGTTTCCATGTCCAGACTGACCTTAGTGAGTACCTATGAACTCTTTCTGGGTCCAGGAGGCCTCAGAATTTGCCTGAGAAGTTGAGCCATGGCACCTCAAAAAGTGCCATGGCCAGCTCGGTTTAACTTAGAGCAGAGGTCTCTGTTTCCCAGGACTAACTGTAAGCCAGATGTGGAGATGGTAACCATCATTTAAGGACTAGTGGAAAATGTGGCTTTTTAAAAATACATACACACACACACACACACATACATACATACACACACACAGGGATAGGTTGAGACAGTGTCATGCTGTCTTGAACTTATGGTTTCCCCAGCTCTGCCTCTGGAGTACTTGTATTACCAACAGGCACCGACATCCCCACTGAACGTGGAGTGTTTAAGCAGATGTTAAGTGATGAAACTGGCAGAGGATAGGTTACGGAGCCCTGGGGATACTGAGGCCCTAGAGATGTGGTGGTCTTCCCGGAGGGGGGCATGGAGAGGGGACGCTGAAGCATGGAGAAATGGCACGTTACCCGAGGATGTGGCTGCTGTGAGCCTGGCTACGGAGCAGGATACAGGCCCCCTCACTATCACACTGATGTGGATGCACACTGGCGGCCTCTGCCTGGGAGTCTAGTGCTGTAATCATTTCAGAGGATAGAGCTGGTGGCGGACACATGAGGGTTAGCACTGCCGTCCTGATCAGAGTGTGAGATTTAGGCACTAAGATTCCTGACCGCCTTCTCGACGCTGGGCACAGCCTGACTCCCGGGTGAGATGTGGAGGCCAGAATCCTTCTGACCAATCATATGGGTTCATCCACTCGAATTACAGAGCACTGTGTTCCCTAGCCAGAGAGGAGTGAGAACCCTAGCCTGTGGTCTGTCTGGCTTCTGGGCCCCAGGAGGGAGACTTTGGGAGAATGTGGGTACATGCTGGTTAGAGACATGGACAGCAGTTGCCTCAGGTCGGGGATGATGTGGGCTACAGTTAGCCGGGGAGCTTTTGAAGCTAAGTGATATGGCTCTCTGGCTTCCGTAGGCCTTGCAGCTGCCTCACGTGGAGTACATTGAGGAAGACTCCTATGTCTTTGCCCAGAGCATCCCTTGGAACCTGGAGCGGATTATGCCAGCAGGGCACCAGACAGAGGAATACAGCTCCTCCAGTAAGGTCCCCAGTAAGCCTCCCGCCTCCATTTGCTTTGCTCTGACCCCCTCCCCCGCTTGCTAGGGCTCCAGAGTCTGTACTGACCTCTTCTGTCCTCTCTGCATTGCTCCATGCAGAGTGCTAGGGTCTTCCCTTAAACGACCCTCCCTCCAGCTTCTCGTCCCCGGTGGCTTCATTTCCCCCATCTGCACAGACCCCTCACGCTTCACTTCTCTCAGGGAAGAGGCTAAGCCTGACTGAGCCACTGTCTGTGGGATACCCAGCCCTGTAGCCTGGGACAGACCTCTCAGTAGGACAGACACAGCCCACTGCAGCTGCTCCCTTCTGGATAGCTAATCTCCCAGTTCACCCTGTCCTCTCCCTCCAGTACCATCCGACGGCTGGAGACTCTCTGTCTTGTTTTCAGAGATAGAGGAAGGTGACCCGGGTCTGGTAGGATTGTGAGTGATACAGAGTCAGAAAAGCTGGCGGGTACCTGCTTTGGGAAAGGGTCAGGTTCTGCAGAGTGTGACGTGTCTGTCCCCTGTGGGGTTTCTAGTCTGTAAGGAAGGTTAGTCTATTGCATAAATAGATGGAATATGGATTATGTGAGGTCGATGAAGTTCTGTAGCTAGCTGGGAGTGTTTGAGCTTAGGCTGCATCCAGCCAGCCAGAGTGCCCCCTGGGGTGGCCACACAGAGCTCTCCTGTGAGACACCTTGTCCTGCTCCTTTACCATACCTTCTAGGGACTGAAGTTGGCCTGAGGCCTGCTAGGGAGGTACTCTAGGACTTAATTGTGTCCCCAGCTCCAGGATGAGAATTTTTTTAAAGATACCTTCATCTTTATTTCCGGTGTGTAAGTGTATTTTCTAAACGTATATCTATGCACCATGTGCACACAGTCTCCGCAGAGGCTAGAAGCGGGCATTGGGTCCTCTGGAGCTGGGGTTACAGATGGTCGTTGGCCTCTGTGTGGGTGCTGGGAAGAGAACCCAGTTCCCATCCAGGAGGAACAGGTGCTCTCAGTCATTGAACCATCTCTCTAGTCCCCCAGGATGAGAACTTTTGAGAGTGGCTGTCACCTTGGGCTCCTCCTTTCCTCCCCATCCTCCTAGCTCTCTCTCCTTCCATAGGAAACAGGTATGTGCTATCCTCCACAGCCTCCCCACACCAAGCCTGCACAAGCATCCTCCAGCCCCGTCCCTTGTCTCACGCAGTGCTTACTTCTTGCCTTGTGCCTGCTTCTTGGAGACCCTCACCCTCTCGGGGATGGAAGGTACAGGTGCCAGGTTCACAGTGAGCATCCTGTGCTGAGTTCCTGCCTGACCTCACTGGAGGAAGAAAGAGCCCTGGGCTTACCTGGCCCTGGCTGGTGAATGTGTGGACTCGAGAGCCTCAGTTTCCTGTCTGGGGATGTGCCAACGAGGATGCCAGGCAGCCCTGTTGGTATCTTTTCAGCCCCTGTCTCAGCGAGCTGTAAGAGGCTTATGCTTGGGAGGCTGGTTTATTTTATACTATGATATTATGCTTTGAATGTTCCTATTGTTGTCTCACATGGAACTGGACCGCTTAGCTCACCCCTGGATCTGTCGATTGCCAGCTACAGGCTTTGGGCAGCTCCCTCCCTGTTCTCTCTGTGCCTCACTCCTTGCGGTAAAATAGATTCAGTAGCATGTAGCTTGCAAAGAGCATGGGGGACATTCCGTGAGCTGTCTGATATGTAGGGTGGCAGACAGCTCAGGACATATCAACAACCTTAACCCCACAACTATTCTCTTCCCTTCCCTTCCACGAATGCTGCCATGGGAAGATGGAAGCGGCCAGGTAGAGGTGTATCTCTTAGACACCAGCATCCAGAGTGACCATCGGGAAATTGAGGGCAGGGTCACCATCACTGACTTCAACAGTGTGCCTGAGGAGGATGGGTCACGCTTCCACAGACAGGTGAGTGTCTCAGACTCCCACTTTGTCTCAGAGGTTGGGCAGAGGTGAGCAGAAGTGCCCCCCCCACACCCCGCCCCGAGCATCCTGTCAGATTTGCCTGACTTTCCCTGCCATCTGTGGGGTGGGATGTCAGTCTGTCCAGGCATCTGCTGATATATCATGGGGTGAGGAGAGTCCTTTCACATGACCCCTGTGTCGATTGAGCAGGCCAGCAAGTGTGACAGCCATGGCACCCACCTGGCAGGTGTGGTCAGCGGCCGGGATGCCGGTGTGGCCAAGGGCACCAGCCTGCACAGTCTGCGTGTGCTCAACTGTCAAGGGAAGGGCACGGTCAGCAGCACCCTCATAGGTGAGTGGCTCTCTGGGTTCTGTCATCGGTGAGAAGGTAGCCAAAGCTGAGCAGGAACCAAGGTCTCATAGTCAGGCAGTCTCTGCTACAGTTTAGGGTGATAGAGTTGGTGTGGTCCCAAAGATGAAGAATGCAAGGGGGAAATGGAGGCTTGGGAGGGGACAGGGCTCATTCCAGGTGGGTCTCTGGGTGAGTGCTCTTTCACCATTCTCCACTCTTCCCCACCAGGGCTTTTACAGTGCTGTTTTCTTTCTTTCTTTCTTTCTTTCTTTCTTTCTTTCTTTCTTTCTTTCTTTCTTTCTTTCTTTCTTTCTTTTTTTAAATGATGCAGCATTAGACTTGCAAAGCCCTGGTGGTAGAAGATGGTAGAAGTCTTCTTTCCCCATCCCTTTGCTTGCCACCAAAGCCAGGGCACTTACTCGGCAGGGGAACTGCAGCAGATCTTTCCAGACTTCTGCAGGTCACTCCACTAGTCCATCCCAGCAGGTACCCAGAGGGCTAGCACTTTGGGATGTAGGTAGAGGAAAGGGAGTGAGGGAGCACTTGGCTTATTGCCTCTCACTGTGCTGGGCACGTGAGTACACGGCTTGGCATATAATTCTGAACCTGGCATGAGATGCTTGTTAAATGGCCAGTAATCACAGCCAGGGAGAGTGGTTTGGCCAGGGCCCATAGCTGAAGCCTGCCAGCCTCTGGGGAAGGAGAGGCTAACTAATGGTTTGACTACAACCAACCTAGTCAGATGCTGGTCCTGAGCCAGCCCAGGCAGCTTGGCCTATGAACCCTGCCTGGGCTTTCAGTTGTTTATCTATCTATCTATCTATCTATCTATCTATCTATCTATCAATCTTTCTTTCTTTCTTTCTTTCTTTCTTTCTTTCTTTCTTTCTTTCTTCCTTTCTATCTATCCATCCATTCTTCCATTTATGTATTTATTTATTTATTTATTTATTTATTTATTTATTTATTATGTATACAATGTTCTGCCTGCGTGTGTACCTGCCGGCCAGAAGAGGGCACCAGATCTCATTACAGGTGTTTATAAGCCACCATGTGGTTGCTGGGAATTGAACTCAGGACCTCTGAAAGAACAGTCAGTGCTCTTAACTGCTGAGCCATCTCTCCAGCCCCCATTTATCTATTTTTATGTGCATGAATGTTTTGCCTACATGGGTGTATGTGTACCAGGTACATATCTGGTGCTCACAGAGATCAGAAGAGGGGGTCAAATCTTCTGGAACTGGAACTACAGTTGGTAGTGAGCTACCATGTAGATGGCTGGGAACTAAACCCTGGTCCTCTTTAAGAGCATCAAGTGATCTTTCCCACCCCATGCGTGGGACTTAGCGCACAGTCATTGACACACATTTAAATCAATAGCTTCTGTCCCATCAGTGACCTCTTGGGCCTGTCCCACCCCCTTATTGACTAACCCCAGTCCAGCTTGCCACCCTGGAGGCCACTGTGTAGAACAAGACTGTTCATTCCCCGGAAGTCCTTACTCAGGCCGGGCTAAGCCTCTGGAGGGCTTCTTGTGGGAGAACACTCCCTGCTTCCAGGCCCCACCAGTGTATAGAAAGCTCCTAGTGAATTCATTACAGGGCAGAGTGGGTTTAGCATGAGGGAGTTACTGCATCCTGCATCCACTCTGGCCGCATGATTCTCTGCATGAAGCTGAGGTATGGCCCAAACTAGAGGTGGGTTTTCCCAGCTCAGAAGGTCTGGATTAAAGGTGTGTCTTCCCACCTCAAAGATCTGGATTCAAAGTGGATTTTCCCACTTCAAATTAAGCAAAACTCCCTTACAGCTGTGCCCTCCATTTTTGGGCTTTAGTTAATACCAGATGTAGTCAAGTTGACAACCGAGAATAACCATCACTTCCTGCAACCAAAGTGTGTGGTGTTTCCAGCAATAATGTCCCACTATCTCGTTCTGGGGAACACTTGGCTCCTTTAGTTTTGAGTCTAAGCTCAAGTCTAGAGGGCAGAATTCTTCCTTCAGGGAACCAGTCTTTCTCTCTTCCGGCATTTAATAGATTGGGTGAGGCCCACCAACATTTTGGAAGTCATCCACTTTACTCAAAGAAAGTGAATAAATGATTTCAATGTCAGTCCTATGTAAAACTACTTTCGAGGCAGCAATCAGGGTTGGTTAAGCATCAGGGCACCGAACTGTCACAAAGTGATCCATCGCCCCATGCCTCTGAGAGAAGGAACGGGAAGAGGAAAGCACACCTTTCTAGAAGGAGACCTGAGCTTTCTTTTTTTTGCAGGTCTGGAATTTATTTGGAAAAGCCAGCTAACCCAGCCTTCGGGGCCATTGGTGGTGCTGCTGCCCCTGGCGGGTGGGTATAGCCGGATCCTCAACACCGCTTGCCAGCACCTGGCAAGGACTGGGGCCGTGCTGGTTGCTGCAGCTGGCAACTTCCGGGATGATGCCTGCCTCTACTCCCCAGCTTCCACCCCAGAGGTGAGTGCAATGCTGTCCCCCCAGAACCAAGGGAAGGTGGCAGATGCCCCCCGCTCTGCTGGCTGAGCTCCCAGGGCTGAAAGTGGTCAGAGCTCTCAAGTGGGACCTTCGTGGGACTCGTGCCTTCTCCATCCCAACCAACTGTCCTGTCCCGTGCCTTAACCTCCCTCCTCATGTCCAGCTCTCCACCCATAACTGACCCTAGTGAGACTGGAGGCCGCAGCCAGCCCCAAAGCCCTCATATGACCATCAGCATATCCAGCATGTCTGGGACTGTGGCAGGTGCATCCTGGGAGGGGCCTCCCTGGAGGACCTGACAGTCCAGTGGGTCCATCTTCATCTGGGGGACACCTGCAGGGCAGTGGACTGTTAATGATGGAAGTGTAGGAGTGGGAGGTACCTGTCCCAGTTCAAGCCTTGCTATAACCCAGCCTGCCCTCCCTGACCACCAGGGATTACCAGACTGATGGATTTAACATTGCCAAGGCCCAGCATGTCTCTTCCTCCTGGCCTGTCTTAGGCTTCTACACAGTACCATGCCTGCCTGACCGAAGAACCGTTCCTCCTCAGTCTCTTCATTACAACATGGGCTCCACAGGGAATCAGGAATGGGGTCTGGCACATGGTGGGGATCTCTGGCCAAGGCGAAATGCCAACGTTCCCCTCCAGGAGCTGCCTTTCTCATGGTGGACAACATTTCATCGGCACACAAGGGGGCATTTGAGTTGGCTAGTCCAGAGGCAAGATCTTCCTATCCCCAATGTGGCCCTCATCTTTCTCTGCCACCCACCTCCTCACCTTGCCAGGTCATCACAGTTGGGGCCACCAATGTCCAGGACCAGCCAGTCACCCTGGGGACCTTGGGGACCAACTTTGGACGCTGCGTTGACCTCTTTGCTCCCGGGAAGGACATCGTTGGTGCTTCCAGTGACTGCAGCACATGCTTCACGTCACAGAGCGGGACATCACAGGCTGCTGCTCATGTGGCTGGTGAGTCGCCATCCTGCCATCCTGCCGCCATGGACCTTTGGCGGGCAGCAAGATCCGTACCCTGACCCTCTGGGACAGGTTCTGAGCCCAAGGGTGCCTGTGGTGAACAGCTCTCTGTCAGTGTGTCTGAGGAAGAGGTTTTTATTTTGGATTGCGACTTCAGAAGGTTCACCCCATGGTCGCTTGGCACTTTTATTTTAGGGCATACCCTGGTGGGGAGTGTGCGGCAGAGCAAGACTGCTCTCCTCATGTGGTTGGAAAGCAGAGAGGGCTTTTGACTATGACACACCCCAGTGACCTATTTCTATTAGGATACATCTTCTCCTCCAATGACCAAGCCTTCAACATTTACGTTTTTCGGGGTTTTTTTTTTTGGGGGGGAGGGATATTTAAGAATCAAATTATCACAATGTCCTGAAGAACACTGGGTATACCAGGTTGCACAAACCAATGGAAGAGAAAGCAGTCAGGGCTGTCGGAGCCCCACGGAGGTACCTGCACAGCCTGGAGGTCAAGGAGGCCTCCCTGGAGGAGGGAAGTTTGATGTAGGGTTTGATGGACGGCTTCCCCTAGCAACCGCCTGCAGTTGCCAAGGCCCATAGGCAGGAGAGGATGTCTTCTCATCTGACTTTTCACCGAGTAAGGGATTGTAGGCGTTTACATTCCCAGAGGAGTAGGGTTTTTTTTTTTTAATTTTTTAAATTTATTTATTATGTATACAACATTCCTTCCTTGTATGCTTGCATGCCAGAAGAGGGCACCAGATCTCATTACAGATGGCCATGAGCCACCATGTGGTTGCTGGGAATTGAACTCAGGACCTCTGGAAGAGCAATCAGTGCTCTTAACCTCTGAGCCATCTCTCCAGCCCCAGGAGTAGGTTTTATATGTGTGTGCATGTGTACATGAAGTGTGTGTGTGTGTGTGTGTGTGTGCATGCAAGTGTTTGTTCCTTTGTGTACACCTGGGCAGGAGTCCTATGGCTGGGAACGAGGGTCAGGCCACCTTCTCTCATTCTGCACCCCCAGGCATCGTAGCCAGGATGCTGACCCTGGAGCCGGAGCTCACCTTGGCTGAGCTGCGGCAGAGGTTGATCCACTTCTCCACCAAAGATGTCATCAACATGGCCTGGTTCCCTGAGGACCAGCGGGTGCTGACCCCCAACCTGGTGGCCACACTGCCCCCCAGCACTCATGAGACAGGTGAGCAGGATGGCAGGGAGGGCACACTGTCCTCTTCCTGGTCCTCACAAGAGGGTTTTCTTTCCTTAGCGAGAGTTTAACAGCAGAAGCTTTGGAAGGGCTTGATGACATTTTCACGATGGTATTCCCATGGGAAAACAGTGAGCTTGAAGGCCCTTCTTTTCTGCCGTCAGCATCCCAAGACCTTGCTCATCTAGGACTTGTTGCAGGCGGGCAGCTGCTCTGCCGGACGGTGTGGTCGGCACACTCGGGGCCCACACGGACGGCAACTGCTGCAGCCCACTGTGCCCCAGAAGAGGAGCTGCTGAGCTGTTCGAGCTTCTCCAGGAGCGGGAGGCGACGGGGCGATCGGATAGAGGTACCTTGGCCCTGTGCATGTGTCTGTCTATCCCCCACCAGTCCCAGCCCTCAGCAGCTGCAGCTGGTTGGTCCCATCTTCAGGCTTAAAGGCGTGGTCAGAGATCCACATCCAGGGTGAGCAGTGCTTCTCTGCTGGTCTGTGGAGCTGGGGTAAGGGGTATGCAGATGCCGGGTCCTAGGGACAGCTCCTGTGACAACTTCCTAGCTGGGGCTGGAGCTGCTATGTCAGCTGCCTGTTGTCTCCACTTGGAAGCAGAGTCTCAGTGTCTGGAAATTTTATGATGGAGCTATCTGGAGATGGAACAGTCTGGGGCCTGGAAAGCTCCTTGTCTCTATAGCTGTGGGGATAAGGATAATGCTGAGGGTTCCCAGGGTCTCAGCTAGGTGTCCCTGTACCTTTGTCCCAGCCCTGTATTCTTTCTTACTGGTTCTTGTTTTTCTGTGGCCCTCAGACCACAGGGGGCCAGCAGGTCTGCAAGGCCCTCAATGCATTTGGGGGTGAGGGTATCTACGCTGTTGCTAGGTGCTGCCTGCTTCCCCGTGCCAACTGTAGCATCTACACTACCCCTGCTGCCAGAGCTAGCCTGGAGACCCATGTCCACTGCCACCGGAAGGACCATGTACTCACAGGTAGGAATCCAGTGCAAGCTGGGAGAAAGGCTGTGTTTTTGAGTGCTTGACTCCAGAGCCTGGTCCTCTAGAGCCCGAGACCCAGGGCCCTTCTTAAGCTTTGCTTCCATGTAGTGCAATCCTCTTCCTCCTCGGTTTCCTTCTACAAGAGAGGGGTGAAGGCAGTGCCTCCTTGGGGGTGATTATGGCTGGGTAAGATGGCGCATAGGCTGAGGGGGCCTAGTGTCACCCAAGGGAAGGCTCTAAGGCCTGTCTCCAAGGGGGCGACTTCACTTGGAATTCTGGCACTCGGCAGTGGGATCAAGCCCTTTATCAGCCCCGTGCTCGGTTTCTTCACCACGAAGTGCAAGGATGCATGCCAAGCACGTTAGCCTGGTGCTGGGACAAGGTACATTAGCTGTCCTGGTCATCTCACTGCCCCGCCTCTGGGCGAGGGAGCCAGAAACATCCCCAGGCAGTAGTAGAAATCACAGGTGACGACGTTGAGTGCCATTAGGGGTTGGTGGCTCTCAGGTCAGGAGGCTGAGCAATCCCGTGTGGATAGAGAATGTGGAGCACATGTGTGGACCACATGTGTGGAGCACGTGAAGGGGTCCCTGGGAATTGCTTGCTCAGGGACAGATTCCAGTGGACTACAGGCTGGGGAAGCCACTGAAGGTCCCAGAGTGAAGGGTGGGGCCGAGCTTTGGCACAGAATGAATGTGCAGGGGGCAGATGAGGCCAGTGGGTGACTGCAGACTGGACTAGGCAAGGCTCCCTAACCATGTTGGTTGCACTTCTGTACTGGGCTCTCTTGGCTTTGGGAGTGTCAACAGCTAAACCCCAGGGCAGGTCTGGAGCAGTGAAAGCCTTTGACCTTCTCTATCTGTAGCCTAGCAGAACTGCACTCCCCAGTGAAGGAAGCTGCCCCTCCAGGTGGAGCGGCTCTACTGAGGTCCTGTAGCCAGGATACAGGGCCCTCCAGTCCCGGACTCTGTAATATACAGTCTTTGCTGTACATCGTTCTATGCGGGGACTTCACACATACTGCCTAGATTCTTCTGCTTGCAATGTTACAAAAGGGAAACTGAGGCTTGGTATAGCTGAGTGTGACCTCTATCTATGATTTTGTAGCTGGTGGTGTCCCTTACTTCCAAGACCAGAGGGGGTCTGTAGGTGTCCCAGGCAGATCTGGGTTCATGCCTTAGATTTTGGTGGTAGGCTGGGGAAGGAACTCAGAGGCTCTGAGCACCTCAGGCTGAGGAGCCCTGTCCCGTCCCTCAGCCCCCTTCTCTGGGTGAGAAGACCATGCTTTTTTCTTAAGAAAGCAAGGCTCCAAGACGTTGAATGGCTCTGCCAAGGCCACCCAGATGGTCAGTGGCAGAAGTGACAATCCAGGAATCCTGTCGCTCAAGGCAGTAACATCTCTTCTACTCTGCGCTGAAGTAGCGTTTGGTTGGGGGCAGAAAGACGGGAGGTTCACAAAACCCCAGTGTCTGAGCTGGATGCCCTCTGTTCTAGGCTGCAGCTTCCACTGGGAGGTGGAAGACACCGGTGTCCTGCGGCAGGCTGTGCTGAGGTCCAGACATCGGCCTGGCCAGTGTGTTGGCCACCAGGAGGCCAGCGTCCATGCTTCCTGTTGCCATGCCCCAGGCCTGGAGTGCAAAATCAAGGAGCATGGGATCTCAGGTCCTGCAGAGCAGGTGAAGGGGTTGGCGGTGACTGGGTACCTGGGTCTCGTGGGGTGGCGGGTGAGCCAGGCAGTTTTTACTGTGGTATGGATAGTACGTGTGTGTTTGCGCATGGCAGGCAGGGCTGGTTCTGCTCTTGTCCAGATAAGCAAGGCTCGTTACTCACCCTGCTCCTCTTTGAAAGCATGCATGACCACGGGAAGTGGGAAAGAAACACAGTGCCTGAGCGTTTTCTGACCTGGCCATTATTAAGGCTGCTGGGAGGCAGCTGGGGCAGGGACTCTGCAGAGTCTGGACACAGAGCCATGCAGGTGTGACTCAGGGACAGCTAAGTGAAGGTTGAGGGAGGGAAGAGCCCTGGGAAGAGGCCCTGAGGCCTGACAGCTGGCCTTTTGGAGCCTGAGATAGGAGGCTCTGTGGAGCGGGGCGGAGTGGGGCCGGAAGATGCGCTGAGGGAATCTCAGTTCTCACTTTATCTACAGTGAGCACAGGTACCCTGTGGCTGCCTCCCTACTGGTCCTAGACGAGGTAGAGGTTCCAGCTAAGCCCACCAGGAGTGTCCATTCTGGTGGGAGAGGACAGTAAACAAAGTTGCAGAGTACCAGGAGGGTAAGATGGAGCAGGATGGAGCAGGACGAGTGGGGGGGTTGAGGCACCCATGGGATGGGATGGAGCCTTCATCAGGAACAATATTTCTGGCAGAGGAAACAGCCAAGGCCAAGAAGGGTGGCAGCAATGTCTTGAGTGACAGGGTCGTCCAGGCCAGTAGGGCAGGGTGGGACTCAGAGGTGTGGAGGAAGGATGGGGTGGGGGCTAAAGCACCAGTCAGATCTTAGGGATTGCTGCGTGATGCAGCCATGTAAAGGCTGAGTGTGCTCTGACCTGGGGGCTGACCAGGCACAGTCACTGCACTGGGAAGAGGTGGCAGGAAACCTGCAGTGGCCCAGCCTAGGAGGTGAGAGCCTAGGCTGGGGTGGGAGATGCAGGGAGACTGCAGGTCTGGAGATGGGTGTGGGTGAGGAGGAAGAATGGGTTTGGTGTTTCCGTTGAGCCTCTCAACAGTTGGGGTTAGCGTTAAATGGGATGGAAGCCTGCAGAGGTGCTGACTTTGAGGACGTGAAGGAGGCCGAGTTAGCTATCTGTCCTGGAAGGAGTGTGTGTTGGTTTCTGTTGGGTGTTGCCCTATCTGGGTCTGAGAGGCTGTGGAGTTTTGACAGCCCCCAAGTCCCAGACACAAGCTTTCTTCCTCTGGACTCTGGCAGGTCACTGTGGCCTGTGAGGCAGGCTGGACCCTGACTGGATGCAATGTTCTCCCTGGGAAATCCATCACTCTGGGGGCCTATGCCGTGGACAACACATGTGTGGCAAAGATTCGTGACACTGATCCAGCAGGCAGGACCAGCAAGGAAGCCACAGTAGCCGCTGCCATCTGCTGCCGTAGTCGGCCTTCAGCCAAGGCTTCGTAGGCTCACCAGTGACAGTCTCAGGCAGGGAGGGTGCCTGCCGCTGGGTGCAGATACACCTGCCTGGCTCTCCTGTGGCTGGCCACGGGTGGAGAGAATCTGTCTGGGAGAACTTGGTGTCTCACCCTGGATACCCCTTCCTGGTGTACCTGTAGGGAAGCCCCTCCCTCAATGTGGGGCCTGTGCTTGGCACTCTGCCATCAGAGGTTGTGGTTGGCTCTGGCCAGCTGCTTTAGTTACCAGAGCCAGTAGGCACTTGCTGCAAGGGTTGAATTCAGTCCTCAGGCCTCCAGGGTATATTTATCCTGTGGGAAGGTAATGAGGGAGACCCTTGGAGGTTCAGGGACCAAGTGCCAGACTGGGGAATTGAGTGTGAGTTGCTGAGACCCCTTACAGCCTGCTCACATTGGAGATACTATTTTGGGATCCCTGATTAAATTCGGATCAGTTCTGCACATATCTAGGGGCGATGAAGAAATCTAGCCAGTCGTGGATCCAACTGTGAGGCCATGGACATCTTCCAGATGTCATCATCTGTTGTACCCCAGGCTTTGGCCCTGCTCAGGCTAACTGGCTGTAAGCTCCCAGCTGACTTTGCACTTGAGAGCCATAGGGTGCTTACCCCACCTCACCCCATCCCCACTACTACCCCGCACAGGAAAGACCGGCAGTCTTGCTTTGTGGAGGAAGAAGACAGGACCAGGGAGGGGAGTGCCTGGTGATGTCACACAGCCAGTGGTGTCAGGACATAAATCCAGAGTGGCTGGCCCTGAAGCTATGCCTCTTGGGAGTACCAGGCTGGGCACCCTATTTCTGAAACAAATGAGACAACAGGACAGTCTGTGCTTCAGCAGTTTGTCCTTAGACTGCTCCGTAGGACACAGGCCCTTCCCATGGCTACCACAGCCCCTACTCACATGGACTGTGAGGAGAATGACTATGCCAAGGCCACACAAGATGACAAGACCACCTCCATCCTCTCAGCTTCTTCTGCCTTTTTATAGTAAGCTTTCCCTACTCATGTTGCTTTTGTAACTTGATATTTATTCCGGGTTTTGTAGAGTTTTTATTACGTGGTGAGTTTTCAGAATAAAAGCAGTTGATGTGACTACCTGCACCCGACTGTCTAAGGGACTGCCTGCTTACCAAGTGCAACCATCTGCTGGGTGCTGGTGTGCACAGGCCTGTAATGGGAACGCTCTCCTTGTGACCATTCTAGGAACGCAGTAACTGTCTTCCCGTAGCCTCCTGACTCCTCAGAGTTCTGGTACTTTGTCTTGGAGAACCTGGTTCCCTTGGGCATTCTAGATTCTTGTGGCTCCTGCCCACCAGCATGCCCAGTTCCCAACACCTCATCCATCTCTACCCAGTGAAGGTACAGGGGGCAGCAGAGTATATGGACTCATTCGCTCCCAAGTCTGTGGG
The DNA here is from genome assembly GCF_014885135.2 of Alexandromys fortis. NCBI lineage: Eukaryota > Metazoa > Chordata > Mammalia > Rodentia > Cricetidae > Alexandromys > Alexandromys fortis. Next base: position 6,142,673 of record NW_026067908.1, read on the forward strand.
TGTTTCTCAGGCAGACCATGGCTGCTCCTGATCTGAAGTGAAGCATGCTCTCAGATCTCTTCCCAGTGTGCAATGTGCAAACATCGCCCTCATCCAGTGATATCTCTTGATATCACGGTCTTAAGCAAAGTCTACGTCTATATAGCAAACGGATCTGCCAAAAATCTCCCAATTGTTTTCTGAACTTTAGTGTCATGTGTGGAAAGCACTCTAGTTGACGGATGCTAATGGCTCAAATGTCAGAATGGTGTTTTGGCACCAGAGCCACTGGTACTTGTGCTTTCAGCCCAGCTGAGATCTCTGCTGTCCCCTACATGGCAAAGGACCATATGCTGGTTGGTCAGAGAGCCACACGTGGACAGATGGTTGGCAGGTATTCACCAAGGATTGGGAGGAAGGGCTTGGCCTGCAGGGAGTGGAAGATGTAGCACTAAGGGGATGGGACCCATGTGAACAATGTAGGCCACCAGGAATGACTGACCAGAGCAGGAAACTTAGCTTGAGACTCCTGAAAGCTGAGGCTACAGGTCCTGAGCCCATGATTGCTTTCCCTGTCCAAGTGGTGCACAGAGATCTTGGAAAGAAAGATCAGCGAAGGCCGGGAGGACACAGCCCCTTGCAGCGTGGCCCTCACTCTCTGCCACCTACACTGCTCCCCAGTGTCCCTCCCACAGCCCGTGTGACATTCAGAGAAAAATGTCTGTGAGACCCCAACTCTACATTTTTGAAAAATTTATTTCCTACTCTTAGAAGCTAAGAACTCCACCACACATGAACCAAATTTTGAATCCAGAGTCTTCCCTAGTTTATCTACTTCCTTTTGAAATTTTATAAACAAGATTTTGTACACAAGAGGTAGCAGAGGAAAATTCCAGTCTGCTTGTTCCAAGCTCAAAAGATGCTGCACACGCCTGGGTGTTAGCAGGGAGGGTGGGGCAAGCCAGGTGAGTCTTGTGGCTCGAGCTCTGGGTTTTGCGGCTACTAGCTGCTGGCAACCATGAGCGTCCACCTGGGGAGCTACAGGCAAGCTTCCTGTGGGAGGCTCATCTGTCTGTCCCAGGATGCCTTAGGAGCAGGAGAGCAGTCCTGAGGTCAGCCTGGACTGCAAGAGCTTCTTGAGAACACACAGCGTTGAGTCAATTGTGCAATTCCTGCTTGATTGCGGACCACTGTAAAAGATTATAAAAACATCTTCATCCAAAAATTGGCAGTAAAAAGGACAACTCTTCCAAGGCAAGCTTGCCATAATTGTCACTTTGTGTACTACATTTTAAAAAGTCCTCATACGTTAGTGGACTGCAGCTGTTGGAAATCAAGTGGTTACTGGTAACGTGGAAAAGATGCTCAATGCAGCAACACGGGAAGAAGATGGACCAAAGTGTACAGTGCCGGTGATCCTGACGCAGCTTTATGTGAGAACAGCAGGTGCAGGGGCAGAAGGCGTCGTTTCCATAGGAAATAAGGGGACTGACTAGAAGTGGCAATTTCACTCCTGAATTCGGGCTCCTGAGTGCAGTTGCCGGCAGCGATATCCCATTGGTACCATCGCCAGCATTTCAATACATGTCCACACAATCTTTCTGCAAGCACGGGTGTGAAGAGATGGTGAGTCGGAAGGGAACAGTGGGACATGGATGTTCAGGTATTCAAATCAATTTTAGACCCTCACATTCAAAAACTGTAAGAACACCAGAACCTGACCAAATCTGCCACTTGCCTCTGTTTCCTTGAGGACACAGCTCTGCTCTTAACCCTTCCTTCTTTGTGAGTGACCAAAGCTGGCACTGGCCTGTGAACAGCAAATGAAGGGTCCCTGAAGCACACAGCAGGGAATGCCACCTGCCTGCCATGTGTCCCCACAATGCAAAAGCAACCAAAAAGGCACTTAGGGGTTGGCTGTGCCTCTCTGACTTGGCAAATCTAGCTGACAGTGGCAGGCTGGCACCTCCAGAGGCTCCTTTAGTTCTGTGCATGGCAAGTGGAAAATAAGGCAGAACATGTAACTAAAGGTGACACAAGGAAGACACTGAGCAATTCAAAATACAAAATGGAAAGAGCACAGCAAACGGCTGTGTAACCCCAGCCTGAATGAGTGACTGATACCATGTTGGCAAACACAACGAAATGGATGGTATCTAATTATTTTTTTTAGTTATTTCAGAGAAAGTAAGTTTTAAATCTTGCCTTTTCAGTATCAGTCATGTCAAGGAGAAACAAAGTCTTGGATTCTTTCTCTGTAGTAAAATTATGATCAATTTCACAAAGCAGCAGCTCCCAGCTTAGGTATTTAACTCAATATACAATCGATACAAGGGTCACAGGAATCATGTTTAAGTAAAAACAAATGATTGCAGATCACATGACTTAAGACTAGTTTATTCAATATGTCTCCGAGCATTAAAAAGGTAATTTTATGAAGTCAAACTCAATAAAATTATAAAGTGCTTTTAATTTTGTTGTTTTAAAATTTTATTTTGGGAACAACCCATCACTTTTCAGTGACTGATGTCAAAGAATGCACCCTATACTTCTAGAGAACATAGCTTTTTGTTTTGTTTTAAATTTATTATTGCTCTTTTCAATCTTGAATCAGAAAATACCTTAAAGAGCTTAATAATGCCACAATTTCTGATACTAGTAACATGTCATCAAGATCTAAGATTATGCTGAGGGCTCTTAACTAGACAAAACCAGAGATTCTGTACAAAGAGGGAGACATATTAAATACAAAGGTCTGTGTAAACCAGATCCAATTACTATTTTACAATGAAAGGACTTTTACCACATATCTTTACATCATTCTAAATTGGATATTCCTATTCAATGTTACTGCAGATTAAAAATTTCCCTCACATACCTAAAAATATAAAAACCAAAGGATCCTCCTCTAACAGCCCCCCAACAAAGAGAAAACTGTAGCTTTATCTCTCCATCCTCACTCTCTATGTTCATGTATCAGAAGTTTGCCACCTGCTTTATTTCCTGAAGTGTCAGTGCACATATAATCCGGGGACAGCTGGTCCACATGCCAGGATTCTCCCACTGCCAAGCAGCTCTCAACCTTCTAGTGGCTAGAGAAGGCTTCCCTTCAGAACACATGGTCCTCCATCACACTCCTGGTTCAAACTCCAGGCTCTTGTAAGGGCTTCAAGGATGAGATTCTGGTTTCTAAAAGGTGCTGAGCTTCCCATCTGGGCACACTGCTCTAAGGGTCAACATCATCAAGGTCACTTCTTAATTCACCAATCATCATGGGAGACTCTGAACCCTAAGGCAAAGAAAGGAAGTTAAGGTTCCTACAATTAAAGTTAGGAAGAGTTTCCCACACTGACTTCCTTACTTGTGGTCTGTAATTTAAGTATATCCTCATTGAGCAACTTAGTTCTGCTTATTAGAAGGTAATAAAACACAATGTTATTACTCTTCTGGCAATTTCTGATTATGCAAAACGTGTGCATTTGTATGGTCTCACTCAGACACTAAAAGAACCCCTGGACTGGCCTCAGGCTACACTTTCTTCTCTACACCCACACAGGCAGACTTATATTTGGACTGACTGAGCAATGGGAAAAGTGGGGGGGGGCGGGAACTGGACACCAGTGACACTTTACTTCATGCCAGGCACTACCCCTGCTGGGTCGTTCCTGAGTCTACAATTAGGTTCTGTAATCTCATGCCTGGGGACTGACCTAGTTGAACTAGGGCTGAGCTGGTCTATCTTTATCCCCACTCTCTGGAGCAGGGTCTCTTCTTTCTTGATCTTTGGGATGCTTAGGAGCAAATGTCCCTTCAGCCAAAGACAGGCTCCTGTTGTACCTGTTGTAAGTGTCTCTCTCCATTCTCGTTGGCAGGGCTGCTCTCTGAGCCATTGCTGCTTCCTGATTGCTCTTTTTCATTCAACAAAGCTGTGGCGTATGCTAATGTGTCCTGTAGAGATTCAAACACCAGAAGATAAAGTAGCAACCAGTGACAGCACTTTCCCCACATTGCCAAAGCATCCCACAACCCGTTGTCCTGGGAGACCTGCCCAATAACCTGCAGCAGCGCTTTTCTCAGACAAGTAATCTATTCCCATAGGGTTTGAGAACACCAGCTCATGTTCATACAAAAACCCAAAGGCTGCTTCTGTATCTCTTTCCTGAGCTGTGGTTTTTAAGAACCCGGCATAAGGGTTTCAAAGCACGCCAGAGCAGACACCCCTCACCTGAGCTGAGATGGTTCGCTGAAAGGTTTTTCCAGTTGAGGTTTCGTTAGAGACATTGCTCTGTGGAGTCCAATAATGCTCTGACATCTGGGATAAAAGGCCAAGCAGAGGTGACAAGTAAGCCCCCATGAGTACACAGTCCTACCTTACACACTGGAGTCTAGCAGCCAAAGGTACAAGTCTACTTAGACTTCTACCACCTCAATTATCATGGGGGATTATCCCCCAGTTTCCAACAGGAAGATAATGCTTCTTAATCGGAGCACCAGCCTCCAACTTTTCATCTCTGGAGTTAAGACAGATGTTAAGCAGTACCCCCCTTATGCATGGATGTGTTTCCCATACTTTGTTATTTGTGAACAACCACGGTCCAAACATATTAAAAGGAGAGTTCTAAAAATAAGTCAAACTGTGTGCTGGCGTGAGTACTGTGATGAAAGCCTTCACTGCCTCACTGTCACTCCAGACGTAGCCACTTGTCCAGCCAGGTTTCTACCCTTTATGTGCTAATGGCCCAAACATCTCTCCACTGGTAACATATGAGAATTACAACAGTCACGTTTGTTATACCACCCATCTCTTCATACATACGTCACATCATTTCCCACCCCCACGAGATGCATTAGTACAGTATAGATCCTTTGATTACAGTACACTGTTATCATTTTTCTAAGATATTCTGTCCCCATTTTATCATTATTATCATTAATCTCTTACTATGCCTAATATCCAACTAAATTTTATCCTAGTTGTATGTATCTAAAAGAAAAAAATAGCATATATAGGCTCGGTACTGTCATCCACTTGGAGGCATGTCTTAGATCATAAACCTTTGGGGCTGGAGAGATGGCTCAGTAGTGAAGAGCACCTGCTGCTCTTGAGTTTGGATCCTAGCATCGCCAAAGTTTGGATGTGACACCCTCTTTTGGTCTCCATGGGCACTTACAAGCATGTACATATACTCACACACATATACATAAATAAAAGTAAAATCTTGACAACAACAACAACAAACCCAAAGTCCTGTGAGATGTGGGGGAGAGGGTGTAACCATATTAAGACATAACTTTAATACATGCACATATGTACTGACTAAAGAAATGTTTGAACGGGTAGAGATGACTCTGTGATTAAGAGCATGTATTCCACTCATGGAGGACCCAAGTTAGATTTCTAGCAAACATGTCTGGCAGCTTACAAATGACTACAACTCCAGCTCCAGGGGATCTGATATATCTGACCTCCATAGGCACTAGCGTGCATGTGTGTGTGTGTATGTGTGTGTGCGTGCACCCATACACACAATAAAAATAATAACAATAACAACAACAATAATAAAATTGGTCTAAAAATATTTGACATCTCAAAGTATCTTGAGATCATTCTATGAGTCAGTTTAAGGAAAAAAATCTTTTTCCAGGTAAGGTGTCGTTTTAGAGCTATGCTATAGAGCTAGGAAAGCTCAGAATTCTAGTACCTTCTTCTGCAACCACTGCACAGCCCAACTCCAGTGATGGGAATTCTCCTTGAAGTATTCTTTAGCAGCAGGACACCTGGTGACCAAGCATATTATTACAAGTCAAAATACTTCTTTGAAAATATTCTTGTTCAGCTACATTTGTACTTGAAACATGAATGCCACTTTTACTAAAACTAAATTTTTCCTTTATGACTGGACAGTGAAGACCATCATCTGTTTGAACTCCAAAAGGCAGCAAAGGCAAATACAGTGCCTAGTCTCACGATCTCTAACTCTTATCAACAGCCCTGCTAAAGTTCAGAGCTGGAAAACTAAACAAACCCACCCAACTATTAATAAACTGTATATTTAATACTTAATCTTTTTATATAATCAAACTAAGCTTTAATTTTGTGTTAGAAGGGAGAATGAGATTTTTGGGGAAATACTTTTAAAGCATGCTTGGGAGCACCTCTCCTCATCCCCACTCTACTTGGCTTCTTCTATCACTGTCCTTCTTTGAAGACAGCCCTGAAGATGATGTTGCTGCTGGTGTGTGCAGACAGGACATGTGAGGACACTGACAGCATGTAGCTGCTGGTAGGGACATGCCATTGGTCCCAGCACTACTTGGAAACAACCATTTTGACATGCTGATATCAAGTCTAATCAAGGGACCTGCAGGTGTGGTATGGCAGGATAACACCTGTGTATCCAGAGTATTATGTCCTCTAGAAAAATACACTATTTCAAATTACCCTAATTCTCTGTTTAGGAAGTTCAAGCACAACAGATTAAGCCCCATAAACTTCTCATTCTTATTCTGATACAAGTCTAAGTCTTATTCTGATATAAGTCTAAGAATATTTCTATGCCCACAAAAAATGATGATTCAGTGCATATACAATACAGTTACTAAAGTCACTGACCTTGTTTGACTATGGACTACACCAGGTTAGATTAGCACCACCGTAAGTTCCCAACATCAACTAAAGAATGACATGGAATGTAGCACATAACTACAGTAACAATCTTCAAAAGGAAGGAAGTTCTAACTAGAGCACGGACAAACCTTGAAGATATTGCACTAAGTCAAGCAAGGTGGTTATGAGGTACCCAGAGTGGCCGAATTCATGAAGGTAGAAATTAGAATGACTGCCAGTGGCTTAGGGAAGAAGGAAATGGGGGGCCAGTATTCAGTGAGGGTTCAGAGTTTTAGTTTTGGAAGATGAAGGGATCTAGAGATGGATGGTGATAAGTACAAGTTTTCTTTAAAAAAATTTTCAATTATTTATTTACTATGTACGTGCCATGGCACACAAGTATAGGCCTGAAAACAACATGTGGGAGTTGGTTTGTTTCTTCTACCAACACAGAGGAGCCTCCATCACTGAACTGCACGGACTGTGTATATTCAGCAAGGTCAAGGTAACATGCACTGTCTGTCCTGTCATGGTAGAAAGTACCTTCACTGTGAGGTCAACCTCCAAGTCTAAGTTTAGGTCTAAGATGGTGGGTGTGCCACTCAAACCATCTGTGATCCAGCATCTCCCCAAATCCAGGCTGTTTTAAGGATCATGAGGCAGAGAAAACAAAACACCTAGCATAGAATCGAGGTTTGTAAGTGCTCTATTGATTCAAGTAAGAAGATTCTGTCTCTTGAGAGATGTTCAAATTAGGGACTTTGGGCTCAAGGAGCTGCTGGTTAATGAAAGCAACTTTGGGAAAGCTCACCAAATGTTCCTGAGGTTTTCAAACCCACTTGATTCTTACCCTTCTGACATAAGGCCAGGGGATCCCCCTTTTCTCCTTTTTGAAATTCTGGACCATCTATTACTTTTCTAACATTCCCCCTTCATTTCCTTTGGGGAGACAATCTGAATAGGGTCCCGTAGTTCCTAAGCAAGTTCCTAAGCAAGCATGACCCCAAATCTGTCAGATCTTCTCAGGCCCCAAAAACAAGGCAGTTCCCACACCACAGTGAAACCCATGTCCTCTGCATGCTAAATCTGTACTCACTTCTGAGCAAGAGTGACGAGGAATTTGACACACTGGTAGCAACGACTGCTGTCCACATGGTTGCTGTGGTGCATCAGCGCTGGAGGAAGACAAGATGCGTTAACAGGAAGGCCCGGAGAGGCTCAAGTAATAGTGATGCTCTTGTTCTGGAAATAAGTTTGATAAGTGGGTAGTAGGGGACAACTACCTATTCAACAGAACCACGCAGATTCTAGTGTTTTACTGTGTTAAGAACACAGCTGTATGTAGTAGAACTGGAAGAACTACAACTTCAACCGGATGGTATTCAAAACTCCCCCATACGGCTACCCAGACAAGAACAGTTACAACTATCTATCATTTGATAATGGAAATTTATGATATTAGTTCTATGTAACAAATGTTTCCTACTTTCTCTTTTAGCAATTTAAAAATAAATACTTATTCTTACTTGTCATGTGTTTATGCTTTTAGATTCCAGAGGACCTGGTATGGCTGATGCTATGATTACAGTACACTACCCCAAACTGGGGCTTAGAAACCTTTGAGCTTGTAGCTCTTTTCTGCCTTAAATGGTGGCTCTTAGGTTCCTATTCATGCTGCCATGTGCTGCTTGAGGATGGGGATATATTCTGAGAAATGTTTTGTAGGTGAGGTCATTGTTGTAAAGATCAGGGGAACTTATACAAAGGAGAACAGCTATACCAGCCATAGCGACATATCTTATGTAACCCCATGTTAGATATAATCAATGACAGATATGTTGTGTGTGCCATGATGGTACACAACAGAATTCAAAGTATCTGTGATGAAGGACAATTTTACTGAACTATTTCTAAGGCAGTGTATTAAAGCTAACTCAGATTTTTACAAAACAAAGTCCAGACATACAAATGGTAGACAATGGACATGTTAGTCAAATGACAATCATACTTCATGTATCTGACAATACTTAGGTCTAAGGTGTTAGTTTTTCTTTCCATGGCTGCTGGGGAAGGAAAAGATTTCTGTCACCAGAAAAACCTCCTTAGCTCTTAGAAAACTTTATAGTATTCCTGAACCTTCCCTGACTTGGGAACAAACCCTAGATTGTACCATACTGAGTGGAAGGACAGTCTCCTGGTCAGGATGAGGAACCCAGTGACAATAAGAAGACTTCTAATGGAGAGGTCATCTAAGTCAGGGAGAGCAGAGGGGCCATGCCTGCTGAACAGAGCTTATTTATAAATTTATAAATAAGGCACTTGTTCCTTAGCTGGCATACTTGCCTAGTAATCCATTTTCTGTCTCAAATACAAATTTGATTCGCTCTACTTGTATGGGATCTTCAATGACCTGTCAGAGGAAGGAGACAAAGTTAGCAACTGAGAGCAGCAGCCTGTGCAGAAGTTACTGATGTTCCCCACAGCTCTACTCAAGAAGCTAGTTTCTACAGCAGGGCCCAAACACTAAGGGATGTTATGATATCACTATGCATCTCAAACACATCTCTAATTCAAAACCAAAATATAAAATTTTTAAAGAGCTATTCATTTCCTATATATGTGTTTCTAACAACTTTATGCTGAGGGCTGAAGACAGATGATTTGTGATCCTAAGGATACAGGATCATTTTTAATTTATTTAGCAAAAATGCATTTTTGTTTCAGGCTCTTGCTATATCTTTAGTTATTGGCACTAAGTGCTGTGCACTATAGCCCACTGCTTGGGTCTGCTGAGCCCAGTTCAATGATACATAGCTCTATAGCATTTCCCAAAGTCTATAAAGAAGGACTGGGGTCAAAAGTTAGAAAGAGATCAGAAAGACAATTTTTTTTAAGTAGATGACACCCATCATGTATTTTCAATGATATATTTTTATATTTTAAGCCATTTCAATCCTCTGCACTAGGTTTTTAAAGGGATACAATCTTTCCTAGGAGGCCCTGGACTAGTCTCTCTCATCAACTCATTCAAATCATTAAATTTTATTAGCTCTCTTTCCAGTTGATCTGCTCCTTCTTGGCCTTCTACCGTCTGCCTTTTTCTTTGCCAGGATCCTAGATGTTCTCCCAATATCCAATCCTGCTTGTTTTAGTTCTTCCTTCAAAATAATTGCCAAAGGTGTCTTGCTATGCAAATGAGTCATTTCCTTTTCTGCTTAAAGAATTTTCATGGCTCACCATGACTGACAGCAGAGGCTGGGTGATGTGGTGATGAACAAAAAGGCATGTTTCAGGAAGCAGGAGTGAAGGGAAACTAGAGGCTACATGCACATCCAAGGAAGCATATGGTTACTTCTCTTAATGACTGATGTTTGCAAGAAATGGAGCTAATATGGTTTGATCACTTCCATTCATATTAATTGACTAAATCCAACCTGTGCCCTACAGGAAGAAGTTGCTGTATCCTGGCATTGGTAGTAGAAGCCTTTTGTAATCTGTCTTTGTCATTCTCTCCCACTTCACCCCCCACTCCAAGCTCTACTTCATGGCTCCATTCTATTCTTTAGTCACACAGTCAAATCCATAGAGACCCTCTGTCATAACAGAAAGGATATGACCAACAATGTCATGCCTGCAAACCCATCAGCTAACTTCTGAGTGTTGCCCTCAGGGTTAAGCACAGTGAATCATACAACTGAGGCCTCAATAAAGGTTAATTGTCATCCATTACTCCTCTGATTTTAATTGCCTGTGGTTTTGTCTGGCTTTTTCAAGATACTGAAAGCTCCAAGACTTTCATCGCTGGTCCTTTCCAAGTCACTAATGCATGTGACACATGACTGATATGAAGAAGAATCAGTAAACGCAGGCAAACTGAACAAAACCCAGTAAGGAACTAGTGGCTTATGAACACATGCTAACTTGTAAACATGTAAATGCAAGCGAGTCAGCAGAGAAATGTGAGACTTACCAATATCTCATGCAGCAGCTGGAATGTATTCTTTAACTCGTGGGGTGGAGCAGTGTCTAGCTGGTTCTGAAAACAATTTTGTGACAGGACAAACATTCTGGTGACTTCTCAGTGGAGAGCACAGTTCTGGAATCAAGCTCCAGTTCTACCACTGTCTGCCTGTCACTAGTCAAGTCAGCTCCTCTCAGATCCTTAGTTGCGGCCAAATAAACCCCTAAAGCTTTTTCAGTTCAGTATCCCGTGACACTTATGTTATTAGGAAAGTGAGGGAGAAAGCGAAATGGAGCATTCTAAGTCACAAGCAGCCCTGATCTTACACAGTACCATCCACACTCTGCTCGTTTCCTAAAGGATGTTGGTAGCAAAGAGAATAAAGGGAAACCTCTGAGGTGAGCTCTCAGTGAAGTATATTAAAAAGGCAGCGTATGAAATAGAAAAAAACTCTGCTAAAATGCACCAAGAAAACAAGGTTTATAAAGCCTCTTTATGCATTTTAAATTTTATTTTTATTTATGTGTATGTATGCACATATGTGTGCGGGTGTCCACAGAGGCTAGGAGGAGGCACTGAAAATTCCATGGAGCTGGAGTACAGGCAGTTGTAAACCGCCTGGTGTAGGTGCTGGAAACTGATATTTGGTTCTCAGCCTGTGCAGAAGAAAGTTGGGAAAGAATATTGCAATACTGGAAGTATTAACAGACTTCCAAGGAGGCAGGAATGGTATTTATAAAACACTTTGCCTAGTGCTGCACAGATTACAACAACTTTGAAGTCAAGTTCTGTTTCTTCCTGTTTTGTAGAAGAGGAAGATGCTTGGGTTCACAGCCATACAGTGAGTAAGCAGACACAAGAGGAGGGCAGAACATCCTTTACTAAGAGCTACAGCTACGCCTCACTAAGTACCCGCTCCTTGTTAACAGTACGTGGATCACTATTACAAACACGAGTGTGCAATTCTACTACACAAAAGAACTTCTGTGGGTAGGAATAGTAGATACGTGTGGATTTCACATAGAGAACCTGAAAGGAAAACGTGCTCCTCGGGGCAGGGTGGAAGTGGCCTATGGGTGACCAGCAGGACATGTCAAAGTAGACTTTGGCCTTATTTGTGTGCATATTTTTCACCACGAGAATCAAAAGCATAATTACTCAAAGATTCAAAAACTAGTAAAATGACATGTAGACTTTAACACTTTTCTAGTAACATCTAGAAAAAGATGTGAGCGATGTGGTAAAGACACAGGTACAAGCTACCTTCTTAGTCCCAAAGCCTTACTCTGTCACTGGCTAACTGTATGATGCTCCTTACTCTGCCTCAGCTTCATGTTTTGGGAACCACATCGATTTCATAGGACTACGTGAGATTCATGCGAGTTAAATGTAGTACATTTGGCATAGTTTTTGTGATTAGTAGGTGCAGTGGGTGAGATAGTGATTACTATATTGATCAATGCCTTATAATTAATTATATCACTGTTCAAGAAGATATGAAACCTAATTTTGATTTTTAAGACACTGTAGGTAAAGAAATTACAGCTGTGAAACAATTTCTTCCACTAATGATCACCAGAACATTAATATTATTAAAACATTATTCTTAATTAGTTAAAAATTGAACCATATGCAAATGTTTACCACTAGGAAAAGGGCTAAGTGAATTATGGTACATGAAAGGATGAAGTATGGGAAATTACATGACCAAGTCAAAGAAGACAGAATCATAAAACTCAATTACATTAAAATACAAAGACAGAAAATAAAAAGATACAACAGAGGATAAATTAAAAGGATGTTCCTGGTAGTAGTCAGCACTAAATATTGGAGTTAGGAATTCTTTTCTTAATTCTTTAAAAATCAGCACAATACTTACTATTTTTACAATTAAGAAAAATGTATCCGAATTGCCTGGGAGCCAGAAAATGCTCTCCCAGGGTCTCACAGAATGCTACCAGGGATGGCTGGGGTGACTGGATGCTACCAGGGATGGCTAGGGTGACTGGATGCTACCAGGGATGGCTGGGGTGACTGGATGCTACCAGGGATGGCTGGGGTGACTGGATGCTACCAGGGATGGCGAGGGTGACTGGATGCTACCAGGGATGGCTGGGGTGATTGAGTTGTACCTTAATGAAATGCAGCATCGTGAAGGAAAAGTGCTCATTACAGAAACAGCAGTACACCACCATCTCCATGAGTGCCAGGAGGGAACCAGTCAGCTCTCGCAGAGCAAACATGACCTGGTGGGAGGACACAAAGGAGTAAGCTACAGCCACAGTCAGCAGTCTGTTCTTTCATTGGATTTTTCAGAAATTAAGAACAATAACATTGTCCTAAAACAGGGTTTCTCGCTTGAGGTCTAAGGAGGGATTTCAGCGTATCTGGATCTCTCTGTCATTTTAAACAGACTTGTACAAACATGCACTTTTTATTTCCGGAGGACTAACCTTCAACAATTTTCAAATGCAAGCATTCTCATGAGAGGTTAAAGTAATAGCTGACGATAAGAAAATAAAGTTAAACAAAAAAGATGAAAAAACTACTACAATATGTTGTTCTCATCTCCATTGAAAATCAGATTATGGAAGCCAGAATTCATAGGAAGGTAACTGGGTAAAAGGAGAGCTGGCCAAGAATAAGGCACACAACATGTGCCTCATGCAGACACGGGGACAACCCAGCCTGTGTATGGCCTGTGCAGATACTGGGACAAGCATACTTGGAAGGTTCACATACACATGCTTTTAGGCTGCAGTGTTTTAGGACCAGGGACAGACAGACTGAGGAAAAACTTTTTGATAATGAAGTTACTTCAAAGGTGAACTCTCATTCAGCTTCTCCTGGGCCTTAAGGATAGCTGGCGGGGCCGGAATGGAAGTCTAGTTCTTAGATGGAGAAGATGAATAGTGCCCACTTGACAAATTCACCCATCTATCCATACCGTGCTGGACATGGAATACACTGGGCAAGTGCTCTACCACCCAGCCATGCCTCATCTCTAGTGTTTTGAAATGCATATAAAAAAAATAAGCATTTCTCCTCGTAACAGTACTTCCTTTCACCAGAGTAACTTGAAAAATATATCAACAAAAGGATTTTGCTCAAATAGGAGAAGATAACATAAGTAAATGTCTTCAGCACAACAATTACATACCTCTAACAAATAAGGTTTCCCTTCAGACAAGAACAATAAGGCTTCTACTTCCTCGTGGAGGGGCAGCAGAGGGCTTGAGGGAGCAACACTGATAGGTGGCCGTTGTTTAAATATGCCAGGAGCTTTAGGAGACCCAAGAAAAAAACACAAAAGCACAACTTGTCTCACTTGGAAATGTTCCATGAAACACATGTCCACAAAAAAGTGAAACTCAGGTTCACATACACAATTGCTGCGTTCTTACAACTCAATCCTTCAGTATACTGGACCAATGAGCTAGGCAGATAATTTCCTTTATTTTTTTTCCTCAAATTTTACCTCAGCTATAGCTATGAAAAAGTACTAAAAGCTGCTACCAGAGAGACACTGGACAAGTCACTGTTCTTCAAGCAATTGTTTGCAAAAAAAAAAAAAAAACAATTATGCTAAGCAGATAGGTATATACTCTTTTGTAAACTGAACTATCACAACTAGCAGTCTTTTGTCTTTTGAGAGGAATGAGTCAGGTGTAGGAAACAAACTGCACTCACAACCAAGTGTCCCAGTCAGCCTCAGCTGTCAGCTTGACACAAAACAAGGTCACCTGAAAGAAGGAACCTCAACTAAAAACCACCCAGAGGCCTTTAATCCCAGGAACTTGGGAGGCAGAGGCAGGTGGGATCTCTATGAGTTCCAGGCCAGTCTTGTCTATATGAGCTAGTTCCAGGACAGGCTCCAAAGCTAGAGAAACCCTGTCTCAAAAAAAAAAAAAAAAAAAAAAAAAAGCCCAGATCAAACTGGCCTGTGGGGTATTTTCTTAATTGCTAATTTATGTAGAAGGGCCCATCCGACTGTGGGCAGTACCTTCTCTAGGGACGGAAATGAACTTGGGCTGTATGAGAAAGGTGGCTGAGCAAGTTGAAGGGGAAACCAGCAAGCAGCATTCTTCTGTTGTTCATGCTTCAAGCTACTGCCTTGAGTTTCTGCCTTGGCTTCCCTTGATGATGGACTATAACCTGTATGCCAAATAAACTTTTCCCTCACTAAGTTGCTTTAAGTCATGGTGCTTATCACAGCAACAGAAAGCAAACCAGAACTCCATTCATGTGTCCTTCAATGTCCCTCTATAAGGTGTTTGTTTATAAGTTAGAATGATGCACTCTGGGGTTTTTCTTATTTTTTGCCTTTAGATTTTACTTTACACATTACCACCATACTTGAGCTCTATCACTTAATAGCTATGAACTTATTAGCTGTGTCTTTATGTTGTCTCATCTACAGAGGGGGATAGCACCTCTCCAGTGTGCTATGGGAAATGAACACAGTAAAAGTAAATACAAGCACTATGTCATAGCACAGGACACTAAAAACAATCATATATGCTTTGTAGTACTATCGTGTGTTTGTCAGGACAAAGCCTATGAACAGTATACAGGCACAATACACGTTGTGTGATTAGGATAATGGGTAATCATAGTACAAAAGTGTATCTGTGACTGTTATTGGTAGGTGACAAAACAGGAAATGCTACTGTTTCTAACTGATATGAAAAATATTTTACTAATTTATATCTGAATCTCCTTTGCTTTCACAAAGCACTTTGGTATTTTATCTAATTAATCCCTACTATATCTAGAAAGTTATTTATTAATATTTTCATTTTATATGAAAAATCATAAAGGTCAGGTGGCTTGGTTAAGTTTACACAGCTTAAAGACAACAGCCCATACCTTGTCTATTCTTCTTACTACATCAGTTGTTCATACTATGGTGATGAGTGAACTCTGAATTAGTCTTAAATCCTAGAGCCATTTAAAATAAACTTTTTCTTTCCTGCATCAAATCAATGATTAACTTGATTTCTCTAGTTATGGATAAACTAGTTAAATAAAGTGCGGTTTAGCACTAATTAAAACAAAAAACTTTTAAGTGCTCCTCAAAGATCAAAAGTCAACTGAGAAACAAACACTAACCATTCAACCCTAAGACCAGTACTTCTCTTCATGCTCCTGACGTATGGTCAAACTTACCAACATTCCTCTGGGAAGAGACATCTGTATGCAAGACCAGCAATGCCACAGTGTTGTGAAGATTCCCAAATTCCCGTGCTTGTGCTGAACTCCATCGGCGTATCTATCGTTAGAGAAGATTGAAGAATGCCACTATTCTGTGTGGGGAAAGGATCTGCCGGCTGGTAGTTTACTAAACCATGGTCTCTCTCGATGCCCACAGTAAAGAGGTCAACATATAAAGTCACTGGTCTAATAAAGGTATCTCAAAGGATTTGCTCCCCTGAAAACATGAACTCATTAAAACATTAACTCTAAAATCAACCCATTCAAAGTATGCAGTTTAGGTTGGGTACATTCATGACATGCCAGGTAATTTTCCAGAGACTTAGTGTAATGGGCAAACCCATGAAGCTGGAGGACAGGAGGCCTGGCCCTGTGGCAGGCAGCTCATAGTGTGTTGTATAAATGGGCACATTCACAACAATGCTTTATGCAGTGGCAGAGATAATGCTACCTGCTCTGCCCACTTTGTGGTTTTGAGGACCAAGTGAAATACTAAGAATGAAAACACTTGAAAACTAGTGTATTCTACAAATGCAAGACAATATTAACTGCACAAACAGTGCAAATACAGTGACCCCCAAGTCGATCATCAGTCCCTGTGATGAGATTGAAACAAAAGACAAGTATGGCAGATCTCAACAGCCAACAACCACAGCACATTATAGTATCAGTACTTGTTTCTCACTACTTAAGTATAACAACAAGGTGATAGGATGGGGAGTTGAGAGAAGTTTAGGAGCTTAAGAGGCTCAGACTCTGAAATCCTCAGAGCTGGGCATATACCCGTTTCATCAACACATGTGCTCTGTGACCTTGGATAAGTTACTTAGCACAGCTGTGCTTAAATTCTTGTCACAGAATAGAAGAAACACTGCCTATTTTACTGAGCTGTGTGTCCAAACTACCACCACAGAAAGACCAGGTGTACTTGGTCCACAAGAAGCACTCTATCATTCCTGGATCCTAGCATTTTATGTATTTTAAAAATCTTTATCAAACAAAAATTAATGGATAGAGAAAACAGAGCTCTATAGGACTTTTAACAGGTTATACACGGACACATCCATC
The DNA here is from genome assembly GCF_014885135.2 of Alexandromys fortis. Classification (NCBI taxonomy): domain Eukaryota; kingdom Metazoa; phylum Chordata; class Mammalia; order Rodentia; family Cricetidae; genus Alexandromys; species Alexandromys fortis. Next base: position 6,159,502 of record NW_026067908.1, read on the forward strand.
CATACAACAGTAACGTTCTGGGAATATGCTCCGAGCCTTCGACTGAGAACATCACACTACAGTATAATTCAGTTTTTACCAGTCTAACTTCACCAACCCTCAAAACACTCACGGCTCTAGGGAAGGAAGAAGAGGGCTCTAAGGCCACTGATCCCTCTTCCTATTGAACTTCCTCTTCCCCTAATCGCCAAAGACTTTTAAAGTCTTCATAGTATATACTACCCAGAACTAAATGAAGCTAAAACATTTATCAGCTACAAAAAGAAACAAAATGAAGCCCAACAGCACCTCACTGAGAACAGGAAGGCAGTTCTTACCTGACTGTTCTGTCGACTGACTCCGAGGAGGAAGCTGATCATGTGTCGCAGTGCTGAGTGCCGCAGAAGAAGGTCTCCGGCCCTAATACCTTGCTGTCGCAAGGCAGTAGAATGACAAATTATACTCCCAGCCAGAAAAAAAGTTATTTTAAAAATACATTCAGACATTTCAAGAAATCACTATGTTAAGCGTTGCACCTTCTATGTAGGGAATACTTGTTAACATCTTACACACCTCTTGAGCCTTACACTGCCTCCTGATGGCTGCTATGGAAAAACCAATGATGCTGCTTCCACTGTTGTCAGTAACTACACCTACTTGGGTCATAATTCTTGAAGTAAAATAATCCATTAATTTGGATTATTTAGAAACACTCATTAATCCACTACACAAAATGGAATCTAATATTTTTGCATATATAAAATATCTTTAGAATATAAATCTACTGCATTAGGAAAATATATTAGAAAACAATAATTTACCTTTTGTACAAAAGTGTTGAATAGGGAAAAGTATTGAGCACAATTTTTACAGTTTTCTGGAACATCTTTATCCAAAAGAGCAAGCAGGACTTCCAATAACTGATGAAGGCTTTTTAACTGGCAAGAGGAAAGAGGAAATTATATAAAGAAAGAGACGACAAGACAGACGCTTGTCACAGGATTAACTTGAAGTAAACCACCATAAGAACAGAGGGAAATTACAATCCAGTCTCAGAGTTAGATGGATTTATGCTTTGGAGAGCAAAACAGAATTATCCTTTTACCTTCTGGAAGAGTGTCAGTATTGTTGCAGAACTAAGGGAGAGTCTATTTTATTTCCTAGGTACCGGAGTCCAGGTCACGTTTTCTCCAGAGCTAATTTCTCTTTTCTCTGTCTTACAGAGAGGTGGGCACCAAGGGGAGATGGATTTCTGAGTCCCTCCCTCCACTAGGCTGCTCTTCACAGTCACAGATGCAGAGAATAAAACACAGACACAGGCAGAAGGGCTAGAAACCAAGCCGATGGAGCAAATGGAGAGCAACAGCCTGACAGATGACACGGCAATACCGACTCAACTAGGAACTTACTTGAAAGCCCGCTGACGCCTCATGGAAAGCTTTGAAAAACATTTTATTTGTTTAGAAACCATTTGGGTATGACATTGCTTCTGCTTTCCCTCCCACCCCAAATGTTTCTGGACAACTCCCTAGAAATTCGTCTGTTATCCAAGCATTAAGACCAGGCTCACTACTCTCCTATTCCTCTGAAGATGGTATCCATCGACTTCTGGAATACCCCATCCATCCTGTCACACCCATTATAAATACAATACAAGTTAGCACTTACATAGCACTTCATTTTCAAAGTACTTTACAGTATAGATATAGTGGGTGGCAAGAGGCATAATTTCCATTGTTGGGAAAACAAACACAAAAATACATTAGTTGGATATCAAATAGAATTGACTTCAGGAAGTAGCTTCCATGCTTATACCTTCTACTCCTTCCTCTTCTACTACCTGTTCTTCTGTCTTTAAAAGGTTGGTGATGTTCTATGGCCTAACCCTATCTGTAAGGAGACTGCACTAATTTTGTCTTTTTTCTCTGGAGTATACAGTGGAAGAAGGAGGGCAAGGTAGTCCTTAGGGTAGCATTCTTGAAACACCTTAGACAGCTCCCACAGGAGTGTCATGGAGCAATGGTATTCAAGCTTTCTAAGCAGCTCCAGCGACTTTCTTTAGTCTGCCTGAAGCCAGGTATGACTTTTTGCTTGATAAAAATTTCTGCTGCTTACGCTGATGGAAAACTATCACTTTATAGGATACGTAAGTCTAATGACTCCTGGAATTGAGAGGAGGACTTTCAAGACCTTTCTAAAGGGCACATTTGGCTTCCTGTTCCTCTGGCTGAGTGCCTGGTCTAACAGAGCTTGCGGGAATAGGTGGTACTGGAGAACTAAGGGTCCAGTAAGCACCCAGGTGCTCCGACACTGGATCCAGAACATCCTCCTTCAAGAATGTGCTCAAGGTTGCATAGTGAAGTCAACATCTAAATTTGAAGCATTCTGTCCTGTAGTACATGGATGCACAAAATGCCTGGAGTCAATATTTGTAAGGAGCCAATTTATTTTGAAACTATTTTTCAAAGTTTTCCATTTAGTATCAGCTGTTTGAAACAGCAAACTTGGGGAGTAACTGTTGTACTTGAGAAGACTTAGTAACGGACTGAACAACCAGACTGATAATATACACCACAGACTTCCCCACAGGCTTAAAACCTTTGGGAACTGAAGAAGGGAATAAACACCATAGTTTGGTTTATCGTGTGTATGCTGAATTAAGATTCTGAAGATATAACTGCAGAGAATAGGGTTAGGAAAAAGAGAATATTCCTGAAGGATAGAAACAACACTCAGGGAATGATGAAGACTGTGAAGGAACTACTGTGCCCTGGGATGAATGACACTGGTTTGGCTATCAAAAGCAGTCGGATCAGGAAAGCAGCTTTTGAGGAAACAGCCAAGGGTGACTCAGAATGTCTAGGTTAGTGTGTCTAGACAATAGTTAGACTATTTCAGAGTCTAACACAAATTCTTGAGAGAAGACTGGCCAGGGATGAAAATCCTAAAGCAGACAAAAGCAGACCTCAACTTTTTTCAGTCTCTATCTTGGTATCTGGAACATAAAAAGGGATGGACAGAATGCCTTCTATCTGAGCATGTATCAGAAAGTCACCACGTACACACATGCACACACGCACACATAGGCCCAGCCACCAACTTTAGGTCTCCTTTTTATTATGTACAACTGAGAACAGCTGATAAAACAGAATACATAAAGTTTACAATGAGACTGACCTTATCCTGATAAAACAAGGCACTGTCTAAGGTCTTCTCCAGAATGGTGGCCACAGCAACGCGTACTTCTCTCACACTGCATTCCAACAAGAAAACCCTAAAATAAAGAGAAACACGATATAAAGAAGGATACAAGTATGTAACCCTGAGCTGCCCTGCATATTTCCAGTCTAACAGCCACGAAGTAAAATGACTCAGAGGTAGGAGTTCAAGTATCCCAAGAGCTTCCAGACTCAGTCACAGGAAGTGTGGCTTCCCCAGGTCACTCCATATGCTGTTAATAAGACATGGGAACCAGACAGATGAGTTCTGCTGAAAGTCCAAGATTCTAAATAGTAACTCAAATGCTCAAAAGACAACAAATGCCCACATGATATTGCACGAAGGCTTAACCAACTGCATAAACTCTTGAGGAATACTGTGTAACACTGAAAAACTGAAAGCATACCTAGAATTGGGGAGGAGGTCTAGTGGTAGCGGGCAAGTGACCAGTCTCCACAATAAAAACGAAGACAAAGAACGGGCGACTAGGGGATGTAAGTATTGAAGGTCAACAGTCACAAGAGACACATAGACCAAAGCCAATGCCCAAACTCTGTAGGGCAGGATCTGTACAAACGTTATGGCCAGACTACATTCTGAGATATTTGGGGAAGGGGAAGAGTCTGAGTGGAGTATAAGAAAATATGAAAAAATTCTTAATTTTTGTTTGGTTTGAAAATGTTAAGGTGCTTATGCTGGAAAAAGCCAAAATCCTTTAATTGATAAAGACACATGTTGAAAAACCACAGTGAATTCTGTGTCTGAAACAAGTTTTAAAATAGAAAGAAAAACAGAGACTGGGATAGGTAAGAATAAGCTCTGCAAGGTACTTCTGCCTAACTTTGATGTCTGTTTATAAATGTCGACAATAAAAAGTCCTTACAGGAGATAATGTGTCCTTTATGTGAGTTGTTTACATTTCTTTAGGTCAGCTGGCAAGCATTCACTATTACAAAACCCACAAAACCCTACATTAAAAACTTGCATAAAGAAGCAGTATGGGGTGTTGATGTGAAAGAGGCCATCAGCATCTTCATACCTCAATTACAGAGATATAGGCTAACTATCCATCCTCATTCCAAAATGCGTAAAGTCTGAAATTTTCAGGTGACAATAGACAATATGATGTCACTATTAGAAATATTCTACGCCATCAAACCGGTTAACATATAAAAAGAGGAACAATACTGCATAAAATTACCTCTAAATTATGTATATGTTTACATAAAACAAAGTGAATTAATGTTTATATTTGTGTTCCATTCTATGACACATCACTATAAATGCAAATATCCCTCAACTCAAAAAATTTCCAAAACAGTCTGGTCCTAAGCATTTTAGAAAAGCGACATTCACCTTATGCATGTGTGCTCTCTCTCTCTCTCTTCCTCTCTCTCCCCCCTCCCCTCCCTCCTTCCCTCCCTCCCCTCCCTCCCTCCTGTGTGTACTAGCGAGGACATTTTAATTGGAGTAATGATAAACTATCTTTAAGGCTTTATGGGCTGAGGAGATAGCTTAGTGAAGTGTTTGCCCTGCAAATATGAGTTCACTCCCTAGAATCCCCAGACTGTTTAAAAAAAAAAAAAAGGCATGGTAATGCACACCTAATTCCAGTGTTAGGATTACAATGAGGAAACAGGTGGATCCTCAGGCAAATGAGACACCCAGTTTTTGTTTTTTGTTTTAAAGGTGAGAGGCTCTTCTCCTGAGTATGTCCACTGCCTCCATACACAAGGGCATCCACCCATACATATATATATGCACACACATACATAAACATCCTGGAGGTTCTAAAGAAAGAACTAGATAAAAACCATTCCTTTCATTTACTCATTTTTTAGATTTTAAAAAAGATTTATTTATTTTTGTTTTATGTGGATGGATGTTTTGCCTGCGCCTATGTGCACCACACATGTCTGGTGCCTTAGGCAGTCAGAGGAGGGCAATGAATCCCTAGAACTGCAGTTAAAGATGGCTGTGAGCTGCCATGTGGGTGCTGGGAAATGAACCAGGTTCTCGCCAAGAGCAGCCAGTGCTCTAACTGTTGAGCCATCCGTGCAGCACCTGTTATTAACTGCTTACAACTCATGGCAACTGAAAGTAATCAGACCTCACAGAAAAGATGAGGTAATCAACTGGGATGCTTGGCATTAGGAATACTAAGAACTACTACCAAAGGAAGACAATTTCTCAGGAGACACTCAAATCAAGTCTGCCTTTGTATAAATAAGGTGCTGAATGAAATATTTTCTATGCACCTTTCAAACATATAATCATTCTTTGACACGGTGCTTGGGAGACCGATTGGGAAAATATTTTCAAATTCAATTATAAAATCAGGTAAAGTTATCTTTACTGTACACTTTAAAGAGGCAGGTACGTAATAACTCTTCCAAGAAATGTTTATTAGTTCTCTCTTCATGACCAAATGCATTGTGTGATGTGTGAACAAATATTTCAGCATGTGTTATATGGCAGGCACTCTGTGTCCAGTGTGGAACAAGCAGACTTCTGTCCTGAAGAAGCTGAAGCTCAGTAGAACACACACACAAATCCCTAAGGAGTACATAGAGCAACAGGACAGGTCTGTATCAGTCTTTGAGTATGTGCGATCTAAGCTGACATTTGAAAGAGCAAAAGACAATTACTATGCCAAGAGCAGAAGGAACAATGTTTCAGACAGGAGTATCAGGCATAAGAGGCTTAAAGTAGGTTAAAAAAAAATCAAAAAACAAACAACAACAAAACAAAACTCAGCATGTTCATTGAACCTGTTAATTTAAGTTGGCCTTAAGAGGTGACTGACATCAAGGAGGAAGTGAACACTACAAGCCTGAGTATAAAGTGAAGACCAAGCAAAGCTTTTGGATTTTATTATGGTGGAGGGGAACCTACTAAAGAGCTTTCAGGATGGAAGTAATGTGATACAGCTGCTCCAAAATCAACACTTAGTCTTTATGGGGTGGGCAGGAAGAAATGGAGATATCAAGTAGGCAAATGGTATCTGGACAGAGACAGAGGTAAAGGAAACATGTCTGAGATTAAGAGCTCTGGTCAGGGTTGGTAGCTCACTCAGCACCTCCATGTGTAGGCCCTCGGTTTTATCCCAGTAACATTGAAAACTAAAATAAACATTCAATCAAATTTCTAACTTATCACCAGACTGTGCTCCCTTAGTAGGAAGGAACCTGTATTTCTCACTTTCCCGCTGTGCGTGTTTTAACACAGAAATACCAGAACACATTTGTATGCTGACAGAAGAGGTCGACAAGGTAAAGACAAGAGTTAACTGAAAGGCCAAGTTCCTTAGAGGGGCTTGCAAATACATTCATTTTGAGAGGCAAGGGCGTTTTATAACCTGGAGATGGAAAAAGACTATGGTAGGTGTGTGGCATGTGTGATGAGTGACCATTATAATCACTTTCTTAGTGACACACCCAGGCTAGGATGATTTGGCTCTAGAATCAGTTTAAAGAAGTTTAGAGCCAAATAAGAGGGAAAGAAGAGCCTACCGGGGCCAAGGAAACTGGACAAGTTCTTGTTAACACTGAAGGGGTCGTGTTGGGCTCCTCATATAATGATAAAGTCGCCAAAGATAAGGGAAGTTGACTCAATAAGTTCAACTGAGAGTAAGAAGTAAACAATAAAGGGATTGCGGACTCTTGAACTGTTATCCAAAAGGGCAGCTTATTCTACTCATAGGTTCATAGGTAATGCACTATCAGAGCTAACTCTTTTGGGGCCAGAATCGGAGAATAGATAGACTGTATAGTAACAGGGCTGTACTAGCAGCCGCAGACTGAGTACCTGAGGAAGGGGACTTGCACGCTCCTCCTGAGCCAGAGCAAGCACTAAGGGGCTGCACGCGGTGAGCACCTGTCAACCATCACCTCACACTCTCCCAGCAGTCCCTGAAGCCTTGCCAGCATCTAGTCCAACAGATGATTTTGGAGAGGCTTAATTTCCTGCTTTAGCAAAAAGCTTAAAATGGACTCTAGCCTGATAAACAATTTCAAGCTGAAATGTAAAGTGTTTATAAGAACCATTACTTCTAAATCATAGGAAAGGACATAAATTCCTTTTAATTTAGAGATCCTGAAACTTACTTTACCAATTCTCGTCCTTCAGAGCTAATAAAATACTCAACAAGCCACTGACAAGCATCCAAACTCTTTGAAAGCAATGCTTCAATAGTAGCAATCCATTCTTCAGTGTCAACCCTTTAGAAGAGAAAGAGCAATGTCAGACTCCAGCAAGTAACCTCAAAACGACGTGCCACAGTGTGACACATCTACCTGTATACTACCTGCTCCAGTGTGGACAGGAACGAAGGGTAGATTAAATATTCAGTGACGACCAACTCACATTACTCAGTGTTTCCATGTTTAGGTTATTCACAGTATAATTCCCCCTCCGCCTCCTCCCACCAGGCAAAAACATGTGCAGGTGCCTACATCTATGATTTTACTTTTATCTTTTTTATCTTTATCTTCAACTGATGAAGACATTTTGTCTGGCATAACTAAGCCTGTGTTACCAAAGGCTCACCTTTAAAATAGCTTATGTTTTATATCATATTGCTAAAATCATTAATATGCTTGAAGTATAATAATAGTTCAAGATTTGGCCAGAGAAAAGGTGGCCTGACTGTACTATACCCACAATCTCATACACTCCTGAGACCCCAGTGCCCTCCAAACAGTAAATACAGACAAAATGGAAACAGTACATGTAAATACCATGAGTAAATTTCACAAATGAAAGTAGCAATCGAATTTCTCTACTTAACCCCATGCAGACCTTAAAGGACAGAAACATGTTCTCCTTTTTAGCATCATATAATACTGCTATCACTCAATGTTCTTCTGGTTGCTACACATAATGAGGCTGCCATCCGTAATTATTTTTCTTCAAGAGTCTGGCTGAAAAATCTTTCCTCAAACCCAGACTTGAGAAGTGTACTCACTTTGCTAGTGAGAGCTCCATGGACTTCCAACTTTAACCAGTTGCAACCCAAGTATCCTCTTTCTCCAGATATTTTTCTACAAACCACCCCTCGGCTCTGTCTCTTTCAGTCATATACAAGGACCAACAATTACTAACCCAGAATCTATAATGATCCAGGCACCTTATCAGGTGCTGGAGATAAAAGTTAGTGATAAATAAGATGCAAACGGTTATCTGGAGCTCGAACACATCCTGGTGCAAACTCCTCCATCAACTGTTACTAACCACAGCCTAGATTTCCTAGTGTGGCACCTAGTGATTGGTCTTAATGAGCCCCTTACAAGTAAGTATACAACTAGAAAAATACAATTAACCAGTCACTCATGGGTGCCTTAAGCAAATTCTGCTTGCTACTCCAGATTCTTCCCTTCTGCCGAGGATGATGCCGTCTAGATTTCTTCCTTTCAAAATACTCTGAAGGCACCAATAGGTATGATTTTGCCCAGTTTTCAAAGATATGAAATTTATGTCTTGTAGCACAGCAATTTCTTTATCAGTCCTTCTCATTAAACCTTTCTTAAAGATAGAGGCTGTGTCTTGTAAACTGGACACATCAGGTAATACTGCAGTATTTTGAAAAGTTGAATTTAAAAATCTATCTTTTCATTGAATTAACCGGTATTTTCTGTAACAGACTAGTAAAACATATCACTCTTACCTGAGTTTTTTCTTTGTTCGTAGATAAGTTTGGAAAAGGAACTGAATGGCAAGCTGCAAGCTCACCTTCGCCATACAAGGATAATATGGGTGCTTTAGTTTAGTCTGAGAGGGGGGAAAGGAGGATATTTTTCACAAGTCTTACAGATCATTACATATTTATATAGAATGTAATAATGACACAGATAAGATTAATATGAAAAACCTAATCTTGGAACTTAGGAAGTGAAGGCAGAAAGGTAAGATGTTCAAAGCCATTCTCAACTACATGGCAAATCCTTGGAGACAGCCTGGGCTAAGTGAAATCCTGTCTCAAACAAACAAAGTCTTGCCAGCTAGTAATAATAAACACTCATCTGCATTTCTAAAAGTTAAGATATCTTCATTTTTACATGAAGCCCTTTTAAAATAGAGTCTTTTCCCTTTTTTGGCAAATTATAACTGTACTCTCGACAAGAAAGTACTGGAATGCCATTTTTGAGTCTGACAGTATATGACCAGAGATTAGAAGAGGTTAATCCATAGAGCACAGGAACAAATGATATGACCCACAGCCACTCAACCTCATAGTCCCTCAGAATCTTAACATTCTGCCTGTGTAACCACAGCACTCATAACCCATACTCAACAGCCCCAAAGCTGTCTGTATGTTAGTGTAACTCACTATAGGAAATGGGCTTTGGCATCTAGCTGAATGCTAACACCTGAAACAAGGGCATCCCTTTTTTCAGTTCTTCAGTTACAATTAGCTACTTACAGCATTCAATGACGCTAAAGACAAAACAAAACTGAAATAGTCACTACTGTACACGTCTCTATTCTTCATAAACTTGAGGTTTTCATCTCTCACCATCTACAAAACAAAATCAGTGACTTTTAACAAACAGTTAAAATAATGTGGAGGGTTATTTCTACCAAAATGTTTAGGTAATAAGAGTTTATAAAAAATTATAATTTATAATAACCTTTTTTCAAGCTTTGAATTTTGAAAAACGAGTGAGAGAAATCTCCCTTTAAATTTAAGACACTGTAGAAAGGTATGCTACCACCTACTTACTCGCTTATCCTTTGGCGAACTCAGCAAGCTGTGTGAAGGGCCAAACACAACACTCTACACACAGCATTTCCATTAATTCCTGCCCTTCCCTGCACAGCTCTTCCTTCCCAAGGAGACTGCACACTTTCCTGTCTAGCTTGGGCTGTCTAGTGTGTAAAGTCTGGACCTGGCGATGGTCTTGATTTCAAACCCTTGCCTTGTGAGATCCCAGGCCATTTCCTTTTTAAATCAGTCCTGTTTATATAAAAATAGGAGTAAGACCCCCTATTCTACAAGAAGTTTAGGAAGTTTAATTACTTTGTAAAAACCTGTTTAGCCGGGTGTAATGGTTGCATGCCTTTAATCTCAGCACTTGGGAGGCAAAGGTGGGTGGATCTCTGTTGAGTCTGAGGCTGGCTTGATCTACACAGTAAATTCTAGGTCAGTCAGGTCTATATAGCTGAAAACCAGTCTCAAAAACCAAACCAAATTAACACTTGCTTATGGTCTGTAGGACAGAGCAAGTATTCAGCAAATGATGGCAATTACTGTCAGTTTAGTCTTAACTGAAGGGTCTGAGTCTTAACTTGTTCTCTCAGATAAATTATTTCAACAATGTGTTTCTCTACTCAAGGATGATGCTGGCAATCTTGAGTGTATGTTCACTTTTGTGTCCTCACACTGTGGCACTATCTTACAGCCTCAATATCTGTCGTAGACAACACAAGGACAAGTGAGGGTGATGAAGTGGCACATGAGGACACTAACAGAGAAGGCAGTCAGAAGTACGTTAGACTTACAATATGGACTCTGACATTCATCTTGATTTTCTCCCTTAGAGAATTATTTACTTGCTCTCCATTCAAATGTTTATTTTCATTTTGTGTATCTGTATTTTACCTTCATTTATGTATGTGCACTGTGCGTGCCTGGTTCTGGGAGGTCAGAAGAGGGTATTGAATCCCTGGAACTGGAGTTACTAGCTGTCAACCACCAAGTAGGTGCTAGGAACTAAACCCAGGTCCCCTGCAAGAGCAGTTAAGTGCTCTTAACAGCTGAGACAGCTCTCTTTCTCCCTGTTTCTATTGTTCTTACCTGGTATATCCGAGCAGGCATTTTCTCCACAAACAGTCCTTTCTTCTCACCCTTTTTTACGAGCTTGGTTAGAATAGAAAGCCTGTCATTATTAGGCCTGTGGGGCCGAGGAGAGGACTGAGGTGAAATCTCAGGTGAAGATGGAGCTGACCTGAGAGACAGAATCAAAGAACTATTGAACACAAAGGGGCTTTTGTTTCAGCAGTTTTAAAAACTAGCCACATTTATATACTGGGTACTATACTTAAACATAAACTGCATACTTTTCCAATCCAATATGTAAAGGCAAATTCACTAAAAATAAGACCATTAAAAAAACATATTTCTGGTTATAGTATGATTTGGACAAAAATACATTTAGTATATGCATATATACCTCAATTCTAGATTGAAAATAAAAAAATTTCAACTCTATCATAAATAATTTATATACATGTTTCTATATACAAAGTAACTTCTTGCCAGGGCAGTAAAGTCCTGGAAAAAGAACTTAATCACATTTTAGAATTTTTCTTAAGCTTAGCTAATTATTTTTAAAAACTGAGCATTATATTATGAAGATTCTACCAATGCCTACTAAAACAACACAGCAAGTTACATGGCAGAGAACTCACAGAGAGAGATCCTCAGCTTCCTGTCTTACAACGCTGACTCGACTTTTCTTTGGCAATACAGGGGAGTTCTGATCAGACATCCTTTGGTAGAAGAGCATGTAGGCATTCCAGTATCTTCGACGTACATCAGTGTATGGGTTAGCTATTTTGCAAGACATTAAGAGAAAAGCCTCGGTAAAAAAGATGTTTCTTTGCATGACTATCTATAAAAAAGGGACTACAAACTCAATCTATTCACTAAATTTGCAGAGAACAAATCGTAAGCAAAACATGGGTCTTTCAGAGTGTTGCCTAGAATGCAAGTTAAGGTACTTCCCCTTGAGGAGGGAGGCGGAGGGCAGACATCTTTACGACACTGCATAAAAAATAGCAGTTTGGTAAGCATGGGTGCTAGGACGGTCTTCTGCAAGTGACTATACCTCTGTGTAAGTCAAATGGACATACAATTTTATTGTCCAATTAGTTCTGAAACTATTTTTAATGTTGAAATACTTTACTCATTAGTTCTCCCTAATGTTATTTCATCCGCTTGCTATATGTTAATTCCCATTATTTTAGACTTTTTTCCCCTAAGCAGCTTGAGTATATCACATTTGGCTATCAAAAGAGCTATTCAATGCAGAGTGGTCAGTCTTGAAACCATATACACAACCCAACAAAAACAGATGCAGTAGGTTGTATTGACATATATGTGCACTCAAACATATACATATATACACATATATCACAATTATAAAGAAAAAGAGGCAACTTGAGTGTGGAGGGGCACGGGAGGGATCGAGGGAGGAAAGGGAGGAGGAAATGTAATACAATTCTATTTAGGAAAAAATATTAAAAAAAAGGAAAATAATAGTTGTGGTTCTATAGCTGGGAGAATATAAACAAAAAGAACAAATATTTTTTTATATAAAGAATATAGCTTCTAATTTGGTAGAGCACTATATATTAAAAAATAAAATGAATGGAAACTATCTACTTATAAGTACTTACTTTGATCATAAACTTTTGGTCTATATTCTCCTCCAAAGCATTCATACTCCAGGGTCTCATCATTTAGGTCAAACTCTTCTATAACAGTGTCATTAAATTTATACCACTTTCCTTTTCCATACCCCCTAGGACCAGAGATCAGATGAACATAAGATTTAAAAACAATTATCTTCATCCCTTGCATTTATTAATATGTATTATGCACAGATAAATTTGATGATGGTTATGTAAAACATCCAGGAAAAATTTAGCAACATAGGTGTAATGATTTTAGTCTCCAAAACTTAAATCAAAGGAGTAAAAATAGTTATCCTAAGTTTAAAAAATTTGAACTGCAGAACAAAGGATAATGTGAATTTCTTTATAGCTGGGCATTATGTTACATTTCTATAATCCCAGCACTTCGGAGACAGAAGCAGGATTGAGAATTTGAGGTCAGCCTAGGCTATAAAACCCTTCCTAACCCACTACTCCTCCCCAAAAGTTTCTCCCTAGTGGCATGGATGCTAGAGTTCAGCAGAGAACGCAGAGCATATGTGAGTGTTTCTGGAAGAGACCTTACCGCCTGTCCTTGATGAAGGAGTAGTAATGGCCTGCGTGTGCCTGCCCACTGTGTACAATGACACCAACAAGCTCGTAGTTTTCTGTGAGGGCAACTTTTTTCCGTGGGGATCCTCCACCTCCTTGATCCATATTTCTTCCATTTTCACCAACTTCAGAAGATGAATCCTGGCGAGCCATTCCGGAGACTGTGTAAGGCTCCATATTTAGCATCCATGGAAACTATGTAAAAGTAAGAAGAATACTTTGATGTTAAGTGGGAATATACACAGCAGTACCTAGGAAAGTCAAGTTGTGCTTCCCAAACAAGGGCTGACTCCTGCCCCACTCACAGGCCTGGGTCACAGAAGCACTTCATTTCACAGCCACGGCTGGGATGCCTTCAGAAATGAAGGCACCATTTTTAGATCTGCCTGTCCTATGAGTAGCAGCTTTTCAAACAAGGGCTGCAGATTCCTCATGCTGCTTTTCAGGGACAGACAGGATGCAGGGGAAGAAAAAGGAAAAAAAAGAGGGAAAGGAGGGTCATGGTTGAAAGAAATTTCAGGGGGAAAGAAGTTACCCGTATTTGTTCATCGTATTTAATGGATCGTCCACTCTCCCAGTCAAAGCCAAATCTCATCAGGTGAATCACCAGCACACTAGGTAAAGACTTAATGCATGTTCTTTTCACTGTTATTCTCTAAGAAAAAGCAAAAACCAATTAACTCCCTGGAGAAAATCAATGTAATGAATGTAAAAGCTCTTGGTACCCAAGTAAAACAAATAATAGCACAATCTACTTGGAAGCAGCAACCAGGGCTTAACAATGAGCTGTATGCAGTAACAAGCAACACTAATACTGTCTCCTGTAAAGGGCAGATGCAATACCTTTTCTTTACACTTTTCACAGTAGTATGCATTACTTCCTTCTAAAACTTCACCTCTAACAAACTGGTCCAAAGAGATTTCCAAGCTTTGGCAAGAAGTAACTCCTAGATTGAGAGCCATGAAAGCTTCCTCACGCTCGTATCTGATTGGGAAAAGACAGACACCCATGAAGGAAGAAGCACTGCAGCTGTCACAATGCCTGAAATCTAACACACTCCCCAACAGACACGAGAATTAGATGGACCTCCGCATTTTAAAAGCACACTAACCAAAACATGATTTTCAACCAATACTTTAAGGCTACATAGCAATTATGGAAACTGAAGGAATGTAGTTCATTGAACATTTATAGATTCACTGATAAATAAATCTACAAGTCAGTCAACAAATTAACATTTAATAACTTCCTAAAATATCATTTAAAGATATTTTCCCCCACGGTGCTAACATCAAAACCAGTTTTATAGCTGCTAGACAAAGCTGTACCACTGACCTATAGCCCTATCCCTAACAGCCATTGTTTAACATAGCAGTGACATCTTCACTAACCTGTGAGGACAATCTTTACAGATCTTTTGATCAGAATAGATGCCCTGGAAAGTATTCTTAAAAATTTGTTCTCGTCCCATTTTCTGTTGGGAAAAAAAAATTCAAATTTTAACTGAATGTACAGGTTGGTTCACATTAATATTTTACTTAAAAATTTTACATCACAATAGAGTGAGTAACAATGGTAGTTTCAGCTAGAAAACAAAAGACGCTAGTAACCACCACTAAGAGGAGGAAGAGAGATGGGTCCATGAGAGCTGATCATGAGAAGTCCTCCATTATGATTCTGATGCTTCTTTCTGTGCTGGAAATTGCAAGGTAGCAGCAACTCTGGCAATCTTTGCTTTTTTTTCCCCTCAAAAACTGATACTATATAGCTCTAAGTTATTTTAATATAATAATTGTGCTTAGTGATAAGATGTACAATGGCACCTCTGGGCAAGTCTGTCACATGTTTTATTGGGAAAGACAGAAAGCTTTTAATGTAAGCATCACCATAAATAATATCCCCTCTAGTCCTTTTGTCCTTTTGCCAGAGAAGTCTCCCAGTCCCCAGAACTGCCTCCAGGGGACCATCACTTCACTGGGCACTCTGCAGCCAGACTACCTCTAGAGACATTGCAAAAAATACACATGCATGAAAGGGCATTTATTCTGTAGTATAGATTAAGAACTACATTGTTTTATCGGCTTATATGAATATAGAATACTACTCCAATAACATGTATGCATTCACTTTAAATGCTGAAAGAATGAATAGCAGCTGTGATGCTCAAGATGACGACTTTCTGGTGTGTGAGTTTCAGTCACTGAATCTTAAGGCACCGTTCCTATATTATAAATAACTGAAAGAAACAGGGCAATGGAGATCTTCATTACCTTGAGATACTCATCCATCTGATCAATGAGACTAGTGAAGAACTCATATGCATCCTGCTGCTCTCTCACATAGAGCTCCTTGTTCCACATCTTGAAGATCTGTACGGCAAGAATTAAATAGGTCCTTAAATGGAAAGCAGCACGCTCAACACACAGAATCACATAAGTGCTTCTGAAAAACGAGTTTGCTATTAGGATGAGGATGAGGATGTATTGGTATAGACAGGCTTGTATTCTGCCACCTGTGCATTTTCTTGGTTCTTCATATCACAGCAAGTTTCTGAAACCAGAAGTGGGGTCAGTGCGTCCTTAGACTACACAATAACAAGTGTCTCTCTTAGACGTGACCATTGCTCTGGGAGGCAGAGTGCAGCAGCATCCTTTATTGGGAGGCACTAGTGATAAAGGCACAGGTTCAGAGAGATGACCTGAATCACTATTTTAAGATGTATTTTCATTATTATTTTAAATTATATGTCTGTATCAATGCATATGTTAACGCATGCATGTGAGTGCAGAGCTCAGAGGTATCAGATCCCCCTGCTGCTAGAGATGTAGGTGGTTGTGAGCTGCCTGGTGTGGGTTCTGGGAACCAAACCTGCGTTTCTGCAAAAGCAGTATAGTATAACTGCTGGGCCCCCTTGCTAGCCCCTTATACAATGCTTTAAAGAACTAAAATAAGAATCATAAGAAATAGGCAAAACAAATAAGCAGACCCTCAGGAATTAGGAATGACTTGTTTTTAATGTTCTAATCATTTGAAAGTACCAATGTGTTGAATACTCAAATCTTTGACAAAAAACTATTATCACTAGAGAAGGAAGTAGAGCCAAAGTCTAAATATTATCTAACATCCAATCTACAGCTATACCTTCCAGAAGTTCTCAGGCACATAATACTGCAGCTTGCTTTCCATCAAATGTCCAAAGAGAGATTGTACTTGGTAAAATACACTGTCATCTGGATTGTCTGTATCATCATCCACTGATAGTAGAGACTACAAAGAGAAGCATGATTAAATGAGAAGCTTAACTGCTTCACATGAATCCAAAACATGCACATCCGAGTACCCACTCTGCTGTTTAAGTATGCTAAGGAGTGTCTGATATGGAGACAGCCCTGTAGATGTTTAGTTTCATCATTTCCTAGTTGGTGTGATCAAGGGTAAAGTTCCTCTTTAAGTTCTATTTTATTATGAAAAACTGGAGCTGATGAGGATCTTTAGACACAAATGCTACATGATAATTATGGAATATTCTTAAAATACTGCATGTTACCCCACAAGTTGAGACTATACTAATAAAAAGCACTGAAAATAGTCTAAAATTCTAAAGTATTAAGTACAACTTCATAGAATGGTTGAGAATTTTGTATGTAAAAAATTACATTGGTCAAATAAACAATTAAAATAACAGATTTACAAAAATGTGTGACTGTAACATCTTTACCAATTCCAGAAGCTAATAAAGAATTTTTAACCACAGCTACAAACCCAAGAAACAATAATTAAGCATGGAACAATTTGCAGACAATCCATCCATCCTCTCTCCTGACAAACAGGACAGGAAATCACCTCAGGAAGTCCGGGCTGCATGTACAGCTGCTGGAAGACTGCATTCATGTAACAAGTGGCACCACCATTCCTGAGCCCCACAAACCCTGAACTGGACCTGCTGTCCACTGGGGGAAGGTACTGGGAAAGAAAGGAACACACAGTGGGGAGGAGAATGAGTACTTTAGCACACTTCCAAACAGTCATTTAGAATGATGGAGAAAAAAAGGAGTAGACTCAAATTTATCCATCTAGCAGGGTATGAAACTAAACCTATGTTCCTCAAGTACCTGTGTTAGGCACTGGTGAGAAAACAAAATGTAATGGTCTTAATGTTTCTTTTCTGTTCATAAAATATGTGGCACAAAACTCATCTATGTAGACCTGCATTCATTCACTTATCATCAATGAGTGTTTATTAAGGACCTACCATGTGCCAGGCACTGTACCAGGGAGTAAGAGAGAACAGAAATGTTATGTTCATGGTCCCTAATCTCCAAGAGCTTACAATCTAGTTGTGTAAGCTTTATGACATTAATCAAGCAGGTACATTAGATGCCTACAACAACTGACATAGTTTTTTGAATAAAGGAACAATGTTCTAGGAAGTATTTATCATGAGGAACTCTGCAGTCAAGGAAGGCTTGTATTCTTTTTTTATACAAGGAAATGTTCTTCTATTAAACTTTTTCTAGTAAGCATACAATTAAAATGACAGAAAAACACCCATCGTTTTACTTACAAATGTTATCAAATAATGCAGATCCTAACACAGTGCTTTTCTGGGTAGAAACAATCCAGATGCAGCACCTGGACTAATGTTCAACACAGCACCTTTCCATGTGCAAAGGGCAGTGTGATTACACGTGGAAATGAGAGTGCCGTATCACCACATGCAGTGTCTGCATCCATGTAATAAGCAAACAGCTGACAAAAACATGTATGTCTTTTGGATCGCAAGGCATCACTGGGTCTCACATGCTTTTCATTAACATCAGAAGTAACAGACAGCAGGTACTTTCTAGGAGCTAACACGTACTTACATTTGTAGGACAAAGCACAGATTATTTTAAGTCACAAAAAAAAACATTTTAAGTGCTTAAAAAGTATTTATCTAAGACTGCTTTATTCCTTATGTTGGTATCGTCCCTGACTTGAAGCAAACACATACATGGCTAAAGCACATCATAAAATAAACATTGCAAACTAAAGCAAGAGAAGTGAGCTTTTTTCCCCAATTCAATGCTCACATAAATTTCTACTTCTTCACAGGTGTTATCTCCTCTCACCAGAACAACTATCCCTACGGTTTGAACTTGTGTATTCAGAGACACTTCCTAAGAGGGAGTCTGAATTTCCCTTATGTAAGAGGAGAAAGCAAACACAGCTTTGACAGTGTCTTCTTATCCCTAGCCAGGCGTCCAGCGCCCCTGCACCTTATTTCCTTTCCGCACATCCTAATACACAGCAAGAGGCTCCACAGCTTTCCCTCAGCCTTCTCATTGTTGGAGTGTAATGAATGCCTTTTTTGCTTCAATGAGCATTCCTTGTCTTTAAGCCTCTATTTCAAGTTTCAACTTCTCTAGAAGCATTTTAAGATACACGATCAAGTGCTACTCTGTGTTAGTATAGCACTCAGGACACACCTCCAACTCACACCATACCTCACAGTCCTGAGACAATCTGTTGATGGGTCTGTCCATTCCACTGCCTGACAGCTGAGTAGTATGCTCATTTTTCAAATTCAAAAGTCTAAAACCTTTCTTAACATATGCGCCTGGCACTGTGCTAACATACACTTACTCAAAACACAAAAATATAAAAATAAATGAACAAAAATGGTTAGAAGGCTACTTTTTAATTGCGGTTAACTATTGGTCAGTTTGAAAATAGCTCACCCCTAACTGAAAGGCTATTTCATAATAACAATGAAGCATGGTTAAAGTTGATTTTAGTATGTATACATGCCATGCCAAAAAAAAAAAAAAAAAGATAGACTTGGTTGTGGTTAGGATAATGCAAATTCAGTCTTAAATTTATATATTTAGAAACTAGAGAATATCTCATTGGGTAAAGACAATTGCTGTAAAGCCTGAAAACCTGAGTTTAACCCCCAGGTCTCATATAGTAGTGGAAGGTGGGAACCAACTCCTGCAACTTGTCCTAGCCGCCATACATACTCCCTGTCATACACATTTCTGCCAGAAAAGTAAATATAAATTATATATTAAGAGACCACTCTAAAAAGTTAAATAAAGGCTGGGGTGATGGCTTTGTAGGTAAAGTGAAGACTGGAGTTTGGGTTCCCAAAGCAAGCTGGCTAACTAGTCTATCAGTTCTGGGTACAAGTGATCCTCTGCTTCAGCAAAACCAAGCAGACAATGACAGAAGACACTAATATCAACCTCAAGCCTCCACTTATAGGAATGCAAACAACTAAGTATATCATTAGGTCTAAAAACTTACATCAAATTCCTTGGTGAGAGCAGGGTCAGGCTGATGATGCATTGACAGTAGTTCTTTTGTAATAATCTGAAGATTTGAAGGTGAGCTGTCAGCTAACATCACAAGAACTTCATAGGCTGCCAATCGGCTATTTACTGTACTACACCTAAGAACAAAGGCACAAGCTATCTTCAAAATCAACCTCCAAAATCAGAATGTAAACACTACAATCGCTTTAATAGTTCAGTTAGGCCTATGCTGGAAATGGAGTCATATATATATATATATATATACACACACACATATGCCCTAAATACAGGTGGCAGGAAGATATTTCAGAGCTATTAATTCTTAGCCTGATAACAATCAACAAAATTCTCTCAATTAAGAAAAAGGAAGCTATGAAAATAAGAATAGATGCCTACAAACATTTCAAGTATGCCAGATGGTCAATAATTCTCTAATGACACTAACCAGTCTTCTACTCCATTACAGAAAATGGAGATAGAAACAGCCTGTCAAATCAATGTGTGACATGCAGGAAAACAGATTTCCTCTGCTGCCTGCCTCTCAGCCTGGGCAGTAATTCAACTATCATTAAAGCCGGTGGTGCATTATTCAAGTGATAACAGATTAAAATGGATACACAGAAAAGAGGACATCCAACCTTTGCATGGGACCACTTACAAAAGTGCATGGGACTCTGGGGCTCTAGGGTTAGCACTGTACCTGACATTAAGAACAAGGGCCACAGAGGTGGCATTGTCATTTAATCCTTATCTAGATGTATGGATTGAAAAGGATGGCAAGAAATGGACAGGAGGCACACGTGCGAGCAGCTGTTGTTACTGTGAAAAGCGTGCACTGACTTTCAGAAAGAGGGTTCATATGTTTTTTGCCTCAAGGTTTTGGTGGAAAGGTCACTGTAATGAATGAGCAAACTTAGTACACTGGAGAGGGTGGAAAATGTCTGCTTTTCTATTCCAGGCATTATACAGGATTTTATTATTTTTAATAAAAAAGGGGAAGGATTCACCAATAAAAATTTTCATTAAATCTTTATGTTTACTGAAAAATCAAGATTCTAATAATTTCTGGAACTTTAATTTGAGCCCCAGAGATCTAGTGCTAAATATTCCAAGACAAGACCAGACAAGGATGAAGATGGAAGCCACAGTCCTAAGGATAATCCAAGAGCTCTAATAATTTCCTCTCCTTGCCTTCCAGTCTATTCTGCTAACAAGAGAATCTCTAGCTAGAAAAGTATTTACACATGACACTTCATGTGACTCCTCATAGTGCTTATTATGCCTTGCCTGTACCAGCTATCTCTGAAATTAAGAGTCTCTTCAGCGTTAGTCAGGTAACACTGTTCTTATGAAAATTAAGTTCAGCTCGTAACAAGTTAAGTTAAAGCTTATTGCTGCCTTTTCTATGGACTAAAGCCTGAATATAGCTTGAGCAGGGTCACAAAATACATGGATATTTCACATTTATATCCTCAAAGATTAATATAAAACCTTGATTCCAAAATCAGAACTGTAATAAATTATTAGCAATTGCAGATATGAGAACAGAGTATGACCCAATATATGACAAGGCTCTAGAACCTTCTTCTAAAAAATCCTGAAGCCTATACATGGAGTCTGTTTAGTTAGAGGTAGTTCTTTATTCTCCCTTTGGTGCTGGGGCTTGAACTCAAGACCTCCCACATAGCTAAGTGTGTGCTTTACCACTGAGCTATCCTCCCAACCCCTATACATAATTCCTACCACCTCTGTTTCACTTGGAACTTGTTACTGACCATAGTTACTTACTATCCCGCCTTGATGATGAGAGCTTAAAAGCACTTTCTCTGTGCTCACTATGTGCTAGGCACATGTTACACAAAGCTCATTTGCGTGCATTTGCGTGCAATGTGGTAGAAAACACAGGACAAACAAACTCACACGATGGAAGACAAACTCCAAGTTAAGAAAATCTTTTGACTACAGTTGTGAATTAAGAGATTTTACCAAAACTGAACACAACGTGCATTTTCCATACTTTGGATGAAAGTCCTGTTGACTGATGGCGGCACTGCCGGCTGGAGAATGACTATTTAAAATAATTCTAGAAGCTCGGAAAAGGAAGTCATCTAACAATGGTTTAATGAGTGATGAACCTGGAACAGAGCATAATACCACATTGAAGATGAACACAGATTTTAATTCAAAGATCCTATTGCATTTTCCTATCAGAACAGCACAGGCCCCGGAGGCCACCCAACAGCAATGCATCCGGTTCAAGTTAAAGCTAACTTGTTGAGAGCTTACTGTGTGGCACAGATTTGTGGAGCGGTGGGACCAGGATCAAAGTCAAAAGCAGTCAGGTGATGTGCCTTCTTTTAGGAGTCTATGCTCTCACCCCAGAAACACAAGTGCCGAGAACACCACAAGTAGAATGTTCTGAGTAAGTAAGGCTTAATCTGGACAACAGAAGTCCTCCACACAAGGGCTAATGAAACTTTTAAGCCTATCTCCTTCAGGCAAAATGATACTCCTTCTTTCTGGTTAAGATCACTCTTTTCTATGTATCCTCAATATCCAGGAAGATTGTAGAGAGTCAAATTAGTGCATTAACTATGGAAGTTATATTCCAGTTTGCTTTCTGAATATAATTTATAGCATCTGGATATATATTTTCAAATTATAACTGTACTTCAGGGGAAATCTTAACATTTTCTCCAACATTGAGGAGGTAATGGCTGGTGATTACCTCCTCAAATAAGAATCATCCTTATAGCCGGGCGGTGGTGGCGCATGCCTTTAATCCCAGCACTCAGGAGGCAGAGGTAGGTGGATCTCTGTGAGTTCGAGACCAGCCTGGTCTACAAGAACTAGTTCCAGGACAGGCTTCAAAACCACAGAGAAACCCTGTCTCGAAAAACCAAAAAATAAATAAATTAATTAAGAATCATCCTTATAAGAATGAAGATATGCTATAAACTATGTAACAGCAAAAGAGATAAACCTAGTCTGAATTATAACTTTTACTTGATATTAAAAGTTATATGATATGACTATTTTGAACAATGTAAAATTCTCTACGTGATTTAATGACACAGGTAAAAACACCCTATGGTTTGCTAGTTACTAAAATTGCAGACAATTCCCTATTCCTAAAAGGTCAATTTTTCATGGAACATTTAGCAGTTAACATATTGTCCCAATTACACACAACACTGGCAATAACTGAGAACTAAGGTGCACTCTTCCACACAATAAAAAGAAGCAATAATTACCAAGCATTTCCTTTTCTGCCCCACAGAGTGAAAGCAGGGTCTTAATGAGCCGCAAATGTCCTGCCAATAAGATGTTGTCTGCTTCACTGGTCTCACATTCTGCCGTTCGATTAGGTTCAAAGTTATCCAGCCATGTAATCTCATCTTCAAGCATGATAGCTGGGCTGATTCGTAACTGTTCCATTTCTGAGGCTGAGAAGAGGGCAAAAGTGAGGAGGTAGATATCTATCACAAAGAAACATTTTTTATTCATGAAATCAAAGTCCTGAATAAGAAGCAGAGTCAAGTCCTAATCTTTAACTTTACAGACTCACAAAACCTTCTGGTGCAGATACTATCAAGGCTATGTCCTGCATAAACTAAACACTCGACTGCACCTGCTGTGTGGGCTACCAAGTTATACATTAAGTATGAGACAATGGAGACAATCATTGCTCTAACAAAGCACCTGGTTTAGGAAACAAGACCTCCCAAGAAAAGGGAGGGATGGCCAGTAATGAGAACTAAGGTTCTTCACTGTGCTTTCTAAACTAAAGAGGAAGATCTACTCAAGAGAAAGGTCAAGCATTATAATCCTACATCTCTAAACAATGAATCAAACTCCAGAGAATAAGTTTGTTTCTATAGCAAATCTCTCCCTTACCCTGCCAAACAAGGACTAACAACCAAATTCTGCACTGGACGCATGGCTGAAAAGTATTTATGAGGTTTGGTAGTTACTTGGACATGGTCCCATTCTCTACATATAAACACCCCATACTTGAGTCAAGGCACACAGTCCAACTATGTTTCCCCAGTCTCCAACAAGATAATTTCATCACATTGCTTAGAGACTGAGATCTGATCTGAACGTCATGAAAGCACCTGCTTGCAGATCTGTTGCTGAGGTGTATCAGTCACCAGATACCAGAGCTTTGTGACCATTTGCAAGAAGAAATACTTTTTACATGAAATTTCTCTTAGAATGAAGTTCTGGAAAGATTTCTTTTGAGAAACCATTCTGTTTCTTTTTCTAGGGCACAGAGAACCATGTGCTGTCCCTTTAGTCCTCTAGGAACCTCATCACCAAATTCTGGGTGGGCTGTACAACTTGTCAATAGAGAGGGGGTGTTTATTTCATCTCGCTTTGATGTTCTACTCCAATCAATATTTTTATTGATCCTAAATTTTATTTTTTGTAATCTGAAGTGAATTTGGGGGTAAACAGTAGGGAATATATTAAACACTTGGTCTGAAGAGCTAAAATTTACAAAGGACATTTGCATTCTTTATAATATATTTACATTATTTAAAAGTACAGATGGGTAAAATCTCCACATTCTAAAATGCAAGTTCTAACACTGCTACTTTAGACACTGACTGACCTCTGTCGCTATCAACATGCTTTGCCTGATTCCATTAGCTCTTAAATAATTGCCCTGACTGACAGAACAGGGGCTGGAGAGGTGCTCAGTGGTTAAAGGCACTGACTTCTCTCCCAGAGGACCTACGTTCAGTTTCCAGTGTTCACATCAAGTAGCTTACAACAGCCAGTTAACTCCAGTCTTAGGGATCTAATACCCTCTTTCTGGCCTCTGCAGGCGCCCATGTATACATGTATACATCCACACAAATGCAAACATGTACACAAAAATAAAGTAAAAATAAACCTTAAAAAATAAAATGTGACAGAATAAATTACACTAGAGAGCAAGATTCCTCATGTTATTTCTCTTAGTTCAACTACAAATGAGACTGGCAGACTGTAGTTAGCCAGCTTTCTCTACACACTGGTTGGGTATGGAAGAGAAGTAGACATCAATGGCATATGGATTTATATGCTATTTCCAAGAAAACAAAACACAACATTCAAAATGTCAGCTGGGCAGTGGTGGTGCACGCCTTTGAAATCCCAGCACTCGGGAGGCAGAGATAGGTAGATCTCTGTGAGTTCAAGGCCAGTCTGGTCTACTAAGTGAGTTTCAGGACAGCCAGGGCTGTTTCACAGAGAAACCTTGTCTAGAAAAAAAAAAAAAAAAAAAGAAACCAAACAAATCAAAACAACAAAATGACTGTCTTCCTGCTTTGTCACAGGCAGGTCACATATGGTCTAATCTCGCCCCCAGTCCCAGTGAGATGTTTACTTACTTGTCAGATCATCTAATAACTGGCACCGCAAATCAAAATACTCCATACACTGAGACAGCAGTCTATAAATCAGATAGATTCCAGTTACTAAAAAGAGGCTGATTTTAAAAAATATCGTATTTTCCTTTTAAAAATAAGATCACAAAGCAGTTGAACAAGATAATTTTCCCAACCATATACTTATATTAAATATCTATTTTAGCATGAAATAAATTAATAATTTTGTCAAATTGTAGTCTAGGAATAACTGTGTAAAGAGAAGGAAAATCACTAAATGTATCATGTTTTAGAATAACATAAGCACTGAATGCATTTGTTCATTCAAATATGAATCATTACATACCAATTAACCACATGGAGCTAATTTAAGAAACAATGAATAAAAGAACAAGAAAGACTGATGACAATTAAATATCAAACAAGCATGAAGAAGAAAAATAAAACAGAGTAAAAGGAGAAACAAATTATGTAGATTATAGGGTATTTCTACAACTCTATCATAGTGGGTAGGAACACAGGTTCTAGAATCAGACTGTATTAACAGTGGATAGGAGCACAGTTTCTAGAACCAAAATGTATTAGAGTAGACAGAAGCACAGGTTCTAGAACCAAACTGTATTAGTAGACAGGAACACAGGTTCTAGAACCAGACTGTATTAAAGTGGACAGAAGCACAGGTTCTAGAACCAGACTGTATTAAAGTGGACAGAAGCACAGGTTCTAGAACCAGACTGTATTAAAGTGGACAAGAGCACAAATTCTAGAATCAAACTGTATTACAGTATATGGGAGCACATATTCTAGAACGAGACTGTATTACAGTGGACAGGAGCACAGACAGTAGAATCAGATTGGTTTCAATCTTAGCTCTACTACTTATAGTTAGAGTCCATGGACACCTCCTTTCTATCAGTCTTATAATTTTTAAATGTTTATTATAGTCTTATTATAAAATAAACGTGCCAGTATATTCAAATAGATATAAGTGGCTCAAGCAAGTATAATGAACCAAAATTTTTTAAAAATACAAATAATAAAATGTCCAAACTCAGGTCTTTTGAGGGTTAAAAATAAACAGATACATAAAAACCTTGGTGACTAGTGACACAGTAAGATTTGGTATTTGCTAATCATATACCAAATTAAGATATTTTTAAAATGTTATGAGATACAAACATCAAATTCATGAAAAGTATAACTATTCAATTATATAAAACCTTTAAAGCCACTTCATAAGTCAAGAGACTGTCACAAAAGGGTCTTTTATTAAAACATCTCATCTCATGGTTCGTCTTTTGTTTAGAAAATATTTATTCATTTTATTTTACTTGTGAATGTTTTATCTGCATGTAGGCATGTACATCATGTGTATTGTTGGTACCCACAGAAGCCAGAAGAGGGCACTGGATCCCATGGGACTGGGGTTATGGATGTTACCATGTGAGTGCTGGAAAATGAACCCAGGTTCTCTGCAAGTGCAACAAGTGCTCTTAACCGCCGAGACACCTATGGAGCACTCTCCATTTTGCTTTTTTTCCTCGAGTGTAGAGGAATTAAGTAACTCTCACAGTGAGGACAAGCCCAACAGCTTCAACTTCTTAAACAACTGAAAACTTCTACCTGAGAACCACCACCCTTCAAATAAATACATTTATGTTTACGAAAACTTCACCTAGAAAAAGTTCCAATTCCACAAGAGGAAAAGAAGATATCTACTTTTAGTTCAGATGTCTACTAGGTAAACTATTTCCTGAAAATGAGTTTTAAATTACTAAACAATTATTTTTCATTACTAAAAATACACAACTATGGGGCTGGAGAGATGGCTGAGAGGTTAAGAGCACTGACTGTTCTTCCAGAGGTTCTGAGTTCAATTCCCAGCACCCACATGGCAGCTCACAATTGTCTCTAATTCCAGTTCCAGGGGACCCGACACCCATGGCAAATCACCAATGCACATAAAATAAAAATAATTTATGGCTGCATTAGAAAGTGTGTAAGTATAACAAATGTTGACACACAGAGCTAATCCTTTAGTGAAGCCCCACAAACAGGAGAGACTGTCACACAACTCAAGGACACTGCTTGTCCAGAAAATGTACACATTTTAAAAAGTTCAAAATGGATCAAAAAATTACAGAATTAAGAAATACCTTGATATCTTTAGTTAGATTGACAAAACAACAACAACAACAAAATCCTCAAAAAACTCAAGTATTAAACTTGGAAATCAAAGTGAGAATGTTCCCACTGATTTTACAGAAAAAAAGGTTATGAGAGTACCATAAGCAACTTACAGAAAAATATTCAAGATGAAATAAAAAAAATTCCAGGATTCAACCATTAATAAAACAGCTCCCAGCTAAGAAAAGTACGATGCTAGGAAGCTTTACTGGCAAATTTTACCAAACAATTAAAACACAACAGTGGTCCTTCTCAAACTCTTTTATGACCCTGAAGAGAGAAGGCAACATTTCTAACTCTTATAAGGACAATACTATCCTAACACCTAAGCCAGACAAAGATCCCACAAGAAAACTAGAATATAACATCTCTCATAACTGCTAAAGCAAAAATCCTGTCAACACACTTAAAAGTTTATGTAACATGAACAAGGACTGATTTCCTGGAATGTAGTGTCAGTCAAACATGGAAAAAAAAATCACTGAACTACCACATTAACAGAAAGGGAGTGAAGAAGGCCACACAAATCGGCTCTGGAGATATAGATAAAAGCATTCACCATGGAGGCTGGAAACATGGCTGAGGTGAAAAGCACTGGCTGCTCTTGCAGAGGACATGCGTTTGGTTCACAACATTTCAGTGCCAGATGATTCCACCTCTTCTGGGCTCTACAGGCACCAGGAACACAAATGGTACACAGACACATCCATACACGTTAAATAAAAATAATAAGTCTAACAAAAAGGGGCCTGACCAACTGTACAATACTCTGTGGAAACCAAAGGCTCTACCTCGACACAGTAAAGGCCACTTATGAAAACTCCAGGGGACCTCCCATTTAATAGTCTAAGACTGGGAGCTTTTCCTAAGAGCATGAAGGCCACTTTCATCTTCTCTATTCAACAGCACACTGAAGTTTCTAGTCAGAGCAAGTATGCAAGAAAAAAGGAATCCAAAGTGGAGAAGTAGAAATGGACTTATCTGTCCTCTAATCTGAAAAACTTATATTAATATATGGAAAACCCTAAAGATTTGACCTGAATTTATCAAAGTTACAGGGTATAAAAGTCAACAAACAAAAGTAAGTTGTGATTCTCCCACAAACAGTGTAAAACCTGACATAGATGCCCCTGGGAAGGGGAAGTAGGCAAGATCTCCTGAGCAAAATGGGAGGGGAGATGGGGGGTTAAGCAGAGGGAAGGGTGAAGGAGAACATGAGGGAATGGAATGCTGAGTTGGGCGAGGGACAGCGAGGGAGAGGATATCCTGGAAAGAGATATCTTGATAGAGGGAGTCATTATGGGACTAGGGAGAAATCTGGCGTGAGGGAAACTCCCAAGAATCCACAAGGATGACCCCAGCTAAGACTCCTAGCAATAGTGGAAAGGGTGCCTGAACTGGCCTTCTCCTGTAGTAAGATTGGTGACTACCCTAACTGTCATCATAGAACCTTTATCCAGTAACTGAAGGAAACAGATGAAGAGATTCACTGCTAAGCACAGGGCTGAGCTCCTGGAGTTCAGTGGAAGAGAGGGAAGAGATTATAAAAGTGAAGGGACTCTTCTGGCCTGCAGGCATACACACACAGACAGAATATTGTATACATAATAAATAAATATTTTAAAAAAAAGTGAAGGGGTCAAATCATGTTGGGGAAACACACAGAGAGAGCTGATGCAAGCTAGTGGGAGCTCACTGACTCTGGACTGACAGCGAGGGGAACCTGTATAGGAACAAACTAGGCCCTCTGAATGTGGGTGACAGTTCTGTGGTTTGGGTAGGCTGTCAGCTCACTGGCAGTGGGACCAAGATTTGTCCCTAGTACTTGAACTAGCTTTTTGGAGCCCATTCCCTATGGTGGGATATCTTGCTCAGCCTCGATACAGGCAGTAGAGGCTTGGTCCTGAACAACTTGGTATGTCAGACTTTGTTGACTCCCCATGGGAGGTATTACCCTTTCTGTTCAGTAGATGGGGAGTGGGGTGGGATAAGAGGAGGGGGAGTGAGAGGAGGGGAGGGAAGGGAAACCGTGGTTGGTATGTAAAATGAAAACAAAAAAAAAAAACCTTTTAAATAATTTTTTTTATAAAGTGCAAAATCTGAGAAGTAAATTAAGAAGACAATTTTACAATGGTACCAAGAATAATAAACTACTTGAGGTTCAACTTAATCAAGGAGAGAAGTCTTATGCAGGAAAGTGATAAACACTGCTGGAGAAATTAAACATGACGTAATGAGTCATCTCATGTTTATAGATTAGAAAACAAAGTCTTCTTAAGATGACCAAACTACCCATAATCATCTACAGACTCCATAAGATATCTCAGCTGAGGAAGCAATATGCAAGGGGACAGAAGTGTGACCTTGACCCAAGAAACTGGCTCAAATAACCTCAGGACTGCACCAATTAGGGAGAATAAGGTGGGAAAAAGGATGATGGAGAAGGGAGCCTGGTAGTATTTAGCTCTCTTGTCCTGTGTGGGAGAAAATATGCAGAGCCTGGAGCTAGATGAGGAAAGAAATCCTTTGTCTCAAGAACCATATGAACTCCACAGGAGTAGTATAAACAATCACCTTTCCAGATTCTCTTTGTATTACATACCTCTGGTTGACTCCTCTCATGATACTGGTTGGGGACCAGAGAGGCAGCTGAGCTGTGAGAATGACTCCTAAGAGGAACTGATTTGGCTTCTGTACTTCTGGATGGGCTGAAGTATCTGTCTGACTGAGTGTGTACAGCTGATCGCAGGCAACACGGCGGATCTGAAATGTGATCAGTGGTCAAGGACAGATCGTCAACAATCCAGACCACTTAAAAAGCAACACTGGAAATCCACACCATTTACTCATTCGAGTGACTGAGAGATGTTAGAAAGGTGTAACCACTCTAAGTTTGAATGCTAAAGACTCTGCTGAGTAAATGGATTAATTAAAAATAAATGTGTTGCTGGGTGGTGGTGGCACACACCTTTAATCTCTGCCCAGCATTTGGGAGGCAGAGTTAGATGGATCTCAGTGAGTTCAAGGCCAGCCTGGTCTACAGAGATAGCTCTAGGACAGCCAGGGTTACACAGAGAAACCCTGTCTTGAAAAACCAGGTGTGTGTGTGTGTGTGTGGGGGGGTGATCTGGAAACTAATCATTACTTTGAGACAACAGGTCTTTAACTCAATGAAAATAAAAGTCAGAAAACGCCATTTTCAAATATTTAAAAAGTTCATGTTCGTGGTCACATATGAAAGAAATAAAACATAATTAAAGTTCATTGTCACGAGCCATTTCCCCCCTAAAAATCATTACAGGAACCATCACCCTGGGGAGTCTGCAGGGAACCTCACACCCATAATTATGTTCTATTGACAAAACCTGTCCCACACCCAATTAAGCTGTTGATGGAGAGCTATCTGTTAGTGGAACCCGCCTTACATTCCAGCTATCCAGGGAACTAGGTGTGGCAACTTGTGACTTCTTGGCCTACCTCCTGGCCTACGTGACGAACCTGGCCTATGTGACCTGGAACACGCGGCAAGAGTACAGTTTCCCTACCCTTCAGGGGCTATATAAACAGCAACCATGATCCTAATAAAGGGGGCTTTGACAAATCTGCTTGGCCTCATTCTTCTGTCCTAGCTCATTCCCTTCCAGGTAGCGCCCTCCGAATAACTGATTGCAGGGTGGGTTACAAACCCCTAGACTGAGTAACCCACCCAACGCAATCGACAGTTCATGGTTTGAAGGTGATCTCTCCAGACTCTGACCAACATGTTAAAGCTTAATTCCTGCTGCCCTTGCAGGTCACAGATGATCAACACCAGAGGCTGCTCTTTGGTCATTATCAACAACAACGACAACAAAATCAAACCTCAATTAGTTCCACCACCAGTGCTGAAAGTTCTGTTGGACTGTGGAGGAAAAGACAGAAGGCAGGCAGTAGTCCAAATGGTCACTTTTCCTTCAGAGTGGTGGCATTTATGAAAGCCCGTAACAATACCAGCAAAAGGTTTTCTAAGGAACAGAAATCCTTACCTCAGCACTTGGTGATCCAAGCAAAATGTCAATGATAAAATCAGCAACACATGGCAAATTATAGAAAGATGCTAAGGAGAATGAGGGAGGAAAAAGAATTAATTAGGTGGTGTACCTACAAAATGTTGGTATTTGTGAGTAATTTCCTAAGCTCAAATTAAGCAGAAATTTTTCTCCTTTCTAAACAGAGTCAAACCCTAGGATCATCCCATGTCTGTCCAGAAATCCCAGGGAACTGAATGTGTAGCATTGCACATCTTAGCACCACTATCTCCTATGTACCAGTTACAAAATAAGGAAGTCTTATCTTTATAAATTACCAGTGCTAATAATAAAAAAATACAACCTAAACTAAGTTTATACATGATAAAAGAAAACATGATAAAAACGTGGAGAAGCTGTATTTTTTCAACTTGAAAAATCTCTAAATCAAACAATTCCAGGAAAAATATTTTAAAAAAGTATGGTACAGGTTTGAAAAGCTATTTCATAATGATTTATGCTTCTCATATAAAACTCTTCAAATGCATTTGTTCTCAAAGAAAAATCTCTGCAGATACTACTTTAATTAATTAATTATACAATTAGTTTGAATGTTAAAAAAATACACCATTGGGATTGAAGAGTTGGCTCAGTGGTCAAGAACACTGGCTGCTCTTCCAGAGGACCTAGGTTCAATCCCCAGCACCCACATGGCAGCTCACAACTGTCTGTAACTAGACATACATGTAGGTAAAACACTAATTATACAGGAAATAAAAATAAACTATAAAAAAAAATACACCATGACCATTAATTCTGTATCTCTGGTGGTCTGAAATAATTACAGCTAAGACTAGACAATTAGTACACATCTGAAAGTGAACTGTTAATACATTGTTTCTAAGTATTTCCTGAGAGTACCCTTAGGCAGAGTTTGGGTGCTGGATCCTTATTCTCTTCACCCCTTCTCTCACTAAAAGAAGTTTTTTTATAAAGCAATGTCAATTCCTCACAAATCTAGTTTTCTCCCAAAGAAACAAATTACTAATAAGCCATCTCCTTACCCAGTTGCTGACTCCGAAGCTGCAGGCACGTAACAAGAAGAGACAAAGCCTCTCCAGCAATTAGGGCGTCTTTGGTGGACACAGATTGCTGCCGGACACAGATTCCAGCATGCAGAGCTGCTGGTTCTCCTTCACTGCCAGAGCTGCAATTGCTTCCTGAAAGTAGAGAACACAAGTTTGTGTGGCTCCTAGGATCACACAGTAAAATTCAGAGTCCTTGTGCACAGTAAATACTGTAAGAAAGCATTGCTAGGGAAAAGAAACGTAATCTCCATGTTTGATACATGTTAACTGCTTTGTCCTTAAACACATTTGCAGGATTTCAAAACGTTTTCACAAGATAAAACTACTTTCAGATGGGAGAATGTCTTATATCTTGTAAGACAATCTTGATGGACTACATGAATATAAAAATATCATTCACCTAACATTTCTGCATATTATATGCCATAATTAAAAAAGACTTTTATTATTAAGCTGGGTGTCGTTATACAGACCTTCAATGCCAGTAACAAAGAAGTAGAGGTAGACAGATCTCCCTGAGTTTGAATCCGCCTACTCTATATAGCAAGTACCTGCCCAGCCAAGGTTTACAATGAGACCCTATCACAAAAAACAACAAACAAACAAACAAACTAGAAAAACCTCTTACTATTGACGTATTTATAAACATACAGAGCAGGAAAACCAAACAAAGTTAAGAAATAAAACCACATAAAAAGGCCTAATAGAAAATAATTTGACAGGGCCTAGAAGGATGCTTATTATTAAAATGCTTATTATGAGAACTTGAACTCAATACGCATAATTCATGTAAAGCTGGGCATGGTGGCACACGCTTGTGCTGGGGAGGTGGAGACAGGCACATTCCTAGGGTTTGCTGAGACAGCCCAGCCAAATGGATGACTTCAGGCAATGAGATACCCTGTCTCCAAACAGTCCCCTCACCGCAGAACAAAAAGCAAGAGAAATGCCTGAAGAACAATAGTCTTAGGTTGATTCCTAGTTCACATACACATTATGTATGAGCCCCACCACACCCACACACACAGTGAGACAGACAGACAGACAGACAGACATGGGTGAGCATGGAGCCATTCCAAACCAAGAAAGGAACTGTTTACTACATCAGACTTCTGAAGAATTCATGTTTCAGCCACACTTTCATGGCTCAGCAAAACTAAAGATGGTTGAACTTGACATCTCTATTTATTCTCTGCATTAAAATAAATGCCCTTTCTCTTAAATAAGGTATCAAGACTATGAATTTTTACTCATGTTCAAAAGAGAAAAAAACTTTTTATAATTTGATAAACTTGCACATGAATTATTCTTACAGCTACTTCTTGCCTAATGTTTTATTATTATCTTTTTTTTTTAGATTTTTCTACATGAGTAGTGTATTCACATCATTTCTATCTGCCATCCAATACCCCCACTCCCTCCCAAATTTATGGGTTCTTCCTCTTTAATTATTATTGTTATAAGTACATATACACATACGTATATAGATGTTGACACACGCACACATGCTCACTCACTCACCAAGGACTGAAAAGCCATAGGGAAACATACTGTTCTGTGTTTACTTAAAAGCACTGTCCCGTTTTAAAACAGTACCTGAACTGCTGAGTCTGTTTCTAATTCCAGCAGGAAACAAAGAATTACTCTCTTTAATCGGCTGGCTACTTCCGACAAGGTCGAGCCGTCCTGCAGCTGCAGCCCATGAGAGTCTCATGAAACAAGCGACGGTGGCAGTGAAGTCATTTGCTTCCATGGTCTGAGG
Organism: Alexandromys fortis; assembly: GCF_014885135.2. Classification (NCBI taxonomy): domain Eukaryota; kingdom Metazoa; phylum Chordata; class Mammalia; order Rodentia; family Cricetidae; genus Alexandromys; species Alexandromys fortis. Next base: position 6,193,406 of record NW_026067908.1, read on the forward strand.
AGGGACAGAAAGGGTGGTATGGGAAGGCAGTGCTCCTGAAGACATCCACTGATTTCTTTGACCTGTGGCCGCAGGTTATAGCTCTTCCCTCCCACGTCACCCAGGATCGCCCTCTCACACTACCACACTGTTCAGTTTTAAGACCTGTTAACTGGAGTCTCTAAGCTCCATGTTTTGGTTTTACCCAATCATTCCTCAATTTGGTGTTTTGTCATTTCCTCTCCTAAAGTGTGCACAGTACACTTCAGCTTCCATGAATGCCCTTGTGACTTAGCACGTGAGCTCTGGTTTTGTTTTGTTTTGTTTTTGAATAAGTCTCTTCTCCAACTCCCTCACCCTGTTCCCTATTTGGTCCTTAAGACTTAGCTCAGGCACCATTTTCAAATTAAAGAACACAGGACAGCCCTGGTGAAAGACCCCTTACTGCTGAGCCTCCCAGAACGCTTTGCTTCTGCAGTTTCACCTTGATTAAGCTACTTTTGTACTTGCAGTCACTGTCTTTCCCACTCATGCTAAACTGCTTGAAAGCAGTATTCACACAGGAGCTGTTCCATACCCACAGTTCCCTCTCCCAAGTAGGAGGTACTTATACTTCTATAATTAGCAGCCACTTACTTGTATTGCAACTCGAGCAGCAGGGATAATTTCCTCAACCCTAATGGAAGACCTGTCAGATACTGATAACTGTCTGTAGGATGACTTTTCTGGGGTCCCACAGAGGGACATCTGTCTGCTTGTCTGCCGGCTGACATTTCGAAAAGGACGGGAAGAAAGTGCTTCTATGCCATCTTTGGTGAGGTCTTCATCTAATGATGTTGGCATTGTCTGTCCAACAAGTAAAAACCTTAAAAATAAAAAATAACAAAGCTATTTCATACTATTTTAAAATGGTAAAATTTGTAAAAAAAAAAAAAGTAAAATATTGCCTTGTGAGAATAATGTAATACATTTTCATACCTTGCAAGTTGTAGACAGATAGAATAAACACCCTGCCTTGTCTCATAGTCTACTTCTGATGGGATGGAATCTCTCTGCATGACATTTACAACCAAACTTCAAAAGAAAGAACAAAGGAAACATATTAAAGACATCAATTTTTTAAAATAGAAAACTGTCTGTAACTAATGTAATAACCCATAAATGTTCTTAGTAACCAAGTTTCTACATATAAATAAACTATCTACATTAGTATTCTTTTGATAAAAATAGGGACTTCCATATTTTTTTTCCACAAGGACTTCTGTAAGAATTGGACTTGTGGTTTAGCCTAATAGACAAGCAAGGTAGTGTGTTCAGGTGGCAGACTTTCTCACAAACTGGTTTGCCGTCACTGAATAATTCACATCGTGGTATTAGTGGAACTAGCAATTCAAAAATATATCAAGAACTGTTATATTCAGTCAAACTTGCTTCCCATCTCCACTAGACACTTCATTATACAAAAGCTTCCTAATTTTTCCTGCTTCTATTCTTACCTCTCTACCCTCCAAATCTATTCTCAGAAGGTCAACCAGATTGATTCATTTAACATAGAGACCAGATCATGGTACCTGCCTGCACAAAGCTGTTCAATGGCTTTCCACATGGAAGGAAAAGATAGAGTGTGCACAGCAGTGTAAGGGGCTCCATACCCTGCTCTCAAGTGTCCCCAGAATGCCGCACCCTACTTCTCTTCCTCACTCATTTGGCCTCAACCACTCTGGCCTCTGGTGTTCTATATAGGTTACCATATAAGAGTAGACACTAGCTACTCTTCTGGAGACTGGTTTCCAGCTATCTTCAAGCCTTGCGCCTCCATAGTTCTCAAATTTTTGTAAAATGTCACTTAATCAAGTGGACATTTTCCCATTTTAACTCTCTCCTTAGCTCTTATCACCCTCTAACATAAACTTTTACTCACTGGCCTACTGCTTGCCCTCCCTAGGAGGCTGCAAGCTTTATAGGGACACAGGTTTTGTCTACTCTACTCGCTGCTCTGTTCCCGCTGCTTAAAACAATGTGTGAGACACGAACTAACAAACACACAAGAAAGTCCAAGCATAATGCCTGACCATCACAGACATGTAAACTCTTGGGTAAATAAGCTTTCGTTTCTTTTTTTTTTTTTTTTTTTCTTTTTTCGAGACAGAGTTTCTGTGTGTAACAGTCCTACCTATCCTGGAACTCACTCTGTAGACCAGGCTGGCCTTGAACTCACAGAGATCCACCTGCCCTGCCACCCTGAGTGCTGGGATTAGAGGCATGTGCCATTATGCCTGGCTTTTGAAACTAGTTTTTAAAGAAGACTACTTCTAAAATGCAGATTGAAACTGGATATGGTGGCTGTAACAAGGCGGGAGAATTGATGTAACCAAGGCAGGCCTGTGTTAGAAAGTTAATTCTAGGCTAACCTGGGCTACAGACAAAGATCCTGTCTCAAGGAAAGGGGTTGCGGGGTGGGGATAGAGAGGCAAGGGAGAAAGTGGGGGAAAGAAAGACAGTAAAAAATTTCTTGTGTGTCTCAGACCTTCCACATTCATTTTACTATTAATTTTATGGGCATGTGTATACTCGCAATATCCTGCAGAGGTCAAAAGAGAGTACTGGATGTCCTGGAACTAGAGTTACAGACAGATGATTGTGAGCTGTCACATGGGTACTGGGCACCAAGCCCAGGTCCTCTGTAAAAGCAGTAAACACTCTTAACCATTGAGTTAGCTACTAAGCTGCTGCTTGGGAATTCTTTTAACCCCCATTTTTCCCTTTTTATCGTCAAGGTCCCAGCCCGGCTTCTCTTCTATGCTATTCTTCCACACAGGACTTCTATTAACCATTCTTTGCATAAGCTTCACGTTGGTCTTCTGCTTGAGGACCTTTTGTCACTTTTACCTTTTACTCAGGTCTAACTGTAATACAAGAGACAAGCAATACATTTTTATGCTTTTCACTCATCCTGCCCTCAGCTTGGTTTAGAACTCTTTCTCTGCTTATGGATCTAGGGAAAATTCTACTCATTCTCAATTCCCAGCTCAAAGACCCCCCCCCCTTTTTTGTGAAGCATTTCCTACCTTTATTACCAACTTTTTCCCTCCCCTCAGCGCTGGCAATATGCCACTTACAAACCACATGCCTACTTCCAGGCTAGCTAGTTAGCTATTAGTTACTCTTTAAGCACAAGCCTCTGACAAAAAGGGTTCTGCCCAATTAACCCTGCTTCCCCAGCATTAATGCTGCTGCAATATGGGAACAAAACTGACGGGGACTTAAACAGAGATGGCTGCTTCACCAGTATTCCTCTTGGAAACTTCTCCCACTACCAGAGGGGAGACAGACATACTTCGTTAAGTTTTACCAAGTAGTCAAAAGTCAGAAAATGAAGAGAAATATCCTAAAGGATCCAGCATCATTCCTATTCATTTTAACCCTCATAATGCTTCACACAATACACTGGAGGATAAGCAAGGCTTCTGGGAGAGAAATAAACTAATATGACCATACAGAACTGGTTTTGCAACTCACAAACCTCAAACCTCCTGCTTTGAGGAAGTTCTCACAGAAGGACTTTGCACAGCTTCTTGCCATGTCATCATCAGCTGTTGGCATGAGTTTAGAGCTTAGAACCTGGGGAGCAAGCAAGCAAAGTTAATCACCCTAACTTTTCTGTAGAAACAACTCAAGTCAGAATTTCTTTAATTTCCACATCTTAGTTTCCCCAGAAGTCTATGAAGTCTGATTTTCTCCCCAACAAAGACAATCACATTTTTCCATACTGCATTTAATTAGGATTTCTTTTCCAAGTTTTGAACCATGTTTTTTCATGAAATGCCTTCAAGTTTAGATAACAACAAATAAATTTATTTAATAAGCAAAATACATTCTTTAAACACAGAGGCCAGAGTTTTATAAACAGTTCAAAAACAAAAACTGCGAGCTGAAGCCCCTAAAGAACACAGCTCCTATTCACTAGACACATGCTCGGCATTAGGTACGTGCATTTTATTTTGTAAGGAAGGGGGCTAAAGGTCACATGGTAAGATTTCTTTTTTTTTTAATATCTATCTATCTATCTATCTATCTATCTATCTATCTATCTATCTATCTATCATGTATACAATCTTCTGTCTGTGTGTATGCCTACAGGCCAGAAGAGGGCACCAGACCCCATTACAGATGGTTGTGAGCCACTATGTGGTTGCTGGGAATTGAACTCAGGACCTTTGGAAGAGCAGGCAATGCTCTTAACCTCTGAGCCATCTCTCCAGCCCCACACGGTAAGATTTCAAATCTAGGTGGTTTTACTCTAATATCTCCACCCTTTTCTGATACTGCAACACCTACCTAAAGCTTAACTGAATATTGTGGTGGGTGGAGCATTCTATTACACAAATCACCATAACCCAGTACCAATTTCTAGCACCAGTTCATGTTCTAATTTTACTAGCTATGAGCTGAGAGATCATATAATGTAATTTTTCCATTGCCTCATTTTCCTCATCAGCTAAAGGAGGATAATGATTCTACACACCAGCAGACTGTCAAACTAAGAGAAATACAATTTTAAGGTGAGCAGCAGTACAAACAAGTATTCAGGAAACAATAGCTCATTTAGTTGTTACGATTTAAAAATCTCATGATCATAGTTTTAAACTAGATATTTTGAACTCAAATTACTTTCTATTCTAAAAATTGTACTTCTATAAAGCTATGGGCATTTTAAGCTTATGCGCTTAATGTGGGGTTTTGACTAGAGACACCTTCTTCCTAGGTTCTCTTTGGGAAAGAGCTCCTCGGTTTCAGAGTAAATACAACAAGGGAGATAGGGAGTCCAGTTATCTGCTCACACCCCATTCTCAGAGAGCTACAGTTTAGGGAAAATCAATTTTCTTGAAATGAAGAGGTATTTATAGTATTAAGCTTGAGATTTCCTGGTAGACCAATGTAAGTTAGTGAGCAAAATTCAAGGAAATTATCATTTTAGGCACCAGCTTTGGGGAGACTTAGGTTTTCCACTTATTTTGTACATCTGAAGCAAAACAGATCTATTAAAGGAATTCACAGTCCCTTTGCAGCCCTAAAATTACACTGGAGATACTTTACAATCACACTGCTTTGGGTTATATGACAGTGAAATGTAAGTCGTTGGTGATGAGCTACACCCCACTGCTGGTCTTGCTTTGCTAGGTGATCTCAAATACAGATGATGAAATTACACCTTAACTTTTCAGAAATATCATCTCAAAAGCAGTTAATCCAATAGAAATCAAAAGATAAAAAATTTTAAGTTTAAGTAGGCCCAAAACAATTTTGTCTTAGAATATTGTACTTATTTTTAAATGTCCATGTTATATAAGGTCATATTTCATTTTTAAAATGTTTTACTAAATATTTTCCTTTTAAATAAACTAATGTGTCTTTTCACAAAAATGAATACTTTAAGGCTAATATGTAATATCATCATACTTTGAACATATAAAAAAGTGTATGATTATATACTCCAAATAAGATTAGATGAGTAAACCTTAGGGAAAATACAGGTTTCCCCTTACTAATTATGACATTCGTTATGAATCAAAATCTACTTAAAATGCATACTAACCAAGTTATCTGTTATCTATTAGGCTTCATGATACACTTAAGGCTACTTCGTTAATGATGTGGATATATCTCTCCAGGACAAAGCCAATTCATTCAAGGATTTTACAAATATTGTGATCCAGGACATCCTGGGAGCAGGAGTGTTTGTACCCAGATACTTCCCACTTTGTTTATACTTTCCTTTCCTGATTAAGTACATCCAGAGCCCTGTGTGCCTCAAATAAACCAAGAAGCAACTACTTTGTCTTTTTAGCCACTGTAATGATTTGTAAACAGAAAACAAGCAGTGTTTGGTGAGTTAAATATATTCATTTAAAGCTATTTTTAATGAGATAAATAATTGCATTGGGCAACTGATTATATGTCCCTTGTAGTAGTTTGAATGCAACTGGCCCCTAAAATCTTATAGGGAGTGGCACTATTAGGAGGTGTGGCTTTGTTAGAGTGTGTATGGCATTATTGGAAGAAGTGTGTCACTGTGGGCTTTGAGGATTCCTATGCTCAGGATACTGCCCAGTGTCTCAGTCGAATTCCTGCTGCCTACAAGATGTAGGACTCTCAGCTAATCTAGCACCATGTCTACCTGCATGCTGCCATGCTCCCTATCATGATGATAATGGACTTAACCTCTAAAACTGCATGCTAGCCACTCCAATGAAAAGAGTTGCCATGGTCATGGTGTCTTCACAGCAATAAAAATCCTAACTAAGACACCCCCTAAATTCACTTTTTGAAATTTAAATCCCCAGTATATACTATGGGGTGGAGGCTATTGGAAATGATTAAGTCATGAAGGTGACACTTTCACGAGGGGGATTAGTGCTCTAAGTGACCTCAAAGAGCCCTTTCACCCACTGTCTACCAAGTGAGGAGACAGGAAGAGCACAGTTGTCTATGAACCAGGAAATAGGCCACATCAGACACTGAATCAGCTGACGTTTTGATCTGGGGTTGCCCAGTCTCCACAACTATGAGCAATAATAAATTGTGGTTTAAGCTACCTCAGTCTATGCATTTATTATAAAACCCTAAATGACTAAATAAAACATAGTAAGATAAAAGATAATTAAAATTGCTCTAATTCATTTAATAGTCTTCTCAGAACTTAAAATAGTAATGTTAGTGTGCTTCTTGACAAATTCTTCATAAATCTATATTTACGTTAACTACAACTTTAAAAAATATAATGTATTTAACCAAGAAATCTAAAGATAATTCACATTATAGACTTGCAAAGCTTACAGAGGAAGGCAATGAGACGCAGGACATGTAAGATTTCCCAATTCTTTACTTAGATCTTATTTTGTGAGTAAACAATGCATAGAGGTATAAATGGGGAAAAAAAATTAAGAATTTCCAAAGGTGAAAAAAGTTTCAATTTATCTCTTTTTTTCTACATTAATTTTCCAGCAGATCATCCCATAATAAAATAGGCCTGTCAAAGGAAATGCGAGGAAAAAAATCTTTCTTACTTCCAAGTTGTAGAGCACCCTGAAGGTTGACATGCCAGGAGCAAAAGAGCGGAACAAACTCTCCAAGATGGAACTGGCACTGGGCTGATGCTGTTGCTTTGATGACAGGGACGGAGACTTTGAAGACTGGGAGCTTGTTTCGGAGAGCAAGGTTTTCTGTGTTTAAAGGGTAGGGAAGAAACACTTCTTAAAATCTTAAAGTGTCTTAAAATCACACTTTAAGGAGAAGCAGATCTCTACACTTTGTGCTCTTTTCCTCTTTATTATAAGCCACACTAAGTTCTCAGAAAAAAAAATAAACGATTGAACAAACCTACTTCATAAAACCACCTAATTCTCTACTAACAAAGCACACAATGAGTTTAATGAAAGATGGCCAAACACTTCATGAATGCTTTGAGACTGCATTCTATGAAATACTAGGAAAGTCATCTTCATTTTCTCCCATGTTTAATTTTTGTGCTTTTAATGAACTGTAAGGCTGCTAGCAGAGGAGTCTTGAGGACTGCTTCCGGCTGACGCTGTTTCACAGTTACAACAGTTCTTTCAGATTAATACCTAAGCCACAGATGACACAAATGAGCAGATCCAATTTCCAACTACTAAAATATTAAATACAAAACTTGGTTTCAACAACTTTGTCATAAATGAATTTCTTCTGACAATGTAACTAAAATATGACATATAAAATAGTTTATATGTAAATATCTTGGGGAACAATATTCTGAAAATTAAACAAAATAAACCACTATTTTTACTTTTTTCTTTGCATTGATAGGGACTGAAGACAGGTCTTTGTATGAGGGCAAATATTACAATTCCCAACCCTTGTCTTTTTGAGACAGGGTCTTAATACGTAGTTCAGGTTGACCTTAAACTTAGATCTTTCTGCCTCTGTCTCCTGAAAGTTGGAGTTACAGGCAGACACCAAAATGTTCAGTCAAAAAGAACGGAAGTGTTACTTGTGAAAAAAGTAATGATGATTCGCTTATACAAAGACTTTAGACAGAATAATCAGATCCAGGGAGGCATCTTGTTGGGAGTGCAAAGGTCCCTACACTCACAGATCTACAGGAAAATCAAGAATTTTAAGCACACTGAATTGCCCTCTCAAAGGAATGGACACATAACCTGTTCTTTCATCCAGGAAGCTGGGAGTTGGAAGTGATTAATAGCCTGGTGTCTGCATTATCTGTAGGTCAAGTCCATGCCATGCTCCTACACCAGGACCGGAAGTGACTAGCAATCTAAATGGCCCTTACATTATCTATATAGTCAGGCGCTCCCCAAACTCCCACAACCAGAACCAGAGGTGGCTAATAGCCCAAACGACCTCTATGCTATCTGTATGACTGAGACCAGGCCAGATCCTTCCCTAGGCCCTTAAGCTAGTAAAGGTAGCCAATCTTCTGAGCCCATCTCCATAGAAGAAATGACATGTATTTTGAGTTGAGTTTTGATGTAGTTATGCTTCCTTGTGTATTGTATTACACTGGGAAACTTTTTTCCAAGTTATACTATTTAAATTTGTTGGGAATAAACCATGTGGCATCAGACTCCCCAAGGTTTAATACAGGTTGATGAAGTCAATCTGAATAGACTTCCCATTCTCACCTCTTCTTGGAACACTCTGCCTGCACTGACATCTACAGAGAACCCCCTCAGCATCTTGAAAAGGAAAACATCTCAACACCATCAGAACTGCCTGATCCCCGACAGTAAGTACATATCTCTGTGCACCAGTCACTTCTTTTATACCAGGCACAGGCTCTTCCTAAAACTTTATCTCATTATCAGATCTGTTTGGATCTTTTATAGGGCCCCCAAATTTCTGATTTTAACTTATGGCAAGAGTATTTTTAAAAAGGGAAAAGTATTATAGAAAGATTCTATCATATGACCTTTGTAGGATTCAGATAATGTTTTCAATGAATCATAACACAAAATCTTAAGCTAGTTAAATAACTATCAAAAATATGAATACCTTTCTGCCTAAAGAATCCAGCTGATCAAGGGCTTCCTGAATGGCTGGATCAGTGGGTATCAAGAGCAGAAGCTTCCGTACTCGTAGAGTTATCCTGAGAAATTTTCAAAAATAAAATAAATTTCTTACATATAAGCTATAGCTTTAGCAATAAGTCTTTTGGTATATATAATACACATATATGTATGTTATGTATGCATGTATAAATAAAACACATTTCAAGCAACATTTACTTGGGTCATCAACTTTTAATAACTTGCTCTCAAGCCTCACAAATACATGCATTTACCTTGGCTCCTCTAGATTGGCAAGCTGATATAGCATGTCAAACACATTACATACAAGTGCCATCACCACACCAGGGAGAGATTTCTCCTAAGGGAAAAACAAAAACAGCCAACTATAAATACATACTAAGAACAGAAATTTCTTTTTCTAACCAAACTTACAAACAATAAAAATACTACTGGAAGGTTGGGACTACAAAGTTTGGGGGAGACTGGAAACATATTATTCAGTCAACACTTCCCCTGGCTACTGGCTTGGACTAAGGCCCAAGAAGAAGGCAGCAGAAGTGATGTAAAGTAAGGAGCATGCGTAGGCACCACAACAGAGAACAGGCACCAATAAGTTCATCAGTGACTTTTAGAAAACATAAGGAAGGAAATGAATGACCTGAAAACAAAATTAAAGTAGTATCTATATGTGTCCACTCACATCCAACACACAGATACGTGCAACTCAAGCTGAAAAAAGGTTACCCTTGTTTTGCTAAAGATCAGGGAAGAAAATGTGAACAAAATCACCGAGAAAGAGAGAGAGAGAGAGAGAGAGAGAGAGAGAGAGAGAGAGAGAGAGAGAGAGAGAGATTGAGATTCAGATGTAAGTGCAGATACCTGGTCTAGGGTACAAGAAATGATATCATCATAAATGTATTTATATAAATAACTTTAATAAATTCAGGATATGTACCTGAATATATTACATAGTTTTAAGTTGTTGTATACCGTGTTTGCTAACTGTCATGATACACTGAGTGAGACTTCCTAAATTCTTGTATGAAGTAGTGCAATAATGTTGTCAAAGTAGAAAGAGAGTTAAAGAGCTTACATAGAGAAGTAAAGGACTAAATGCAATAAACAACGTTACAAATACCTTCACTTCACATGAGCTTCCTCTCTAGACAGTAATACCCTAAAGAACAGAACGGCTGTGTTCAGTTCTGTGACCCTGAAGCCAGCCTCGGTCTTAACCCAGAGAAATATAAACAGATCTATTATTTCATGAAGTCACTCAAGTACTGACTGACTCATTCTGTTCCAGGTGCTGTTTCAGGGTATTGGGGTGTGCAGTAAACAACAACAACAAACCCAGTTTACTCTCAGGGAGCTTAATGTTTTACTAGAAGACAGAGTACATAAATAAAATGTGAAGTATGTTAATGAAAAAATAAATCAGAGAAGGTAGAAATGGGGTTGACAAATTAAACAGGATGTCAAAAAAAGGCTCAGAGTAGCTGGCATTTGAGCAAAAGCTGGCGTGAGAGTCAGACACGCTATTGAACGCGTTAGGAAACAACGTGTTTTGGTGCATGCAAGAGAAAGTGCAAACCGAACCATATTTGAGGACATACAGAGAAGCAATGCAGCTCAAAAGGTGTGAGGAGAGGGTCATAGAGAGGGCCTCAGAGACGCTCCGGGGTTCTCAGGAAAAGCCCTAACTTTTGCTCCATGTGTGACGTGGCGAGCAGAATGATTTGAGGGGTGACACAGTGTGATTCGGGGCTGCTGAGAGCCACACAGAGATTCCCAACTCTGAACAGTGGTAACATTCAAGTGAAGGTGGTGGCTCTATAGAAGCCGTGGAGGTGGAGGGAAGTAGCTAGGTGCTGAACATATTTTAAAGGTAGAGCCAAAGACTTGCAAATGGATGGAGGTGTGTGCAAGTGAAATGTGTGCAGGTAAATATACACATATAGGCCAGGCATCCACTTCAGGAGACATTTACCCTGTTATTTGAGATAGGGTGTCTTACTGGTCTGGAGTTCGCTGACCATGCTAGATGGCTGAGTAGGATCACAGCATCTGTCTCTGCTTCCCAAGTGATAGGATTACAAACATGTTCTCACTTTCTCTTTATTCTACGTGGGTGCAAGGATTGAACTCAGTTCCTCATGCTTGTATGGCAAACACTTTACCCTCGTGCCTGTACACCACACCTGAGTACTGAGGAATGAATGACCCAGTAATCAACAAACAGAGATGTAGGAGAGGAAAAAAGTCAGGTGGAATGACCGAGCCAGTGCTTCAGAACCCAGAAGACTGGTAAGTTATGTATCTTCTCTGCCCTGAATCAGTTCTCAATTACAGTTTTCTTTACTCAGATTTGGCCAGACTAGAGAGCTGTGATCACCCAAATCTGTATGAACCAAAGACGGAAGGAAAGGCAGTAGTTATTAAATCTCTGTTTCTACTCTGAAGTTGCTCTCTGTACCTGTTCCATGGCATACGATGAACTAAAAACCCCACTGCTGCTGCTACTGGAGCTTGTTGAGGAATCTGCAGAGCTCCCAGAGGGGGTCCCACTGCCAGAGGTCTTCACTGTGAGAACTTGCTCATCAGAAAATCCCAGCTGGTGGAGGAGCTTTTGATCTTTATTCACTGTCAGCTGCAAAAGGAGGTTTCTTAGTTACTGGGAGAAAAGAGGAGGAAATTACTCAAACTGGGCTAACATGCCAACAACTGCGTAAACCCACCAGACTATCATTCGTAAATATCTGTATGTTGTCCACAGGAGAGCACAGCTGTTTGGCTATCTTCCACCGGACACTGCCTATGGTTTCATTACTGTGTGCCTAGAAAATAAAAACCAACACTGGGGTGAGATCATTCATTTATTCATTTCATTTCATTATTCTCTGGAAGAGCAGTACTCTTAACTGTTGAGCCATCTCTCCAGCCTTTCATTACTTAGTCCTTCAAACCACAGTCCTGAGCATCTTCTATGTACTGGACTTTTCTAAAAGCCAGGAATACAGCAGAATCTTGGCAAGACCCTGCCATTGAATCACTCCCTTTATCAAGTGTTAAATGTCTGATGCCATTTATGTATTCCTTCCCTTTATGTATGGAATAAGATCTCAAGCCACTCCCTGGAAATGTCTTCTGTTCCTAAGTTTTTCATCATACCCACTCTCAACAGCTACCTCGTGAGCCTTTATACCTGCTGCTCTCTGTCTGAAAGACTACCAATAAAAGCAATTACTCTGTTGCTTTTCAAATCCCTGTTCAAATACTACCCACCTCAGGGATCCATCCTTATCCAAGATATTTCATGAATACCATCATCTTCTACCAACTTATTATCCTTTATTATTATTTATTCTTTATAACACTTATCTTTACTTGGCATTATATATTTACTTATCCATCTGCTTATACTCCATGGTTTCCTTTCATTTCAGGCTTATTTTATGTGTACATTTGTGGTGTTTGAGTGCATGTGTTTATGCGCGTGAAAACCAAATAACTGATGTCAAGTGTTTTCTACTACTCTCCACCTTACTTTTGGGACACTCATTAAACCTAGAGCTCACTGATTGGCTAAGTGATCTCTAGGGATCTTCCTAGATCCCACCGCTAGGTCTAGGATTACAAAGGTACATACTACCATGCCAGCTTTTTACCTAGGTGCTAGGGACCCAAACAGGTTCTCATGCTTGTATGGTAAGCACTAAATGAGCCATCTCCCCAGACACCTCAGTCTTTATTTTCAATTTGTTTATCACATACCTTTGAGAACATCATTCATCTCCATCAGCATCATTCTTATGAAACAAGACATGAAAAAGCTACTGAGCTTAGTATAAACTTACCTCTACAGCAAAGGTATCTTTGGTAGACTCATAGGTAACATTAAGAGTTAAAAGATGTCCATGAAATGAGGCACCGTGAGGTAGAATAGTTCGTGGAACAGAGTAAAAATCCTTCAAAGAGATAAGCCAATTGCGTCAGATGCACTGTGGCACAACCAAACGGGTCAAAACACATGCTTCACCCACCTCATCTCACAACATGAATAAAATTGCTCTATAAAGAAGAGAACACACCTCTATTGTGATCACATAGCGTTCTGCTAGAAGAAGCAATCTCTCGATTATCACAAGTTTTGTTGATCTATGAATTAAAAAAAAAAAGTCTTTAAACATATTTGAAATGAGTCAGTGGCTTCAGCTCAGTTCTGTTTCACTAAGGCCACAACCTCAATCAGCACTCACTGGTCAAAACTGAAACATACAAAGATTAGACTTTTTCACCCACTTAGAGCTGCAGTGCTCAGATGGAATACAGGAGAAGCCTGTCCCTTCCCATGTTTCCTTTACTCTTTAAACAGTCATTCCATAAAAAGAGGATCTAGGCCTCCAGGTGTTTGTGTTCACCAATTCACCAAGACTGAACAATCAGAGAACTTGACTCTCATAAGAATCTTAAAACTAAAATATGCCACAAAAATTCTTCAAATAGATGGAATCTGACAAAGTTTTGTGTTGACTGGAAAATCAAAAGACAGGTGCAAACAAATATACCATTAATACAAGTTAATTGAAAATGAAATCAGACGATGAATGACTTTTTTGGGGGAGGGGAGAACAGTTTCTCTGTAGCTTTGGAGCCTGTCCTGGAACTAGCTCTGTAGACCAGGCTGGTCTTGAACTCACAGAGATCCGTGTGCCTCTACCTCCTGAGTGCTAGGATTAAGGGTGTGCACTACCACCGCCAGGCTTGAATGACTTTAACCTGAGAAGAGGTACTGCCATTTCCCGGTGATTGGACTGGCACACTGATTAGCAGTATGTGAATGTTCACTTTTGTAACCATTGGTTAAGAACATTTTAACAGTCTGTCAAATCTATACAACTGCACTCTCTAACCTTCCAATCTATGGGCAAGAACGAGAATTAGAAGTCAGATGAAAAGTATAACAGAACCAAGCAACCGGTTCTGATACATCTCAATAATTAAATGAACTACAGAAAGCACTGTGATGTTGAGAATATTGGTAGAAAAACCCACACTCTTTAGATTACAACAAATGTAGATTCCAAAAAATTCTTTTAAAACTACTGAAATGAGAGAAAATACAACACAATAATTAATGAACTACAGAAAGCACTGTGATGTTGAGAATATTGGTAGAAAAACCCACACTCTTTAGATTACAACAAATGTAGATTCCAAAAAATTCTTTTAAAACTACTGAAATGAGAGAAAATACAACACAATAATTAATGAACTACAGAAAGCACTGTGATGTTGAGAATATTGGTAGAAAAACCCACACTCTTTAGATTACAACAAATGTAGATTCCAAAAAATTCTTTTAAAACTACTGAAATGAGAGAAAATACAACACTCTTGTTCAAATTCAACTCTAAAATACATTTTATTAACAATACTTAAATAAGGACATTTAAAAAATTATGTGGACTCTAGCTAAATGTGAAAAGATTCAGAATAAAAAGCACTTGGTAAACGGGTAAAAAAATAGATTCATTTGAAGTAGCAGTTTGAAAATCCAATTCAATTCATAAATGACTTACTTGGTAAGATGAACTGTTAAGGAACCAAGCAACAGACCTGAACTAACTCTTAGAACATTGTACTGAGAATTCTTAATATAAATTCTATTTGAAAAACACACATATACACACGAGATAGGAAAAGCATTTGTTCTTATTATGAATTAACTCTATAATCACTTCTACCACTTAAAAATGAAGCCTTAGGGGGATGAGTTTTGTTCCATTCCGTTGTATTAATAAAGTATAACATCTAATGCTCAGCTCATTTTTCTCAGTTTAGTAGAATTTTGGAAAAGACACTGTCTTGATTACCTTTCTTAAGGAAGGTTTAGAGAGAGAAAAAAGTATCTCAACAAGGGAAAACACACACAATTGTTCCAGTAGAGAAGGACTGAATATGAAGTTATCTGTAAAGGGCAGCAGAGTTACTCAGAGCAAGCTCTTCTCTGTGCTACCAAGGATCCAGAGCACCAACGATGTCTGGCTCCTTATGAGTGCTCAATTTAAGGCTCCACAGCAAACACTAAACTCAGACTCTACTAACACTTTAAACTCTAAGCAGCAGTGTAAATGTCAATTCAAAGTTGTCACACAAATATTATTTGATGGTAAAGCTCTGCCTAATTTTTTAAAAAAAATAACTTTAGGTGAATATTTTAGTGGGCTGTGATTGTATTACAGGCATAATTTAAATCAGTATTGTTCATTTCCTTTTCTTTCTCCCATGCTCTGGGACTACTCAAGGAGAAAATCTTTACCTGCATATTTATATTTGAAATACAAATATTTCAAACCTGGGTGAAAAAATATCTTTACCCAGTGAATATATCTTTATTAAATCCTTAAGATTAGGCTACTACTCAGTTACACATAACCAAAGTAGTGGAAAATAAAGTAAAAACAAAAGAACGTGTCCAAAGGGCAGATGGTGGAAGAAGGGATACTAGGGTGACTCTGGTGAGCACCTATAGATCTTTAGGGCACTGACAAAGGTCAACATTAGGACATACAATTCTCCAAAATATAACAGCTTGCAGAAGCTATGACATAAAATGAAGACACCAGTGAAAAGATGTTGGGAATGGCATAACATCAACATTTTAAAAAATATACACTTTTGTGTTATGTGATTGTATTTATTTTTGAAACCACTTACCTATATGGAGACTGAACTGATGTTGCTACAGTTGGCATTGCCGTTGCAGTGAGCATTTTTGTTGCTCGGGTCACAGCATGTGTTAGAGTGGGGCCACCAAGTGCTGAACTAGCTGCCTGTAAAGCACAAAATAATCATTATTCATTTCATATCTGGGTTTCTCAACCTGGGGGCTAACTTCTTGTTGCAGAAGCTGCTCTGGACATTGCTTAGCAGGATCCCTGGTGCCACTAGGTGCCAGGAAGACTCCTTTCAGTTGTGACAATGAAAGTCTGTACCAAATAATCCCTGGAAGGCAAAATAAGAATTGGCTGAGGGCTGTGAGACGGCTCAGCAGGTAAAGCACTTGCCAAGAAAGACTGATGACCTGAAGTAAATCCTGGGACCCATATAAACAGAGAAGGAGAACTCATTCCATAAAATTGAGTCTTTTGACATACACATATGCAACACGGCATGAGAATATCCCTCTCGTGCTATCATACACATACTACACATAAGTAATAAAAAAATTAAAAAGAGCTAGTTAAGATATGTTAATACCTATATTAATTATACTTCATATAGGAGAATTTGAATATGAGTGTTTTTTAATGATGATATATTTGTATGGAAGTCACAATTTGGGGGATATTTTACAGAGTATTTGCTTGCCACGGTGAAGATTAACTTATTAATAACATCTGGGGATGATGTAGGAGGTTCTTCTGTTCATGTGTTGCTTTCATTGGTTAATTAATAAAGAAACTGCTTTGGGCCTGATACGGCAGAACTTAGGTAGGCAGAGAAAACAGAATTGGATACTGGGAGGAAGGGCAGAGTCAGGGAGAAGCCATGGATCCTCTGCCTGAGATGGACACCGGTTAGAATCTCCAGTAAGCCACTGCCACATGGTGATACACAGATTAATGGAGATGGGTTAAACTAATATGTAGGAGTTAGCTAATAAGAAGTTAGAGCTAATGGCCAAGTAGTGTTTATTTTTATTTTATTTTATTTTATTTTATTTTTTTGGTTTTTCGAGACAGGGTTTCTCTGTGGTTTTGGAGCCTGTCCTGGAACTAGCTCTTGTAGACCAGGCTAGCCTCGAACTCACAGAGATCCGCCTGCCTCTGCCTCCCGAGTGCTGGGATTAAAGGTGTGCGCCACCACTGCCCGGCTTAATTAATAGTTTCTGTGTGGTTATTTCTGGTGTAAGCTAACTGGGCGGCCGGGACAAACAAGGGGCCTGCTCCTTACAACATGGGGACCATGGCATTTTATACTTTTGGAATACTCCATTAGCTATAAAACTTCAAGCACAGATTTCAACTGAACATTAATCTTCAGTGCTTTAGTCACCATGATGGAACTAAAGTGGTCAAAATAAATATGATATAATATTAAACCATAGGCTCCTAATGAACAAAGAGAGCCAACATTGTTTGCTTCCTTCCAAGTCTCCTACTGCTGTTTTAAATGGCATTTATTGTATAAAATGTGTAAAACACAGATACTCTACTACCAATGTAGAATACATCAGCAGCAGATGTGACAGGGAGGTAGAAAGATAGATAGGAGAACGAAGGGATGAGATAGAAGGTAAGATTTTCTGAGTATAGTTGGTGTGTGAGCACGCAGGCATGCATGCTCACGTTCGTGAGTACATGTGTGTGGAGGCAGAGGTTAACATTAGGTGTCTTCTTCTATTTTCTCTACACCTTGTTTTTTGATACAGGGTCTCTTCATTGAACCTGAAGTCAATATTTTGGGTTAGACTTGCTGACCAAGTGAGCCCCTGGGATACACCTCCAATAACTGGAGTTACTGACACCAATAGCAACACCAACACCTAGATCTAAATATAGGTCCTCATGCTTTGCAGCAAGTACTTAATCCCTAACAGACATCAATGCAAATGCCTGTTCCATGCCATAACACTGTACTTCTGATCACTTCTCCAATAGTACCTAACCACAAATACTAGCATTATGCATTATTCAAAACTATAAACTTATAGGGGAAAAAAAGTAATTTAAAAAGATAAGAAATTGTTACTCACTTCTAGTCTTGTGTAGCAATCAGCAATAAATTTTTTATGTAAAGACACTGAGTCCTGAAAATAGGAAGTATATGAAAATTAAAATTACACTTTGGCATTTAATTGTAAACATTAGTCAAGACAAAATATCAAAATAAGTCAAATTGTGATACAAGGACCACAACTTACCAATAACAAATACACAACTTTCACATTTTTATGTTTGAGTAGCATTTTTCCTTGGATACTCACCTTCTTTAACCTAGGATTTAAATTAATGTAACTGTAGTTTATGATTAATTGAATAGCTTCATTAGCAATTTCTTCATCAGGTGATTCCATGGCTATTTTCCAAATGAAATCCATTCCTATCAATTCCAGCTTTTCTACATACTGTGTAAAATTAAAATATATATAAATTAAACAGTAGACTATTATTATAACACTTCTGGTAACTATTTTCTGTTAAACCATTGAGTCTGAACCTCTGCTTAACAAAATAAAGATTCTTTATCAAAAACCACTACTGTAGTGGAACTCTCACATGAAAACCAACAAACCAGCCACAGAAACAACAGGAACCCTTCATAGCAATCAGATTAGGAGCAGAGATGTTTCTCTAGAAATTCCTAGCACAAGGCAGACAACTACCCAAAGAAGCTAGTCAATCAGAAACCGAAAAGTGAGACAGATATCATCTTTATGGACTGCTCATCAAAAGAAATGAATCAACACTGAAGTGGCTACTAATTCTGGGAACTCGATGCAGTCCTTCCCAAAGTTTGGTTAGAAATAGCAGGATACTGCACTTTAAAGTATCATGTAAACTTTCTGACCACCTCGGGTACAGGACCTAAACAACAGGGACTTAGAAAGATCAGTGCTTTCGTGTCTTAAAGAGACATGTGAATATGAGGATTCTATGGGTCCCATTTTTCTACTTAATAGTCTATTCCCACATTTCCCCCTGCAATCCTTGCAATGACAACCTAGGAAGAAGATTTTATCATTCTCAGGTACAACTGAATTGTTATGTAGAAGTCACTGGATTGCTGGGCAGTGGTGGTGTACACCTTTAATCCCAGCACTTGGGAGGCAGTGGCAGGCGGATCTCTGTGAATTCGAGGCCAGCCTGGTCTACAAGAGCTAGTTCCAGGACAGGCTCCAAAAGCTACAGGGAAACCCTGTCTTGAAAAACCAAAAAATAAATAAATTAATTAATTAAATGAATAAATAAATAAAGAAGTCACTGGATTAATTCCCCTGGAAATCCACCTGATAACCATAAGTTCAGGGCTACTCCTAGATGAGAGGTGAAGAGTGAACAAACTTCCTAGGTGATAGTGTTGGGCATGCATCTACCAGTGCCTTCAAAATGGAGCCTCTGCCACTAATGTCTAAGTAGGCAGGGAAAAGGACCATATTTAAACAAACTTGTTTATGTTTTTGTTCCATTAGAAGACAGGATCCCCCTTTTTTCCCTCTTAATATTAACCTATATCAAATAATTTAAAGTATGGTACATACCAATTGAGCTCCTTGTCTTTTCAATCGATGATCACAGAGATTCACATTTTCAAAAAAAGTCTTAAATAAGTTGAAACCTATAATTACAGAATGACAATCAAATCCATGAACTCAAACACAAGATAAAAAGATTAAAGTGAAAAGACTAAAGTGAATCAGAAGTGAAGGCTAAATGCTCCTGACAATGGTTTCTTGAATAGGTTTCAAAAGTGCAGTGGCTGTGCATACTGTAGGCTGTGTGTGGTGCAGGCTGTGTGCGCTGTAGGCTGTGTGTAGTGTAGGCTTTTGGGTGATGTAGGCTGTGTGTAGTGTAGGCTTTTGGATGGTGTAGGCCGTGTGTAGTGTATGCTTTTGGATGGTGTAGGCTGTGTGTAGTGTAGGCTTTTGGGTGGTGTAGGCTGTGTGTGGTGCAGGCTGTGTGTGATGCAGGCCTGCAATCACATCTACTCAAGGTGCAGAAGTGTGAGGACCGCTTTAAGTCCAGAAGCTCCAGACCAGCCCGGGCAGCACAGCTCAATCTCATCTCAAAAAACCATAGGCACCTTTAAAAATGCACAAGCGAACCATACACCTTAATCACAGCACCCAGGAGGTAGAGGTAGACCTCTGTGGGTTCAAG
The DNA here is from genome assembly GCF_014885135.2 of Alexandromys fortis. Taxonomy (NCBI): domain Eukaryota; kingdom Metazoa; phylum Chordata; class Mammalia; order Rodentia; family Cricetidae; genus Alexandromys; species Alexandromys fortis. The sequence continues at coordinate 6,213,339 of NW_026067908.1, forward strand.
ACCAGACTGATTTACATAGCAAGTTCCAGATCAGCCAGGGATACATGATGAAACCCTGACCTAAAAAAACCAGACAAACCAGAACAGTAACAAAAATTTGAATTTGGGAAATTAATCTATTAGGCTATATAACTTTAAAATTCAGTAAGGTACCATGTGGATATGTACCAAAACATTCAGCTGCTTCTGAGAAGTAGGATAAAGTTAAGAATGAAGGTCTGCGAGCTCCTTGGCCAGCAAGGAGATCTGACCTTGGAACCAGAAGATCCATCATTGGGAACCTTCATCTGGCGATGGATGGAGATAGAGACAGAGACCCACACTGGAGCACCAGACTGAGCTCCCAAGGTCCAAATGAGGAGCAGAAGGAGGGAGAACATGAGCAAGGAAGTCAGGACCACGAGGGGTCACTGAGACAGTGGGGCTGATCTATTGGGAGCTCACCAATGCCAGCTGGACTGAGACTGAAAAAGCATGGAATAAAACTGGACTCTCTGAACATGACGGACAATGAGGACTAATGAGAAGCCAAGGACAATGGCACTGGGTTTTGATCCTACTGCATGTACTGGCTTTGTGGGAGCCTAGCCTGTTTGGATGCTCACCTTCCTAGACCTGGATGGAGGGGGGAGGACCTTGGACTTCCCACAGGGCAGGGAACCATGACTGCTCTTTGGACTGGAGAGGGAGGGGGAGAGGAGTGAGGGGAGGGGGAGGGGGAGGGAAATGGGAGGCGGGGAGGAGGCGGAAATTTTTAATAAAAAAAAAGTTAAGAATAAAATCTACTCTAAAAAAAAAACTAAAACAAATAGTTGTAAGCTTTCCTACCATTCATAGTGATCTCATATGATTCCAGTTTCAGAATTTTCTCCTTGAAGAGCTGCTGCTGAACGTCACTCTCGAGATCGTGCTGCCCCTTGGTAAACCACTCAAAGCACATCTGTGGATCAAGACACAACTGCCCTAAGGCCAACCACAAACCACTACAGACAAAAACCATGGATATCTAAACAGTGAAGAGACTATTTACAACCCTTTCATCATTTCTGTAACTGCAAAAATGACTCTCCACACTTGAACGTCTGGACTCTGGAGCAATGGGAACAGTTGGCAGGTCTCTCCCTGGGTGACTACACACTCACACTTTTCACTGGATCTTATAATCTTCCCACCAGCATGCAATTAAGTCTTGCTGTATGCCAGGCACATTGCTAAGAACTGTCACAAACTCAGGCCTTCCAACATGCCTAGGAAGAAGTTATTACTATTCTGTAAGGTGAGAGTAAACTGAGAGTCACTGTTAGCAACTGCAAATGTCACAATAAATGTTTCTATTCTGCTTTAGTTGTTCTTGACTCATGCTATCATTTCTGGAGATACATCATCATTTTTAGGAACGAACATTTTTAGTAGTGATTTAAAATTAGTTTCACAAACAAAATTATTTCACAGGAAATGAAAAGAACTAAATTATACCCATAATTCTTCATCGAAATTCATTTTCTAGACTTTAGTATTTGACCCAGAATTGAATCAAAATGATTAAAGAGCTCACACATTTACATAAATCATAAATTTTTTTTAGGACATTTCTTCTAGTACTTACAGTTCCTACTCTGCCATTATTGTTCACGGAAACAATACAAACAGAGGATCCAAAACCTGGAAAGAAGACAAGACACAGAGCAGAGTGCAACACTGTCTTACACACCTCTCGATCTAACTCGCAGACATCCTGGCCAGTCACAAGGCACTCCCAGATTTCTTTGGCTCGGTTCCACCCGAGATATAGTGTAGCTTCTTGTAAGAAAAATGCCAAAAATTTCAGATGTGCCTCTAAATACTGAAGAAAAAAAAAAAAGCAATAATGCAACCAGTTAACTCATTTGAGGCATTCATACCTATAAGGAACATCACAACAAAACTTTACAAAAAAAAGGCTTACACAGAACACTTCTCCTGTAATTTAAGATAAAGTAAATGTGGAAAATGGACTTAGCAGCCAATAATACAATGCAGCAGAAGCAACCTCAAATTAATTGCAAAGTCAGTTGATTTTATATGTAGAGCAAATTCAATTTCGGTAATCTCCAAAGGATCCACCACGCTTACAAGTGGTGAATTTAAGTTTTATTTCTGGCGGTTTTTTGCTGTTGTTTTGTTTTGTATGAAACAAGGTCTCACTCTGAACTCCAGAATAGCATAGAATTCAAACTATAGCCCATGCCATGAGTTCGCAAAAATCATACTGCCTCAGTCTACAGCAGCAGTTCTCACCTGTGAGTCACAACCCCTTGGTGGGGGTGGGGGTGCCAAATGACCCTTTCATAGAGTTCACACATCAAATACCCTGCATAGCAGATTATTTACATTATGATTCATAAGTACCAATGCACCACTGGAGCTCCACATTATGAGTCATAAAAGCAGCAAAATTGCAGTTATGAAGTAGCAACAAAATAATTTTACGGTTGGGGGTGACCACAACATATGAGGAACTGTATTAAAGGATTGCAGCATTAGGAATGTAGAGAGAGAGCCACTGGACTGAGGATTCTTGGATTACAGGTGTGAGGCACTGTACCCAGGTTTTTTTTTTTAAATATTTATTTATTATTTATTATGTATATAATCTGTGTGTATGCCGAAGGCCAGAAGAGGGCACCAGACCTTATTACAGGTGGTTGTGAGCCACCATGTGGTTGCTGGGAATTGAACTCAGGACCTTAGGAAGAGCAGGCAATGCTCTTAACCACTGAGCCATCTCTCCAGCCCCCTGTACCCAGTTTTAAAAACACCATTTGCAATCAACTGATTTGAAAAAAATGCATGATCTACACAGTTAGCAATTGTTGCTAACAATACTAGTTTTCTGAACTTCAATCTGAAATTATAGCTAAGTATTGGAAAGATGGCATGGTGGTTAAGAGCACTTATTGCTCTTGCAGAAGACCTGAGTTCAAGTCCCAGCACCAACATGGTGGTTCACAACCATCTGTTACTCCAGTTCCAGGGAATCTGATACCTTCTTCTGACCTCTGTGAACACCAGGACCATATGAGGTACATATATATTATACACACACACACATACAGGCGAAACCACAAGTTAGAAAAAAAGGAAGAAAAAGTGCAATTATAGTTAAGATTCAAAAGTGTTCCCTTATTACAAAGATAGTTCACAGCACCCTTTTACAGTTGTACCCAACAAATATTTACTTTACAACTCAAATAGAAAAGTTAAATGAATATTGAAAACCATGAAACAAAATCACAGTGCCTGATACCTCCCGGTAAGTGTAGCGGCCATCCACCAGTGTCAAGCCAGTTAAACCTCCAGGCCCAGCCACAGCTGCTGCAAGTCGATGACAAGCTAGTAAACTTCCTGTTACCAATTTGACTATTTCAAAATTCTTCTTCAGGTCTTGAATAATGCTCTTAACAAAAACAACAGAAGTGAAAGTGGCATGAGACTCTACAGTCATTTACTATAGCTTTTATTTTAGAAGGTAGCTCCAGATGAAAGAGACAACATGGATGAGACTTTGGATGACAGTTAACACAATCTGGTATTTTATTTAAAATGGATTTCTTATTACTCTTATTAATAAGTGCCCTCCTCCCAGGGAACTAAATCATTGCTATTACTTTGCATTTTAAAGTGAAATGAACACTGGAAGAGAGCTACTGCATATTGTGGGAACTCCTTCAGTCAATAGCCTTTAAGATACTGACCCACTATGGGTGTGGTCTCGTGTATTATAAGTGCAAGCGAAAAGCCTACCTGGCCCTCTTTTCTCCTGGATTCGGTTCCAGTTCCCAGTGAACACAGAGGACTGTGGATTGCTACCCTTACTGTGGGGGTTTAGCCCAAATAAATAAACCTTTGTTACACTCCATTCCGGACTATTGTGGAACTCTTTGGTATCACCACTACAATTGCACTTTATGAGGTTTCCTGGATCTTATCCCCAAATCCGTGACATCGAGAAAGCTCTACCTAGCTCTTAAACAAAGTAATTCTTTTGGAATAGTCCGGAATTTTTTCAAATTTTATAGTTACTTTTTTAAAAAGTTGGCCTAGTTATGTTTATAAATTAAGCAATCAAAAAGAAAAATCTCCTCAGACATGAAGATAGAGTGATTTAAATTCAAGAGTTCCAAATGATAAGAATCAATGACATCAATAAACATAAGCCAGTGAGCTATTATCAATGCAACAACCTTAGCCAGGCTTGCCCGTTACTACAATGACTACAAAAGGTGATGCATGAAAGAATCAAAAGTAAGTCTGCTCCTACCTTGTCTTGCTTTTGATAGGTCTGTTTTATAAAGGAGCGAGTGATTTCATGGAGCTGGCGCAAAGCTGGTACCACCCATACAAACTGCGGATTATTAAGTTGAGATGACTAGAATTAAAAAGAAGTTACATTAATTAAGTTTAGAAGTAAATGGCAGTCATTTATTAGCTATAAAAAATTTCCAAGTCAATTATTTCATTGTTACACATTCCACAATTTTCCTTTTCATGTTACTTATTTTTAGCGTATCTCCATGCAATCATAATTCAGTCTTCAACTTCTTATTCTGCATGCAATTTCCTAAGGCCAAGAACTGCAAACAGGAGTGGATGTGAAATGACAGTAAATGTACAGGGGACATCAGCAAAATACAGACGGCAAGGGATTAGCCAATTCAGAGGATAGATAAGTAGCACAGAGCTGCTAAGACATGTTGACTCCATAAGGTAAACTGATGGCAAAGCTTAACACTCAACTAGCCAGCAAGGAAAACAAACTAAGAATGCCTTTAATTGTGTGATTAAGGTATCAGTGATCTGATCAAGATACTGACAATGATTATATTTCTATTTAAGATAATTTCATAAAAGGTAATTCTGTTTAATTATTAAGGGGCTTGGGTAGAGCTCAGAGGCAGAGCATGAGTTTAGCATGTGTGAAGTCCTGGGTTCAACTCCTAGTACTTCCCTTCCTCCACCCAACCCCATTACTATTTTTATTAACTATTATGGATATTTTACTCAGACTACACTTTAATTTCAAAGCACTTCAAATATATGATTTCTGAAACTGGTACGACAATCAGATTTTTGTATTGCAGATCAAAGAAACCTGACGTGCATGCAATTCTCCTTAAAGAGAATTGGCCTTTAATCAATAGCATATTTGGAACTATAAAATTTCATTAAAAATTTGGTATCAGATTAAGTGCTATTAATCAACTGATTAGTAGCCAAAACATCAACTAAAGCCTTAGTACTTATTTGAAAGGCTGAATTTTTTTGTTTTAAGTAATTTTATCAAAATTTCTGCAAAATGAAGATCCTAATTGATAGAATAGTATTGTAGTCTTTTAAAGAAACACATCTACTGTAGGTTACTGTGTGCAAGTTACTGCCAAACAATACTTTTTCCTCATCTCAAATACATGAGCCAAATAAGCCAATAATTACAAAATACCATATTTCCTGGATTCTAAGACACATTTCTGTGACCTTTAACATTTCTCAAATTGATACTACTCAAAAGACACTTACCAGTCACTAAGCATTAAGTGTAAGCTTTTTAACTGTCCATATCTTTTATATACAAACTTACCTAGACACAAAAGGCTATCTGAATTAAGCTGTTATTTATTATACGTACTACCAAACAAGGATGGCCTTTAAGTCTCAATTTGGGCTACTAATTTTCTGATTAAGTGTTATCAGAAACATTATATCAGCACTAACTAGCCTGTTGTGACTCAAAACAATTCAAATCATTTTCAAAGCCAGAAGCTGGCATGCAGACCCTTCCTTGGCACAGGGTTCTATCACTCACACTGGGGCCTCTTTGCCTTAAGCTGCACTCTAATTCACAAGAAGCTGCTCAACCTGTAAAAAGTTACTTTCTGAAAGAAGAAGAGTACACAAACTCCACGTTTCAGTATGCCCCAAGGACTGCTGGGATTGCCTACATGTGCAAGGCCCAGACTCAATTCCTAGTAGCCCCAGTACCAAAGATTTGAGTGGTCCAAAATACTACTACAGATAACGATTTTTAGAGTTTTAAGATGAAATCACACGTAATTGATAAAAAAAACAAAACATACATGTTTACATTTAGTCTCTGGCTATGAGTCTAAATAATGGCCAATAAACGTAAAATGACCTTTTTTTCTTTTCTTAGGATGGGGGCAGAGTCTCAAGGTACCATGTTTGGCCACAAACTAATTACATAGTTGAAGGTGATGATATTAAATGTCTGACTCTCTTGCCTCCATTTCTTGAGTGTTAGGATTACAGGCATGTGTCACCACACTTGGCTTGTGGGGTGCTAGGAATGCAACCCTGGACCTTGTCCATGCTAAGTAAGCAATGAACTAACTGAGCTAAATTTCAATACCAAAAGGTAGTTTCTGTTCTTCTCTACAAATTTAGTGTCTCTGTAATGCAGGCTGCAATCTCTGGCATCTTCAAATCATAAAAATAAGGTATATATTAAAGGCCAAATAGTTCTAAAATTAGCCAGAATATTTTTTTGCTAAAACAGGATTGTAAAAGACAATGATGAAAATTGTGAGGCTTTATTTTGAACTGACATCTTCCAAAAGGATTACAGAAAGAAAAAAGGGCTTATATATGTGCGCGCGCGCGCACGCACACACACACACACATACACACACACACACACACACACTTTAGCAATAAGTAGATACATGTAAAAAGTAGCATTATGACTAATTAGGTAAATTATGGCTAAAGCAATTATACTTTGAATGTTACTCTTTATACAATAAAATTGAAAGAAAAATTATATAAATTGGAATTTAAGATTCATTGCTGATACAGTCTCTCTGAAGGTTAGCAACCAGGAAAAGAATGTTAATCACTGTTATCTTTGGTACCATATTATGAAGCTATAAGAAAAATTGAAAATTACTCTCCTGATTGCTAAAGATGGTTGAAAATAAACTGAATATATTTGATAATTTCACTGAATTTAGTGTATTGTCCAAATTAGAGTGATGTTAGAGGAAGCTACAAATCTCAACTTGGATGTCTGCAAACCTAGGTTTGTATTCTCTTCACTTTCATGAAACTCATCATACGGTCACTTCCTCAACAGGCAGGCACTGTGTTCAGGCACTTCACTAGAACGACCACTCACTTCTCCCACGTGAACATGTTTCTATGCAGTATCTTAGGAGATATAAAACTAAGCCTATGCCATTTCTCTGCTTTTACCCTCTAAAGACCTAAAGAAACCACTCATATTTTTTGAGTTCTCTCTTCTTAGGGCTGAATAGCCCCCACTTTTTATGTTTTGCTTTTTCAGCTTTAGATTTTAATTTAGAAACAACATAAAATTTTATGTACAGGAAGAAAGTCTTTAAGAGGACTATTCTCCTCACTAACCACACCATTGAGAGATTATTTGTACCGAGGGCATCTTGCTGGCTTTATTATGTTTCAGCAACTTGCTAATATACAGGTCGATTGTTCTCAATCCAAAAATCTGAATTCTAAAATTGAAAGCTTTTTTGAGTGTTAATATTATGTTCAAAACTTTTCTTATTTTTAATTTGGGATGCTCAACCAGTAAAGTTTATGCAAATATTCTAAAATCCAAAAGGCTCCGAAATTGGAAACACCATAGGTCCCAAGTGTTTCAGAGAAGGGATATTCAACCTGGTTAAGAACAGCTTTATGCGTCTTCAGACAGTGCAGGGGAGGAAGAGGAAGAGAACTATATTTACCAGAAGCCTGCCAGGTGCTGTTAGGAGACCAAAAGATAGCCTATGGAATATACAAACACTACTACTGGAGTAAACATAATTTTTTTTGGTTTAGTAATTATTTTTTGGATGAGAACATTTAAAATTTTTAACTGAAGGAAATAAGAAGTGAAATAAGAGACAAAGGGTTGGGGGTGGACAGTGGAGGGTATAAAAGAAGCAAAGGAAAAAGGACCAAAGGGGAGCTGAGGGTACCTTGGCAGAATCTACAGAAATAAAGGCCAGAATTTCTGAACAGGGCAGTGGAATTTGGGAACTTGGAGTGTCAAAAGCAGCAGGAAGGGGAATCAGTTGGGGAGAAAAGGTTGCTGAGGGCAGGAGGGGAGTAAGAAGAGGTGGGTGGGCTTGTCTTACCCTTCGCTTAGTTTCTGTGTAGCCTGGCAGGGAGACATAATCCCCAGTCAGCCCACCTTGCTGCCTGGCAGGAAAGGGCATAGCATAGAAAAACACCTTTAGTGGCAGTAAGTACTTCACTCCCCTGCCAGGGGCTTTCATCTTCCCACTGCCCCCCTTTAGCAATGTGTACTTGGAGTATCTGTGAAGGACTTAGCTCACTGGCAAGGGCTACATAAATGCAAGCTATTGTTACTTGGAAAGAGCAACAGTGCACTAGGATCTCCTTTCTGAGAGCAGTGGGGGAAGGGGAGGTAAAAAGGAAGAATACTCCTTTTGAATCTGCAAAATGACCAGTAGTTCCCTTTTTGCTGCTGTTTTGCTATAAAGCAACAGACATGAATGAAGTGACTGCAAAGAGAAGCAATAAAGACACAACGATGCAACTGCCTAGGAGAGCTAGGTGATGCTTAGCTGTGACAAGGGAGGAACAAAGGTCCAAAGGAGTCTCTGGATTTAAAAGCTATTTCCCTGGAGGAAGGGAGATATCCCTTCAGCTTCGACCTGCATAAAGAAAAAAAAAGTCTGTTGCCTATAAGAAAAGAGCATTTTTCTAGAGTCTCCTTTTCTTTTACTGATACTATTAAAGGATATACATTTCAATAACTCAGTGAAAATCATTCAATCATAAGAAGAGAGACTGCTAAATTGTCTGAGTCACTGTGCTGAGGGAACTGGAAAATTTCAATTCCATCTGAGTCGAAAGCAAGCAAGGTTGCTGAATTAAACATTCGTCATTCCTTTTAACCCCAGCATTACTAGCTCCAGCTTGTGAATGCTTTTGAAAAATCACTAAAGCTAGATCATATGCAGAAAATTCTGCTGATCACAGAAATATGAAACACCATATTCTTATACCCCCAGCTAAACTTTATAGCCAGATAAACTAAAGTGCACAAAAGCTCAGTAAATTGTCAAAGCTTCTTAGCAAGAGCTATGTGCCTGTGGATACACATATGAAAGCCAGCAGTGTCCCAGCTCCTTTGAAGAATCACCAATGGAAACCACGGAACAGTCTGGCTGATGAAATACTAACCCTCTATCTATTTTTTACCATGAACATTTATATGTTATTAATATGAAACTTCAAAACCAAAATCCTTCCTATCACTGACTGGGCTTTAAGTCCGGGCTACCTGGAGAGCTGCCCGTAGCTCGGGTAATGGATGCCATGAGAAGGAAAGCATGTGAACCAAATACTTAAAATCTCCTGTATGCTAGCATCACATGCACCTTTCCCTTCTTTTTCATCCACAAATATTTATCTTTCCCTTATGAGAGAAAAGTGGGGACAGAATTTATTTAGAATTCAATTACTTTAAAATTTGTATATATACTTTAGATCCAACTTAAAAGGAAAATAAAGCTGAAAGTTATACAATTTCATAAAAGTTCTAAAAATTACCTTTTCAATGGAATTTTAATTTTTTTCCTTTTAAGGGTAAACAGATACCAACTCCTAAATAAATCATATCTCATAAAGATCACATTTATATAATAATATCAGTCTAATAAGCCCTAAAATTTTTAAAAGTATGATGCAATTTATTACAGGTAATTTTAAAATTAGAATACCTTAGTTGATTCCATATGGAAATACTTACCTTGAATCCATCTTTCTTGTTTTTTTCCAAACCTGACCATTCTCCAGGCTGAAAATTCATTTTAAGAGAAATATTAAGTGAATTGATAACAAAACAAAACCCAAGCTCCCACATTTGGGCTCTAAGGTAACAGCTTCCAAACAAGACATTTCTTAGTTTACGTAATGGGGGAAGAAAATTTCTTGGCTCTAATCACTCAGACAATATTATTATTGCTCTGACAACAAAATTAGAGCAAAACTAAAACCAACCCTTTTAATGTCTTCTATGCACTTAATGATGTAGCTCCTCTTGATTGCTTCCTTCACTGCGTAGGCATCGCTAAGGATTGTCAGGTGCTCCTCCAAGGCTTGCTGAATAAGGCTACTGGGCAAGGTTGGAAGGTGAGCCAGTTCCCAGAGCACGTCTAACACCTGCAATAGCACCATTATGATGAGCCATCTCATAAGCATAGACACTGTTTTAAGCATCTGTAGCTAGTAAATTCCATTTGATTTTCCTGCCTTTCCAGAAGTAGCCTCAAATCGAGCTTCACGGCCAATCCGTCCAATCAGACTCAACAGTTTCTGTCTTACTCGGTCACTCTCGCTCTCCCAGCTCTACACAAAAGAACAGACAAGACACGGGGTGGTGAAGTTAGTAAACACTGTTAAATTTGAGCGGAGGGGGGGTGGGGGGATGGCACACTGGGTGTAGGGGGGGTGGGCTAATAAGGTAAGAAGAGCACATTTAAACACAGCTGTTGGGGGATGGGCTAGAGTTTAAATCTTACCTTTTGAATGAGAACAAACAAATGATTAAGCTGATCTGCATTAAACTTCACAGCTGCTGCGGCAATAATGGTGTGAATATTCTCAATTACAGTAGATGACTGTCCTGACTAGAAGAAAGGGGACATCAGGAGCAAGTTAAGTCCTGGGACCTGGCAAAACCTAAGTCTTCTTCGTGACAATCTATACAAGCGACACGCACCAAAAATTAATTAGACTCTAGTCTCATCAGCATTCACTTCCATGGTAACACTGGCAGGGTTGCGGGAAGCAACGATTACTAATGTTTATCAGCCTTTCAACTTTCAGCAGTATTATCTTTTACATGTAAAAAGCACAAGAATCACAAGCTGACATTTACTTTAGGAAGAGAATAAAATATTTTCAACAAAAAATTATACTGAATTATTGTGAACTGATAAATTACAAGGCAAATACATTTTCAGTGTTTTTTACAGATGGTGATCACAGTTGAGAGTATTATCGGCCCCACATTAAATGTTGATTCTAAATTCTTTGTGACTTCAACTGATACTTAAAAATCTTTTTCTTTCTTTCTTTCTTTTTTTTTTCCCCCGAGACAGGGTTTCTCTATAGCTTTGGAGACGGTCCTGGAACTAGCTCTTGTAGACCAGACTGGCCTCGAACTCCCAGAGATCCACCTGCCTCTGCCTCCTTAAAGGCGTGTGCCACCACCGTCCAGCTTACTTATTGATCTTATGAGCAGTAAGTATCAGCAGAGAGATGTAGACCCTACTGTAGATGACTGACACTCACTTTATAATCTCAGTCATAAGACAGTCATGCCTCAGTGTTTATCTTGTTTGGAAAGAAACTTGAAAAGCAGGGGAGTCTTTGTAGATTCAGTTAATTTCTCCCATTCCACTACGCATATCAGCTGTCCATCAAATGTAGGATTACATGAATACACACATACATACACATACCCCTAATCTTCAACCTCATGTGGGTTCAAAATGTATACTCTGAAAACATTATATGAGGGTATTCAGCCAAAGCCAAGATATGGAAAGTAAAGTCTAGAGACCTAGGACAGCTTTCCTTTAATCTAGTCCCTAACTGTGGTCTGCTCCGTAATCCTGGGAAAGGAATCAGTATTCCAACAGTTCTCTGCCAGTTAGCTTCCTGAAATACTGTCAGTGAGGGGCAGTACTGGGAGAGGGTCAGGCTCAGAGAATGGAGGCACTTTCCAGCTTCAGCACCTGGACTCAAAGTGCCTCTCCTTGCACCTGATGCTCCTTTCTATCTATTCCTCCTAGCATTCTTCCACCTTAGCAACACCATTTTTGTTCTTATTTTTTGTTTAAAATTGTAAAAAGCTGTTTTACATTATGTGTATGGGTGTTTTGTCTGTATATATGCATGTATGTCTGTGTACCATATGTATACTTACTTTGGAGGAAACTGACTAGGGAAAGGTGGGGGGGGAGCAAAGTAGAAAAGAATAATTTAATGAGAAATTTCAGAAGGAATACTAGCTGTGCATGAGAAAACACACCTATAATCCCAACAAACAGGAAACTAAGACAGAGGATTGCAATTTCAAGTCCAGCATGGACTATATAGTGAGATCTTGTTTTTAGGGGGAAAAAAGGGCAGCCAGAATATGGGAAAGCAAACAAAAAAGGAAGGGCATGTTGGGGTTTGCCATACATGAGAGTCCTAGTAAGCAAAAATCTAAAACCCTGCTGCCACTACCATTCTCATTTATCAGACAAACAGGAAAAATTAATAATGAACATTAACAATAGGAGGGAAAAGAACTGGGTGGAAACAGAAGATGCACACCGATTCCTGGCTCTGTTCTAGCTGACACACAGCTTTTGGGAAGATTCTGACATTTTTTTTAACTTCCGACATTTTTTTTTAACTGAAGAAATAAGACTAGTCTAAAGTCTGAAATGTCTTGTGAATATGACATTCACTTTTTTTATTTTATTGGTATTTATTGAGGTCTACTCCCCTTCCTGCCTCTCCCCTTCCCCTTTCGATCCTCCCCCAAGGTCCCCATGCTCCCAATCTACTCAGGAGAGCTTGTCTTTTTCTACTTTCTACTTCCCATGTAGATTATATCTATGTAAATCTCTCTTAATGTCGGCATTGTTGTCTAAAATTCTCTGGGATTGTGGTTTGTAAACTGGCTTTCTTTGCTCTATGTTTAAAAACCACCAATGAGTGAGTACATGTGATAATTGTCTTTCTGTGTCTGGGTTATCTCACTCAAAACAATGTTTTTTTAGCTCCATCCATTTTCCTGCAAAATTCAAGCTGTCGTCATTTTTTTCTACTGTGTAGTACTCCACTGTGTAAAATGTACCACATTTTCCTTATCCATTCTTCGGTCGAGGGGGCATTTAGGTTGTTTCCAGGTTCTGGCTATGACAAACAAAGCTGCTATGAACATAGTTGAGCACATGTCCTTGTGGCACGATTGAGCATCCTTTGGATATATACTCAAAAGCGGTATTGCTGGGTCTTGAGGAAGGTTGTTTCCTAATTTTCTGAGAAATCACCACATTGACATCCAAAGGGGTTGTACCAGGTTACATTCCCATCAGCAATGCAGAAATGTTCCCCTTTCCCTACAACCTCTCCAGCATAAGTTGTCATCAGTGTTTTTGATCTTGGCTAGTCTTACCGGTATAAGATGGAATCTCAAGAGTTGTTTTGATTTGCATTTCTCTGATGACTAAGGATGTTGAACATTTCCTTAAGTGTCTTTCAGCCATTTTAGATTCCTCTGTTGAGAGCTCTCTGTTTAGGTCTGTACTCCATTTTTTTTTAATTGGATTATGTGATCTTTTGGTGTCCAATTTCTTGAGTTCTTTGTATATTTCGGAGATCAGACCTCTGTCTGATGTGGGGTTAGTGAAGATCTTTTCCCATTCTGTAGGCTGTCATTTTGTCTTGTTGGACCTGTCCTTTGCTTTACAGAAGCTTTTCAGTTTTAGGAGGTACCATTTATTAATTGTTTCTCTCAGTGTCTGTGCTGCTGGGGTTCTATTTAGGAAGTGATTCCCTGTGCCAATGCATTCAAGTGTTCCCACTTTCTCTTCTATGAGGTTCAGTGTGGCGGGTTTTATGTTGAGGTTGATTCATTTGGACTTGAATGTTGTGCATTTTTCATTTTTTATTTTCATTTTTCTACATGTTGATATCCAATTATGCCAACACCACTTGCTAAATATGCTTTCTTTTTTCCATTTGATATTTTTTGCTTCTTTATCAAAGGTCAGGTGTTCAAAGATGTGTGGATTGATATTTGGGTCTTCTATTCAGTTCCATTGGTCCTCCTGTCTGTTCTTATGTCAGACATTCACTTTATATATGTAATTTATTTTTTCTAGAACTGAGGGTGGAACTTAGGACACTGTATTTGCTAGGCAAATGCCCTATCACTGAACTAAATCCCCTAAGTCCTCAACCACTTTTATATATTAGATTTCAATAAACCGTAAACCAGATTAGGTATAGCTCTTCTTAAACCAGATGAGGTTCAATTTCCCAGACTCCTCACCACCCTACCCCTTTCCTATGGTTAAAAAAAAATCATAAAAAGGCAAAGATAATTTTTCTCAACTTACTTGTATTTTCCAAATTTTAGTGAGTTCATCCAACGACAATTTACTGCCCAAGAGTTCAATAATTCCCTTTATGCGATCACAGTATTGTGCTTGGTCTATGTTGCCTAATGGAGAAAATATTAAAGGGGAAACCAGATACAGTGAATAATGACTCTATGACTCTATTAATTCAAAGCAGTAATAATTTTCTAAGATTATCTAAAGGCTAATAAAAAGAGACAAAATTTTTATACTTTTTAAAATTAAGAACAATTTACATGTCTGTGGAGGCCCAAAATTGTGAGCCTATTCCATCTTGTCTGAAGGTCAGCAAGTATGAGTTTGCGCAAAGTTGTTGACAACTATGGCTTCACACCCTGACCTACGGTGTGGTTACTTGGTGTTTTGGACATTAAGATGACCTAGACAAGTAGATCCATTCCACACTGACCTAAGGTCAGAAAATTCAAGTACTTCTGTTCCTTCCTTTGAAATAGGAGGTTTGGCCTTGGGAGTGGCTGGCTGCCTTTAGGATACTTGGTCAAGGGGGATGGGGGGGGGGGTTCATTGCCTCAACAACAGAATGCTTTTCTCAAGAAATTATGACTTGATTTTCAAGTATTAGTGCAAGTGACTGTTCTGGTTGCCTTTTGTATCATGTTAAAGCAGCCTTTTGCCTTCTTCCCCCTTTTGTATTGGGGAATAAAAGTATATGGAAAATTAAATATGGGCGAACTCAGAACTCAGTAAGCAGGAGAGACTGAGTGGCCCTCTCGATACTATCCTATGTCTCTGTGTTTCTTTCTTTATCTCTGTTTCTCCTACCTAACATTTCTTTCTTTTTTTTTTTTTTTTTTTTTTTTTTTTTTTTTGGTTTTTTTTTTTTTTTGTTTTATGAGACAGTGTTTCTCTGTAGCTTTGGAGCCTGTCCTAGAACTAGTTCTTGTAGACCAGGCGGGCCTCAAACTCACAGAGATCTGCCTGCCTCTGTCTCCCGAGTGCTGGGATTAAAGGCGTGCGCCACCTCCGCCCGGCCCTACCTAATATTTCTAATCCTCAGGCTCCTACCCTGGAACATACCAAGTTACAACCAGGGTTGCCCAAAAAGGTGACTCCCAACACGGCAGCCCAACATGGCACAGCTCGCAATACATGAAAATTTTTATTTTTCAAAGCAACTTACCTTCCAGTGCAATTGACAGAACTGAGTTTTCAACTAGCCAATCCAGTAATCTGTCTGTATCTATAGCATTCTTGACAGACTTGGATAAGGTACTATCTTCTATTAATTTGGTTACCTAAAATGATAGCATTTACATGACTGAATCAAATGTGCATAATCAACATCTCTCATATATGTATAGCAATTTTACAGACATATATAGCTCAGTTTGATAATCAAATACTTTGAAACCAACTTACTTCTTCAAGGTTAACAGACTACTAATGGTGGGATCTCTTTAAAAAAACATGGAATCATTACCAACTCTTCTTAATCCTTAGACCACCCATGACTGGCTCTAACCCAAACTGCAAGCACAACTGTCCTCCCCATTTTATAACTGAAGAGGCAGCAATCCCTCTCTGGAGACGGGAACTTAAGGTTATTCAGCTTGTGAACTATCCATGCCATGACCTCTTTACAGACAGTGGTCCAGTCAAATTCTATTTGTTCACGTGTCTTTACTGAGTTCATGGTCTAGTTATTAAATTCTTCACATATGTGAAATATATCAGCCTTTCAATAAATTCTTCTTTCAACTTAAAATGGTCTAGGATAGAGCCAAAAATCCCGAACTAAAGGAAAAGTGACTGGAATCATGGCAGAATGGCACTGGTTTAACTGGTTCCTGGAGCCAAGCATACTGTTTGTGCAGTTCTAAGTGAACTCTAGGAGGCTGAGGAAATTATTTGCAGCATGTTGCTTAGACTCACACTATTATTAGTCACTTCGTTTTTGGTCCTAACATCAGCGAGAAGATAGAATTACATCTGAAATAAAAACAACTGTCCCTTAGGAAAGTCTAAGGGTGATACTGTGGGACATTTCATGATGTTTTCAGGTAGTAAATCTTGAAAATACACATATGACCTTACTAACAGACAATTCGCACACAGTACCACTGTTATCTCTGTCTTACATGGTCAAGAGAAACTATTCTTTCTCCCATCTCCTTTATATTACTAACCACATCTGAGTCAAGTCTGAGAAACGGGTACAAACTTACTTCTTTGAGGGAATTCATCTTAGCACTAAAATGTGGTGACTTCAGCATGCGCAGCAGGATGTCGAGGCGAAGGTCATCAACAATCGTCACCAGATCCGGTTGAAAGCGCATGCAAAGTAACTTAATGGCAGACAAGAGCTCGGGGATGCTAACCAATCTCTTTCATTTAATAAAAATGGAAAAACAAACAAACAGACAGCAAACAAAAACTGTAAAACATCTGGCTATTAATTCTCATGACACACATAGGGTACAAGGGTCAGGAGACAGCTTGTATTTTACATGACCAATGAACTATATTTGCTTCTAAGTAAAAGTTCCTCATTATGAGAAGTAAGAAAAAGAAAGGGCAATTGTTGTAGAAGGGATTCAAAGTAGAAAAGTCTTCGTCAGTGTTAAAATACCTCTAAACAACTTCAGATACATCTAAAAAAAATAATCAGTATTATTTTAATCTATTCTGATTTTAATTCCATCAAAATCACGTTAGAAAAATTATTTAGTTTCACTCATGAGAATACAATATTCATTCTCTTTAGTTAGATGACACTATCCTCAGCTGTTTTGAAAATAGCTTTTTTGGATAGGGTCAGGAAACTTCAAGTTAATTTGATATGACCAGTATGTCATCAGGATCCAGTAAGCAATGTCACTGAAACTTGCCAAGACTTGGCTTTGTTATCACGGACTAACCAGCACTAGGCTCTACCTGGCTAGGGAGTAATTACCTTGTCTTTGAGGTCTTTCTCCTCAACACTCCGCACATCCTGAATTGTGGTAAGGATGACTGGGTCTAGCATAGGCTGTAAACATAAAACACTAGTTAAAAAGAACTCCTGAATTTGTGCTAGAGTAGTTATTTCCTTATCTGCCATTCACAAAGGAGAGGGCACAGAGACAGGTGTGACTTCTAGCCATCAGGGCCACCACTAACTAGCTGACCATCCCAAGTGCCCTTAACTTGTCTCTTCAGTTAAAATGAGTGTAAAATGAGCACAGTTCTTCTCACTATATCTAAGAGTCATCTGAAGAACAACTCAAGATACACAGACTGCCCTTTTAAAACAATAATAGATATAGATACCCTTTGTTTGTTTGTCTGTTTGTTGGAGACAGGTGTCACAATGTAGACTTGGCTGGCCTGGAACTAGTCTGGTCTCTAACTCAGAAATCTGCCTGTCTCTGAATCTCAGGCCTGGTATGATTATTTTTATAACAAAGTAAATATTTTATATGTAACTTTTAAAAATGGATACAAGCAAGCAGAGACTATGCAAAACATGCCTCATACAGACTAGTATTGTTATGAATGAGATACATGACACACAGCTACAGAACGGGAACCTCTAAAATTTTTTAGGAGAAACGGTAAATTATTAACTAGAGGTAAACTGACCCTTCCAATGAAATAAGAAAATTTAAAAATTAGGTAAGAAAAACAGTATTTGGCTGTCAGAGAAAAGACCATATAGCCAGTAAATGAAAATGACAACAGACAATAATCTAGAAAGAATTTCTTCCTTCACACAGATGCCAACAGTGCAGGAAGGGCTGTGGGCTGTGTGAGTCAGTATTCTTGTCAGCATGTGTCAGGCCATGTAATCCTCACTGCAACTCTGTGAGACACGTGCTGCTCATGTCACCATTCTGCAGGAGGGAGAACAGGAGCACCGTCTTCTAAAGTCACACTAAAGAACAAGTAATGGAGACAATCTATGGCAGCTGACATAGTCCACGGTGTGTGTACAAATGACCGAACTTAGGTCTAGACACATTAGCAGCTGACATAGTCCACGGTGTGTGTACAAATGACCGAACTTAGGCCTAGACATAGCAGCAGAACTAAAGATGATAGTAGATCTATCTTCTACTCCTCCAGTTTATTTTTCTAAGTATACTCTGCCCTAATATGTGCATGCATGTATACACAATCTACAAATTCTGAAAAAGTCAACTAATTAGCATTTAGAGTATTTATGATAAATTTTCTTCCACGGAATACATACATTTAAATTCCAGCCCTGAGTTTGAATCATTAAATTATTACTAATTATAACTAATAATCATTTCAAAAACTCAATTTACTTTGTCTTTTACATCTTTCAGCTACTAAACTACTGATTAGAGCTGATAAGAATACTTGCCAGGTAAGCATGAAGTCCTAGGGTTGAGCCCAGTACTGAATAAATTTGATGTGGTGGTATATACCTGTAATCCTATCACTCAGGAGGTGGAAGCAGGAAGATCCTTGACTACGTCGTAAATTTGAGGCTAGCCTGAACTACATGACACCCCATCTCAAAAATGAAAGCATAACAAAAAACTTTATGTTGATATGCTTAATAAACCGACCTTAGACATTTCTAAAGAACTTAATATATAGAATTAAGAAAATATCTAAACATTGCCTTATTTCCTTAAAAATCTTTACATATTATTTTCATATCTAAAGAAAGCACTTAACATTTAGAAATGGCAGCAATTTCTCACACATACTAAAGAAAATGGTATCATTCCAGTTAAAATGTCCTCCAAAGAATGGTGTACTTGCAAAATTGAATAGTACATATAGAAACAGGGACCCCCAAGGGGCACTATGCTTGATGCGACTTCAACAATCTATGCAAGCGTTTAAAAACTTTACTTAGAAAGAAAATTAAAAATGGACGAATTCTGATAAGACATTTTGTTTGTTAACTTACTGAAACAGAGGGAAACAAGAAAGTATAATAGGTCTTCAGCATTAGAAAACTGAATACTCAAGGTGCAAGAAAGATGCATTAATGAGTAAAGAGCTTGTTATACAATTATAAGGACCTGGTTTCAGACACGCAGGACCCTCCCCTCTTTAAAGTGGTAGTGTATCCCTGCAATCCAGAAAATCCTGGAGCTCACTGCCAGCTAGACAGCCACTCAGTGAGCTCCAGGTTCTGTGAGTGACCCTGTCTCTAGCAAATAAATAAATAAATAAATAAATAAATAAATAAATAAATAGACAGATAAATAAATAAATAAATAAATAGACAGTCAGACAGGCGGACAGACAGATAAATGGATAATGAATGAATGAGGTGGAGAGCAATAGAGGAAGAATGCTAATGCTGATTCCTTGGCCTCCAGTGCAGTGCGTGTACACTTGCATGCATACACACAAAACTGAACACTCACAGTTTTGACTACTTTATGACTTGATGAATTATAATTCTCAAAGGAAGGAAATCAAACATGATATGTTGCTAAGCGATTATTCAAAAGAGAGACCAGGCACTAAGCATACCTAACTGACAATCAAAACTAATCTAGTAGAACCCATAAGGCAATAAACCCAGAAACAATCCTGTGAAGGAGACAGGGTTTCTGATGTGGGTTTCCCCTCTGTATGTTGTGAATATTTTTTATTACCATTGGTTAATAAAGAAGCTACTTTGGCGTATAGCAGAGCAGAATATGGCCAGGCTAGAAGAGATATACCGAGAGAGTAGGTGGAGTCAGAGAGACGCCATGGAGCCACTGAAGGAGACAGACCCCTACAAACTGTACTGGTAAACCATAAGCCCCATGGTAAAATATAAAATAACAGGAATGGGTTAATATAAGATGTAAGAGCTAGCTAGAAATATGCTTCAGCTATTGGCCAAAGAGTATTGTAATTAATATAGTTCCTGTGTGATTATTTCAGGTCTGGGCAGCTGGGAACAAACAAGTGGCCTCCGTCTACACACACTCCTTCTTTATAAAAAAGACAACACTAAGAAATCACATTTGATAAAAATCAGTCTTTTTAGAAAAGCCCCAAAGTTAGAGAGCATCCTACACTTAGAAAACTTACTTTCTGACAATATTTTTACTAAAAGGGCAATCATTTTGAAAACCAGAAGTTATTCTATATTAAGCACCATTCTGAACAACCCAATAACAAAAGTTAATATTTGCCATGTCTTTGACCATGATATAAATGGCTTAATCATACCTGTACCACGGAGGAGTTCAAGTATTCTGCACATACCCCTAAGGGCTGCACCAGCGCTGAGACAGCCTGCGAGAGGACAGTAAAGACCAGAGTGAAATGTGAGCATTTCGATCTTTTAAAATTAAGCAAATCCAAGGGTGGTGGCGCACGCCTTTAATCCCAGCCCTTGGGAGACAGAGGCAGGTGGATCTCTGTGAGTTCGAGGTCAGCCTGGTCTACAAGGGCTAGTTCCAGGACAGGCTCTAAAACTACAGATAAACCCTGTCTCGAAAAACCAAAACAAAACAAAAACTTGTTAAATCAAGAATCACGTTTTAAAAATTAAAAAAAGCATAAAAAGAAAAATATAACTTTGAAGTAGGAGAATGTTTCCTAAGTAAGTCTGAAAAACTTTTAAGCCATTATGGAAAAGTATGATTCTGCAGAATTTTGTAATTTCTGACATCATGAATACAAATAAGGCTGGCAAGGTGGCTTAGAGAGAGGTAAAGGTCCCTGAAACCCAACCTGACTAACCGAGTTCAATCCTCAAGATCCATGTATTACCAAGATTTCTTCTGACCATGTGCATACATACATGTACACTCACAGAAAAATTAGTTTATTAAATTTTCTAAAATTAATAATGTACTACTTGAGATCTAAAATATCAATTCACAGATGAAATGCAAACAGACATTAATCACATGGAAAAATGTACTAGTTAACGAATACCAGAGCACTGCATACTAAATAACAAAATACCATTTTTGTCAATTATATTAGAAAATCACAAATTAAAAAACTATTTAGCATTATCAGTCATAGTGTAAAATGGGTTTGTATGAGCACAGACTCGTGTTGTTAGTTTTTTGGAAGATTTAGCCATCAACTGCAATTTTAAAAACGTATAGTCTTTAAAAGAACTGATCCTTTAAAAACATGTATGTGAAGACATATATAAAGAACATTTTCTGCAGTAATAAAAACCAACAAACAATCCAATGACTTTAACAAGCAAGTGCATCACAGTACAGCCTTTGTAAAAGTAGCCTGGAGCACTAAGAACATTAATGGCCTATAACATAAATGAAAATGTACTACTGTGTACAGCCTTGCAACACTTGTTTTAGAGAAAGGGAGAAGGAAGAGAAAACAGAAGGCACGGGATGAGAACACAGGCTGTAGGTGTATGTATAGGACAGACCAGTTTCATTTTTACTGTAGATGTTTTTAACTGGTGGGGATGAGACTATTTTTCCCAATATTTTTCAAGTTAAAAAAATACGACTTAAACAGTCTTATCATATGACCTAAATTTATTCTGGGACACAATCACCTTAACTGGTCAGAAATCAGGAACTTACCATGAAATTTTAATTATACTTATTTTGGAAATAAGAGCTGAGTGCACTAGCTCCTCAATGTACAATTCCCCCTCCTACTCCCTATGACCCAGCCCCCCACCCCCGTAACCACAAAGAGTTATTTTGGAAAATGGTCTGGCCTAAAGGACAATTTGGAGAGGGCTGTTAACTCCAGAACATTTAATACAATAGAGAATAAATCTTCAATCCTATATGTGTCCATCCCCAGTGTTCATTCAGGTATGGTAGAAATTTGGGGGTGTTCTTTGGTGTTTAAAGACTAGGAAATTATTTAATGTTTTCAACACTCTCGAGAAATGAAGCTAATTTCTAACATCACTCAATGCCTAAACAGCAAGTTCTTGAGAAACAAATAAACTAGACAAAACTGTCTCTGAAGAGATTTGTTTTCTTTTCTTTTTCAAATCACTATTATCTTTCATGTCAAAAGCCATTTTCATCATAATTAATACTCAATAAGGATCAAATGACAATCCAACAGCCTCAGTGACTCTCAAGGCTTCTCAAGACAAGGCTTCCGACTTGTGGCAGCAAGGTCAGTCTCTTTCCACACTATCAGTTTCTCTTCCTGATTAACACTCTGCCTTCTTCCAAAGAGGGACCAGGAGAGTTGATTACTTGTCCTATAGGAACTGCCCAATTTTTAACACTTAAAGATGGTACTTCAGCACATCATTTCTGCATCAATCCAATTATGGTGAACAGTATGTCCCAGTGATCTGCCTGTGTGTCTCCCAGTGCTGTTATTTCAAGCATGTGGGCGTTAGGATCAAAAACAGGTTCTCACACTTGCACAACAAGCACTATAATGACAGCTTCTCCCCAGCCTGATCAACCTTAGTATTTAACTTGCTGTATTCAGATCATGTCTCCTAGCTGTGTATCAACCCAAATAAAGTGTTCCTATACATTAACTGTAGTGAGTGATTTAACTCACCCCAAGTTCTATATCTTCTGAATGGAGTTTGGCTTGGATTGCTGCAAATCCACCTAGTTCTCCAAACTGAAAAGAAACAGGCATGAATTAATTTAGAAATACTCTACAGTAATAATTTCAGCAAAGAATTAAGGCTAATATTTTACTTTACCACCATGCTCTGTGAGATTGCTCTTGGAACACTAGGAATATAATTCTAAGGTTCCTAAGGTGTACCCCAAACCTGACGTTCAGTTGTGTATATCACATACACAAATGGAGGAGCCACACCACATTCCTCCTCAGTTAAACGTTCTGATGTGTGGTGTTTGAATGAGAAATATCCCCCATAAGCTTACACATTTGAATATGTGGTCCCTAGTTGGTGGCACTGTTTGAAGAGGCTATGAAACCTTTAGGAGGTGCAGCCTTGCTAGAAAAAGTATGTCACTGGAAGCAGGCTTTAAGGATTTACAGCCTCATCCCACTTCCTGTTCTTACCCACTGGTTCCTGTATGTGCCTAAGATGTAATCAGTCAGCTTCCTACTTCTGTCTCCTGCTGCCATGCCTTCTGCAGCCTTATAGACTCTGTCCCTCAACTGTGAACCAAAACTAACTCTTTTCTATATGCTGCTTTTGATCATGGCATTTCATCACAGCAACAGAAAAATAATATTTGATTATTCTCAGTAATTATCATTTGTTTAAAATACCCAGCTATCAGGAATCACATTAGAAAATGGGAATAGTATCTCAAAACCAAAGTAATAATAAAGTATATATACCTTATTTACCAAGTCCACAACCCATCCATGAGGCTCCTGTGAGGAAAAAAAGGTCAAAATTAATATGGTAATATAAAAGTTTTCTCATTATTAATCTTGGCAGTTTTTTTTATTTCCTAAATGAGAAATCTGAAAATAAAAAAGCATTAACATCTAGAACATAATTTAAAA
Source organism: Alexandromys fortis (assembly GCF_014885135.2). Taxonomy (NCBI): domain Eukaryota; kingdom Metazoa; phylum Chordata; class Mammalia; order Rodentia; family Cricetidae; genus Alexandromys; species Alexandromys fortis. The sequence goes on from NW_026067908.1 coordinate 6,236,927, forward strand.
GTCTCTCGGAAATATTTCGTAATATAAGTCTTTGACATTACTGTATATAACAATCTTTGAAGCATATACATTTAGATTTTCAAAGTCTCTGATATTATAATTTTGAAGCAATAAATCTAGACCTTTATGGGATTCTCATATCAGGAACATTCATGCATCTGGGAGCAGTTGGAAATTGTTGTTTGAGTTCTCCAAGGAATAGAATAACTCAAGTTAAATTCTCTAAGAAAATTATTTTATTTACGGTGGTTTTCTAAAACAGGGTCTCAAGTAGCCCAGATTGCCCTTAAATTTACTAGGCAATTGAGACTACCTTAAAATTCCTTACACTCCTGTTTCTACTTCCCAAGTGCTGGAGATGTCAAGAGCATATCATAACACATGGCCGAAAATTTTAAATTAAAAATTATTACCTAAAAAATAGACAACTAGAATTCAGAGAGTAAAGTTAAGTCCCAGATTTATCATTAATGCCCTTAAACAAGCTCTTTCTTTTCTCTTGTTTTCTCTCTTTTCATTATCTCGGCACTTGGGTCTTAGGTTTAGACGGGAAGAGATGTCACACCTATTTCACAGAGCTCATATTTCAGTAGTTAAAAAATGAAAAATTACCACATATACAAGCAATTCAAACTGTGCTAAATCATCTTGTAAAACAAAGGCAAAGGGTCATTTAAAGAATAGAAGATTTGTTTAGCAGAGTGGGGCTCATGAAAGAGCTGTACGAGACAATGAAGGATAGTCTGAGCAGAGAGGCCAAGTAAGTCTATTTGGAGAAGGCAGAAGATTTCACTGTGTAAAACACTATGAGAAATTTCAACCAGGCTGCACAGGTGAAGGAGCTGTGCAAAAGGACACGGATGAAGGAGCTGTGGAGAGGACACAGGGGAAACTGCATACTGAAGTAAAGGCCAGGACAGCAACAAAGTGTTTTAAGAAATGGTAATGTGGGTTTTCCATTCTAAGATAGCCCTTTGCAGTTCTGATGAGAAAACAACGGCATGAAAGAACAGAAGATTGGGAGGAATTCAGACCTCCCAGGTAGAAGACTACTGCAGTGTACAAAATAGGACAGGTGGTGTGTGGAACAGAACGGCTGCAGAAGACTGAGTGGTCTCTGAAGGCATGACTGGGCTTTAAATAAAAATATGTGTTTACGAATTAATACAGAAGCTAAGAAAATAGGATGTTTTTGGCAACTCTGGTTTAGCTTGAACCCTGAGATAGACAGTGATGTTATTTACTCAGAGGAAAAAGAGAGGCAGGGCAGGCAGCAGGGCCCCTGAAGGCATGTGACTCCTGAGAACTGTGTGGCAGTTAAGAGGAGATGGTTGACTTCTTATCAGGTATGCTCATAAAAGAATTTGAACCACAAAGATAAACTGAAGCTGTCATCATTAAAGTGACATTTACAGCAATGAGAAGAGAGGACATTCTTGACAAGAGAGTATAGTATCAAGAGAAGAGGGTCTGGACCAAAGCTGGGTAGCAGTGAAGGACCAATAATAGTAAGTGGTAAGTAATCCCTGAAATCCTAATAGATGGGAAGCAGAGGCAGGAAGATCAGGAATTCAGGGCCAGCCTATGAGGCCCTGTCTAAAAACAAAACAAACAAAATACACATATTATTGAAGTTAAAGATTTAAATCTGCAAACTAAATACAAATAGGAAAAAAATAAAAGGAAACTAAATTATAGACACAGGAAAAAAAGCACAAAGCACAAAGAGACAGATGGAAAAGATGAAGTAACATGGAAGACAGAATGAGACAGTCTAACATATCCAATCGAAGTTTCAAACAAAAAGACTGACAGAGAAAAAGTAATTCACTAAAAGATAATGGCTGAAAAGTGCCAGACGTGATATAAAACATTAATCATGAGAGGCCAGGGCCTTGATGGGAGAACTAAATCCCCTGTGGGAAAAAGAGGACAAAGGAAGACTAAACTTTTCTGTCTCAGTAGTAGAAATGAAGAGGAAAATGTCTGTTGACTTCTCTCTCACCTGTTTAGTATTTAAGAAAAGCAGACTGTGTAAGTTTAAATTTCTTGACTGCATAAATTCTTCTTATACCTTGGTACTTGCCCCTGGTGAAGTACTTAAGTGGTTTTTATTCTCATTTGTAAATGAGAATAAAAGAGTACCTAACTCACAAGTTATTGTGGGATTAAATCACCATTCTTGCCACTCAGTGCTAGAAGTGTGTTGAAAGCAGCACTGTACTAGCTAATCCCTCCTCCACATTCCACACACAGGCTAGAATTACAACAAACGCTAATACACTGCATGTTGTGTTTCACATTGTCTCTGCTGCACTACTGTGAAGTAGTGCACATTAGACTGGTAAACTGTTATACTTTAAGCTTGTTGAAAGCTGACTCTGGGAACAAGGAGCTCGTCTCCTCCAGTTGCCTGTTCTGGAGCAGGCTGGTCCCTTCACTTTGTAAGAAAGGAAAGCAGCAAACAACTAACGGTATTAAAATCACTGTGTCCTTGCCAACAACTAGAAAGTAAATTACTTCCAAGCCTGATTGCTCTATTTATCCTACAGTATAAAAATGCCTACAGTAGGAAAGAGAAGGTAAAAAGCTCATCCCTGGAGATGAACTCTACTCAGCCTGGGACTTTCGATCAGGAACCCCAGCATAAACTGTTCAAGGTTTTCCCAGTCAGTTTTTGTTGGGTGATTATAAATGGCTGATTTGCTATTTCTTCTTTTACTTAGAAGCCTCACCTAGGGAGACACTCTGCTCTGCCTAGGACACTGCATTGGGAACTCCAGCTGGCTGCCTCAGTAGAGGCTTCCCCAGTGGATTTCTGTTAGATGTCTACCAGCCCTGGTTTGATGTTATCTTCTGTTTGCTCTCTCAATTGGGTTACTCCAATTATCTTGGAGTAACTCTAACCAAACGAGTGGAAGGCCTGCATGACAGGAACTTTAAATCTTTGAAGAAAGAAATTGAAGAAGACACCAGAAAATAGAAAGATCTCCCATGCTCTTGGGTAGGTAGAATTAACATAGGAAAAATGGCAATCTTACCAAAAGCAATCTACAGATTCAATGCAAGGCCCCTCAAAATCCCAGTATTTTTTTTTTTTTTTTTTTTTATTTTCGAGACAGGGTTTCTCCGTAGCTTTTGGTTCCTGTCCTGGAACTAGCTCTTGTAGACCAGGCTGGCCTTGAACTCACAGAGATCCGCCTGCCTCTGCCTCCCAAGTGCTGGGATTAAAGGGGTTCGCCACCACCGCCCGGCCCCAGTAAAATTCTTTACAGACCTCGAAAGAACAACACACAACATCATATGGAAAAAAACAAAAACCCAGGATAGCCAAAACAATCCTATACAATAAAGAAACTTCTAGAGGCATCCTGACTTCAAACTCTACTATAGAGTTACAGTTATGAAAACATAATTATTAGCATAAAAAAAGACAGGAGGATCAATAGAATTGAATCGAAGACCCAGCTATCAATCCACACACCTACAAACACTTGATTTTTGACAAAGAAGCTAAAATTATAAAATGGAAAAAAGAAAGTATATTTAACAAGTGGTGCTGGCATAACTGGATATCAACATGTAGAATGAAAATAGATCCTTATCTATCGTCATGCATAAAACTCAAGTCCAAATGAATCAAAGACCTCAACATAAAACCAACCACACTAAATCTCATAGAAGAGAAAATAGGAAGTACACTTGATTCACTGGCACAGAAGACCACTTTCTAAATATAACCCCAGCAGTACAAACACTGAGAGCAACAATTAATAAATGGGACTTCCTGAAACTGAGAAGCAAAGGACACGGTCAACAAAACAAAACGACAGCCTACAGAATGGGAAAAGATCTTCACCAACCCCATATCAGAGAGAGGTCTGGTCTCCAAAATATACAAAGAACTCAAGAAACTTGGCATCAAAAGAATAAATAATCCAACAAAAAATGTGGTGTAGACCTAAACAGAGAACTCGCAACAGACAAATCTCAAATGGCTGAAAGATATTTAAGGAAATGCTCAATATTCTTAGTTATCTGAGAAATGTAAATCAAAACATCTCTGAGATTCCATCTTATACTTGTAAGAATGGCCAAGATCAAAAACACTAATGACAGCTTATGCTGAAGAGGATGTAGGGTAAAGGAAACACTCCTCCATTGCTGGTGGGAGTGTAAACTTGTACAACCACTTTGGAAATCAGTACAGCAATTTCTCAGAAAATTAGGAAACAATTTATCTCAAGACCCAGCAATACCACTTTTGGACATGTGCTCAACTATGTTCATAGCAGCATTATTTGTAGTAACCAGAACCTGGAACAACCTAGATGCCCCTCAACTGAAGAATGGATAAGTAAGATGTGGTACATTTACACAATGGAGTAAGTACTACTCAGCGGAAAAAATAATGATGTCTTGAAATTTGCAGGCAAATGGATGGATCTAGAAAAAAAACCATATTGCGTGAGATAACCCAGACCCAGAAAGACAAACATAATATGTACTCGCTCATAAGTGTCTTTTAGACATAAAGCAAAGAAAAATCAACCTACAATTTACAATCCTACAGAACCTAGACAAAAGGACCCTAAGAGAGACATACATGGATCTACAGAGGAAAAAGACAAAGACAAGATATCCTGAGTAAACTGGGAGCGTGGGGGTCACAGAAGAGAGTAGAAAGGGAGAGGGAAGGAAGGGAAGGGAGAAGAGAAAAAATATAGCTCAAATCAAACTTCTCTTCTATTAGGATAATAGACACCTTTCCAGCATGTACCGGCTTTTTGGGAACCTATTCTCTTTGGACGGATACCTTGCTCAGCATAGATATAGTAGGGAGGGCCTTGGACTTTCCCCAAAGCAAAGTGCCTTATCCTCTCTGAGAATTGGTTGGGGATGGGGTGGGAGGGTTTGTGGAAGGGATTGGAGGAGAGCAGGGAGTGGGAACTTAGATTGGTATATATAATGAAAAAGATAGTTTCCTTCTTTTAAAAAATTAGTTATTTTTTTAAGGAGCGACAGCTTTCTTTTTTTTTCTTTTTTTTTTTTGGTAAAAGACTCCTTTCCTAGGCCGGGCAATGCACTCGGCACTCGGGAGGCAGAGGCAGGCGGATCTCTGTGAGTTCGAGACCAGCCTGGTCTAAGGTGCTAGTTCCAGGACAGACTCCAAAGCCACAGAGAAACCCTGTCTCGAAAAAACAAAACAAAACAAAACAAAAAAAAGACTCCTTTCCTAACAACTAAAATGGACTTCTTTCAACTATTTGAATTAGAGAACTATTTAGATTATGCACTTCTTGCTGGTATACCGTTACTGCCACACTGTAGACCTTTTTATATCAAAAAGACATTGGATCTGGAACTGTAAAAACAAAAGTTTTAATGCTTGCGGTGTTTGCAAGAAAATTCTAGATAACACTGATGACAAGTTGGTTTTTTTTTTTTTTAGGTAGAATTAGTTATTTCAAGTAATTTTGAACGCTTTACTCTGAAATACCTCTAGAAAAGTGGGATATCAATTAAACTGTAGTTCTGATATAATTTCAGATGAAAAAATTCTTCATAACATTACTTAACAGCTATATGAAAACATAAGTCATTTTTAAGAATTCTCAGTTCTATAAATCACATAAATATATATCTGTATTTCCAGATGAATTTAACTCTTCTACGCAAATTGTCAGTTTTATAGCACAGAAAAATTTTCAATATATTTATGATTAAAAGGGTGAAAAGAAACTGAATTTACCTTTTGGAACGTAGATACAGGTGAAATAGCAAACATGTTTCCCTCTCCAAACACCTCTGCCCAATTCCTCTGAGACACTTTCATTCTGTTTTTAAAGTGGTATTCATTATCAGGATTGAAAGCCTAGATTCAAAAAGAACAGGAAAATATTACCTACTTTTATAGCAACATATTAGCATTAGAAAAGAAGATAAAAATATAACACTGGCAAAACGCAGGCTCTGGGTAGCTCAGGAGTGAAGGACTGGCACGGTGCTAGCGGGGTGAAAGCTCTGACTTCAGGCAACACCAGCATCCCTGAGTGGCAAGAGCTGCCTCGGGTACAGTCAGACGACAGAAGGGGAGACCATGAAGGTGAGGAGAGAGCTGAAGAAAACGCACAACCCTCTGTAAATGTGTTTAAAATGGGACTAATTGGAGTCATCAGGGAAAGCTTCTGAAAGTTCATTAAAACTAGAGAGGCTTTTCTTCCGAACACGATGCCTGCTCTGCTCTTAAGCTAAAAGGCAAGGACTCTGGTGGCTAAATTCATATTGTTCATAATAAAGTATCATTTGTTATTAATTACAGGTGGAAGATTAGCAAATTATCATCGATTAAATCAAAACAAAGAGAGTCGCGCACTTCATTTTCAAGATACTATACCATTGTAAGCACGCCTAGGAGACCAATGGGAATTGGATCCTGTTTTATTCTCTCTGCAACCAATTCTATCAGTAGCATCAACATGTTGTAGATTCCTTCATGAATTTCAGTACCCCACTTGTGAACAGCACTTGATGTCAGAAGCTACAAAAAGAAAGGGGAAATCTAGAGTTTCACTTGGACAATAGACAAGAAACACAGTTTATCAAGTAAATTTCAAGTGACCAAAATACCCTTTTGAATGCAGATGGCTTTAAGACCAGTAACCAAGATCCAGTTTCCTTAGTATCTCAAAGTCATTACAAAGTTTTGTTTTGAACTTTAAATTCTTTATATCAAAACAGCTTGTTCAAAAGCATTTTTTTTTTCATGGTGTCTCTATGTAGTCCTGGCTATCCTAGAACTCACTATGTAGACCAGGCTGGCCTCAAGGTCAAAGTGATCTACCTGCCTCTGTCTCTTGAGTGCTGGAACTAAAGACGTGCTCACTCATGCCCAGGATTAAAAATACAATTTTTAATTTGCTCTTCTGTTCTTTGTTAGACTAAGTAACACAATCAAGCAGAAGTTTGACATCTATTGTGGAAACTACTGGTTCCTAACTGCTGTGATCTTCAACAAAGTTTCGAATTCTCAAGAGTGATGTTTCTGCTCAGCTCACTCAAATGTTACAAAGATCATAAGATTTAACAAACATGGAAGCACTTTATAAATGCAGGCATTATAAAATGTCGATAAGTTGTCAATATTAATCAATGGAACTGGAATCTAAGATATGGATGATGTTTCAAGAATTCAGACATGTATTTAATTCACATTTTTTCACATCTCAGAAAAGGGACTGTATCTTCCCATTGGTTGGCTAAACAATAACCCTCAACATGAATAAATTTGTAAATAGTTAATTTGCTGGACTTTTATTTCCTTTTTTGGCATGTGCAAAAGTAATAGTTAACTTTTTAAATGGCTAAGGAAATCTAAAACAGCTCAAAATAATAAGATATTGCAATCTACTGTTTTTAGGCATAAATATCAAATATGTTTTATTTGGTCTATCATATAATCAGACCATTTCTTAGATTCATTAAAAATAAGAGAAACTGGACCCTTCAATTCTTTAGTCCTCAGGATGTCTAGTTCAAGACTAACTGCCAGTTCAGGGAATGGAAAAAAACAAGGGCTGCCCTTAAATGTCTAGAATGGCTCCATAGGTATTTTGTTTGTTTTGTTAACTAGTGCTTTCTTTTTTCATTGTTGATGTTTTGGGGATCTGGTGTTTGATTTTGAAACTGGATGTATCAGGTCATGATAGCCTCCAACTCCAAATCCTCCAACTTAGCTTCCCAAACGCTGGAGTTATAGGTGTGTGCCACCAAGCTCTCCCTAGTTCCATGTTTCTGGAAGATTTTCCTTTAGAAGGAAAATACTGTGCAATAAAAACTAACTTTGGTCACACTGAAACCTGAAAGAAAAAAAAGGCAGCCTGGACAAACCCAGATTTCAGTAGTTACAGAGAGGGACTTCAGTTCTACATTTTCAAAACACCAACCACCTTCAATGTTGGTTCAAATGAGCAAAAATCCAAAGACTACATCTATATAAACTGGTGAGGCATTATCTTTTTTTCCCCCAAGATTGGCTATATAGTGTTCCTATACCTAAAAATTACACCTTAAAAGGTGATTTCAACATTAAAATATACCACTCTATTGTCATCTTTTCATTCTAACATGAAGTTCTTCTACCGTCTAAAAGAGAGACAAGCAGCACCCTGTATAGAAGACGGGTACTGTAGCCAACCTGAACTGCATTTCCTCTGGCAGGAAGTTGGCTGGAAGGTGATAGGTCAAGACTACAGAAGACAACGAAGTCCCTTTCCGGTCCCTTCTCCAGGCAGGCTATCAGCACCCTATCATCTAGAAACACTAGAGGCAAGGAAAGCCTCACCCTAGGAAGTACTAGACAAAGCAGCACCAAATGGATTAAATCTTGCCAAGTTTTCTGGAGGCACACACAACTCTACTACTCTTCTGAGTTAACCAAAGAAAGCACTCCTAATGTTAGGAAGGAGAGCCTTCTCTGCAGTTCTAAACCATGAGAAAATTTAACTTTTGGGAATTCATACAATAGAATCACACAATTCAGCATATCTGTGCTCATGATTTCAGACAAAAACAACCAACCAGATTTGACTGTTCATTAACGTGCCATTATCAGCTAAGGGAATAATACATCAGCTCTCCTAAGCAGCTCTATTCTGAGTTAGATTATTACACATTGAATATGAAACTCGCTCAGAACTTCCTGGATCTGGAGCTCCTTGACCAAAAGTCTGCTTTCTTTGTTAAAGATTTGTTGAATGTTTTATTTATGTGCATGTGTGTGTCTGTGTGTATATCTGCAGGTGTGTGTGGGTACCTGTGGAGGCCAGAAGAGGGTGTCATGTCCCCTGGAGCTAGAGTTACAAATATTTGCCTGACATGGGTGCTAGGAACCAAACTCTGGTCCTCTGCAAGAACAGCAAGAGCATTTAGCAGCTGAGCAAACTCTGGCTCCTAAAGGTTGTTTTTTAAACTATTAAGATATTTCCCATGACTAAATAAACATGCATTTCTTTCTCTGTAAACATAAGATCATACTATGACACATGTCAATGTATGCTAAGGAAGTCTGCTACTTTTAAAGTTATAATATATTAAGAGCATGTTCTATTCAAAATTATAAAATGGTGAACAAATTCATCTAAAGACAGACCTTAATTTAAATAATCTCCACCCAAATGATATCCTAAAAGAGATTTATTCCTTTCTTTCAATGATTAAACCATTTTTGTTTCTTAAATTAATATTGTTATTATTTAAGCCTTGAATCAAGGAATGTTTATACCAAAGTGCAGATGGGAATAACTGTTTTACAAATAGATCATTTGTGTCATTGAGTTTTAAGATAAATACAAACTTCATCCATCTGTAGGTCTAATGACTTAATTTGCTTATTAGACAAAAATGAATGCAGAATGCTAAGTACAAGACACTGGAACACTCATTCATCTATTTAGCTAAGGGCACAAGCACTTATTTTTCTGCTAGGGAAGCAGCAATATCTACAGCACAGTCCTTTCTCTTGTGAGGAATAAGACTCAGGTCCTGAACTGAGAAATTAGGCTGAGTCAGACTGCTTTTTAGAAATGCTAGCCTGTGGTCTCCTATTTGCACTTTGAAGAAAACTGCTGTCTGAGAGATGTGACAGAATGAGGAACAAACCTATCACCCTGGTTTTGACAAGAGATGTTCTCATTCGTGTCATTTTTTTTTTCAGGAAGAACAAATTTTCAGTAGTTTAAAATACATTTCTACCTTAGTAAAACAATAAGCATAATGAAGCCTGAGCCTTAGGTGTGTGCGGGGCTTGTGTTGTAACTGGGCTCTATAACTGCATTTTGATTGGTTTTCTGTAACGGTCTCCATCTGCTGCAAAGAGAAGGGGTGAAGACTGCACTCATCTGTAGGTAGGTCTAAGAACAAATATGTAGAATGTAGTTAGGGATTATGCTGGCTTAGTAAAGCGGTAGTTGTAGGTTCTCCTCTAAGAACCATGATATCACTAGCTCTGGATGTCTGGCTAGGTTTCCATGACCGGGCATGATATCCCTCTTGAGTATTAACGAGTATTGTTGGTTACCATCAAGGTACATGAACACAACTACTGAAACCCTTAGGGTTATAATACCATGCTGGTCATTGTTGTGGGTTATAAGTATCATAGCTGATTGCTTCCCTCCTTAGGAAGCTTTCATGGAGCCTTCCACTAGAATAAGAGCTAGTCTTTAGGCAAGAGGCATTCAGGAGGCCTTTGAGCCCTGTATCTGAAGTACATAGTGTTTTCTTCAATAGGGACTTAGCTCCATCTGTGTAGGATGCTACCAAGGGTAACAGAATAGCCTATGATGTTTTGAACAACCCTGGGTTTCTCGTGTCTGGTGTTGGGATTTCTGTTAGATTGTCTAGGGCTTTTGAGGGGAGCACTGTCAACTCAGATGGCAAATTATCATTTAAACTATATGTGCATATTTATATACCAATGCCTGTCTATTAGTTTTTCTTCTTTGTAGGTTGAGAGTATACTTTTCAGACATCCTTGCTCTCTTCCCTATTTCTTCTGTATCTCTTTCCTCCACCTCCCTAATTAGAGGGGTCAGAAAGATTCTAAGAGTCAGTGAACAAGGAGATAGCTGTAAGACTGTGTCTCCTAGAAATGTCAAAAGTTACACCATAGAGTCTCATCACTCTGCATAAATTATGCAGCACTATGGCTGCATAAATTTGAGCTGAACAAGGCTGGCGACAATAGACAAGCAAACATGAAGAAGGTGGAAAACTCAAGGCTGCAACCCTGCACAAAGACTACAGACAACTACAGAATGCTAAGAGCAGGAGAAATAAGTCTTCATCAGGGAACAGCACATTAATTGGTTACCTAGTACCAAATAGTCAGCCCTGAAAACATATAGTCTGAGCAAGTCTGTCCATCCATCCATCTACACACACACACACACACACACATGCATATAATAATTTTAAAAAGAGGCCATGAATTTGAAAGAAATCAAGGGGGAAGTACATGAGAGGGTTTGGATAAAGTATAAGGGAGATTTGGAGGGAGGAAAAAAGAAGGGAAATGATATAATTATATTATAATCTCAAAAAAATAATAATTAAAAAAATGAAGTAGCTCCTATTTGTGTAATGAATACTAAATATTCTAAATGCCACAACCTTTACTTTACTAAGCTACATAATATCGTATTATAATTAAATTAATCTATTCTTTAACCATTAAATATTACGAAGTAAGAGAGTTAACCAAAGGTAAATATAAACAAATATAAGTAAATTACTGGTAACTTTCAAGTTCAAAGCTTATTTCATATTAGAGAATTCCTCAGTTGAAGAAGATTCATGAGCTGATTTTATGTATAAACATCTAAAACTAAAACCAAAAGTTCAGCCACCTTTGCTTCTACTAGCAATCAAATCAGCGTATTTCCTTACCTTCTTAAATGCCTCAGGCATACACCGCTCCATAAATCTTTTGCAGTTCTCATCGGACTCTGAAAGACCTTGGTTAGATAAATAAAAGGATATGATTTGTGTAGATTTAAAGTGCTTTTTGTAGACACTGTATGTTTATTCAAACTGAATCAAAGATCTTTATCACAAAATCATGTTTCTTAAGCAATTATTAAAAGCAGATGCAGACATTTGCTAAAGTAGCAGGCTGAGAAACAATCAGAGCATTCAGACACTAATTAAAACTGAAATGGATGGTCTTATGTCTCCATGGCACAATAACTTGTGGGACGTGATAAAACAGCAGCAGTTACTTTCTAGTCACTAATTGCCTAAACAGCTATTTATAAAAGCACAGATATTTGAAACAAATGCCCAAGTTACTCTTTTCTAAAGCATTTAAATGATCTCTGTAAATAAAACAAAGAACTGTATCTGGCATAACACATACAGCAAGTAATGAGTGCTAAGTGACTGGAAGAACCTACTGCAAAAGTTATTCAAAGGAAGAATGCATTGCTTTTTAAATTTCTGTTTACATTTATTTCCTGTAGGGGTGGAGTGATGCATGTATATGGAGGTTGGGGGGAAAACTTAGAGGAACAGGTTTTCTTCTACCATCTGGGTCTCAGGATTTGAACTCAGGTTGTTAGATTTGGAGGGCGTTTACCCACTGAGACAACTATCTCCCTTGGGTCCGAAATGCTTTTCTCTCTTAAACTTAGTAATGAATTTTATCACTGGGAATACTGATAAGCAGTTCTATTTTTCAGAACTCCTGCCTAGCATCCTAACAGTGTTGGGAAATCAATACTAAATGGACCATAGATGTCTGTTGGGATTAAATCCAAGACTAGTCAAAATATTTCCTTTGATGCATCTTACATTTAATCATGTTTCATAAACTATGCATTCTTCCCATCTCCTTTGCCCCTTCCTTCCCTTTTTCAGGGACCTGGCTTCACATATGCTAATGAAGTACACTATCAGAATTCTTCCTATTAAAAAAAAAAAAAGAAAGAAAGAAAGCCCTGATTAAGCCCAAATTGAAAGTGCTCCAAGCTTCTAGGGAGAAGTTAATTTTAGCCTCCACAAAGCTCTTCAATTGTATTACATATAATCTTATACTCTACTAGAATTGAAAACAAACAGCTGACTTAGTTAAAGCTCTTACCCCACAGGGAATGACAGAGACTGAGAAAATAAATGGTCTGACCAAAATCACATAGACAACGGCAAACACAAAGATGAAATTTGTCCCATAACAACATCTGAGGTACGAAAGTGAAATCTTACCAAGTCTTGCTAAGTACGTAGATGCCAACAGACATTTGCCTAGTGATTCTTCTCGCTTGTATGGGATAGACCAATGATCAGTCAAAACACGGCTTTCCAGTTCATACAAATTTGTTGTAGGGAATTCAATTCCTTCCCCTGAGCAATTTCCATTTTCATCATTCTTCTGAAAAAAGGGGATGAGTATAAAAACAAATACTCCAGTTAGTGACCTCTCCAAATACTCAGAATTTAACATGGAACAGACACTTGGTCCATGGTAATTATGCATACCAATAGTGTGGACTCATCTTTCTCAAAATGACAACTTCACCAAGCAGCAGAAATTCTCAACTTATCATTCTGATATCGCCTCTCCCTCTCAAAGGTTATCATTCTCTTCAAAAATAAATTCCCATTTTCTCATTATAAAATATTAAAACTATCATCGTCAGCCACGCTGCTTAACTTTTCTAATGTCGAGGATAAGCTGGAGGGAGGCATCTAATCTATTTTCATCTCCCTGCCTGACAAAAATTACTACTAATGCCACAATTGGAATCTCAGAGTCCTTACTCCCCAAAATGACTGATCTTATGGTCATGACTGAACTCTACATTTACACACCTTTAAACCAATGACCATGTTTCAATCTTTACCCAATACTTCTTAGGAATAGTAGATCTTCTGCCTAATCCTCCTCTTTTTTTTTAAAAAAAAATAGATTTTCTTTCCTTACCCATGCCCATCTGTAGGTCTGGTTCCTCCTATTGGGCCCCTCCTTCTGTACATCCTCCCCTTCTTAGCCACCAACTATGTGAGTCCCTCAAGTCTCAGTGTTGGGCCCTCTTTTATGCCAATCTGGGTGATTTATCTGCTATCCACATCTCAATTACGACCCACAGATAACTAACTCATAAACTTCTTTTGGTTTATACAGTTTTAAACATGTGTGTATGTGTTGATTATATGCATGTCCTTGTGCGTGCCCAAGGAAGACAGAAGAGGACACTGGATTCCACTGAAGTTACAAGTTGTAACTCTGTGGGTGGCAGAAACTGAAGCCTGGTCTTTGGCAAGCGCAGCAAATACTCTCTAACAGCTGCGATTTCTCACCATCCCCAGCACAGATCAATCACTCTTCTGATCTGCAGGTATCTATCACAATCCAATATGTGTCCTAAACCAAATTCATGTGTTTCTCCTTAATTCCAGTCCACTTCTCTGGTTTTCCATCCTGGTAAATGGCACATCTGTCTGGCAGCAAATCAGAATCCAGGAAACCATACTTAACACTTTGTTTTCTAATCTTCATCCTCGAGAGCTAATAATTATGCCTAAATTCCTTCATTCCTCTCAGATCCAGCACCTCTGTTTCCATAGCCACCTCCTAGCCCACTTTACTCCTGAATTTAACATGCTTCCTAAATGGTGTGGGGAGGGGTGAGAAAGAGAAGACCCCCATATAGCTCGCCACACTGATCTTAAAAAAGCAAAAATCTAATGTTAACCCCAAAATATTTAACATCCTTAAAATCAGTTCTGAAATGTTCTACAAGGCCTTGTGAATGACCAATCTCCTCTCTCCCTCTCCAGCTTTCTGTACTCTAGTTTCTCTAGGACCTACCAGCTTCTTGAGAGGCAGAATACAGTAACACTTCTGGCCTCACCAATGTGCTATTCTCTTGATCAAAAGTTGACAGTTATTTCCCTTGGCCTTGAAGTTGAGTGAGGCTTTGTATTTCTGGCTTCATGTTCAAGCCTAAGTCAGGAAAAGGGAATAATCCTCTGGACTCTTTTGTTCCCAAGATACTATGTACTGATAAATTCCAGGAAAGGAAGAGGTAACCTACATGTGCCCTGTCCTGTAGCTTCACGTGGGCCCACCAGAGAGCCAGGCCTCGAAAGCCAGGGAAGGAGCTTCCAGATTCCAATTTCTGGTCACCATCAGTCTTAAGTCTTTCAGCTGAAGTCCCAGACGTCACAGGACAGAGATAAACTGTTCCATGGGGAGAAGTCTAAGGCTATTTTCTGCAGAACCAATGTGCACAATGCTGTTTTATGCTACTATCTCCTCATTCATCTTTGTCCTCTAAAGCCTACTTGACTCCCATACTACTTAATTATTTTACAGAAGACTCTCTGAAAGTTCTAAATGAGGCTAAAATTCACCCAAAAATTTCCTCTTGCCATTCTGAAGCCTTTCCTTGGAGCACTACTCACAAGTGTAATCTGACATTTATTTATGGTCTTTTGTTTGTTTGATTTGTTTTAAGACAGAGTCTCACTAGGCAGTTCTGGCTGTCCTTGAACTTACAGACATCCATTCACTTGTCTCTGCCTCCCAAGTGCTGGGATTGAAGGTATCACCACATGCCAGGCTGATTTATGAATTGTTTGCTCCCACCAAGACCAAGCTCCATGACGGCACAGACCTTACTTATTACTTACTTTTGATCATGTTTCATCTCCAGAGACTAGCGCCTAAGTCAAAGCCGGCCACAATAAATACTGTTAAATGGGAATTAGCCCATGCAAACAAAGACAGAACCCTTAACATGCCTTTAATTTTCACCAGGCTAACCTCTAAGCAATCAGAACCCCAACTGTCTAAAACCTACTAGGTTTTTTTAAAACCTAGTTTCAATCACTCCATAATTGACTAATTACAAATAATAAAACCATTCCATTAAAAACACTATAACCTCAATAAAGGAAAAAAATCCCACAATTATAAGACAAAAATGATAAAGCACAAGAAAATTATTTTCAATTCCATATCAATAATATCTAAAGGAATCTAATAGTGTTTTCCAGGTTTAGAGCTGAACTAGTATGGCAGTAAGCAGAAAGGCAATTAAGTATAGAAAAAATGTAAATTGGGCAGTGAAAAATGAGGGCGTTGAGTTAAACAGATGAGAATCATAATTAAAAAAAAGCTAGGCATAATGGTGCACAGTTATTATCCCAGCAGCACTCTGGAGAGAAGGTGGTGGATCTCTGTGAGTTCACAGTCATCCTGGTCTACATAGTGAGCTCCAGGATGGCCAGGGAGAGATAGAGACTTTGTCTTAGAGAGAGAGAGCCAGAGCCAGAGCAAGGAGAGAGAGAGAGACAGAGACAGAGAGACAGAGAGAGAGAGACAGAGAAAGAGACAGAGAGAGAGACGAGGGGGAATACTATTTATGTTGTATAATACACAATCTATAAGTATTGTAAAGAAATATTTTTTTCTTAAAGGAACCTAACTATATGAAATCATAGATGAAATCACATAATGTACCTGAGCTGCATTGGGGAAAACTTAAAAAGAACCTCTCCAATGTCTTCAGCATTGTAGGATAAGTGGTATTCTCCTCAAGTGCACAGTCAAGTCCTCACTCTAATACAGCTGGGCCTCAGTATCACCAGGAATTAACACCAAAAAAACCCATCACCATGGAGCGCTCAAGACTTTTATAGAAAATAGTGTTCTACTTGCATATAATCCACACATACCTTCCCATAAACCTGAAATCATCTCTAGGTTATTTACAATACCTGATACAATGCTCATACTACACGAACATTTGTTATTTCGCATTGTTTAGAGACTAATGACAAGAAAATAAGCCTGTACATGTTCAGTACAGACACAATTCATTTTAAATACTTTTGGTCTGTGCATGGTTGACTCCATGGATAAGGTCACTGTTATCAAAGTGAAAAGAGCTCTGCGTGGTGGCGCTTTAGTCCCAGCATTTGGGAAGCAGAGACAGGCAGATTTCTGAGCTCAGGGCCAACTTGGTCTACAGAAGGGAGTTCCAGGACTGCCCAGACTACATAGAAATACCCTGTTTTGGCAGGCGTAATAAAAAAAGAAATCTACAGAATGGGAGAAGTATTTGAAAATATGAAAAGGTACTTAATTCTAGAATACAAAAGAACTTACAACTCATTATGCAATTTTTAAAAAGGCAAAGGATTCAAGTGAACATTTCTCCAAAGAATATTGATGAATGTACATAAAAATATATTCACCATCATTAGTCATTAGAAAAATGCAAATAAAAATTAAAAGATATTATTGTTCCACAAGCCTTAGGGTAGCCAAAAAATAGGTAAAAGTCAGTATTGGTGAGGATGTAGAAAACTGGAACCATCATATATTGCTGGAAATATTATAAAATCATCACTTTTGCAAGATAATCTGGAATTTTCTCAAAGATCAACTGTTATTACCAAAAGACCCAATAATTCCTCCCCTTGTTATCTACCTAAGAGAAATGGAAACATTCATACAAAAACAACACAAATGTTCACAGGAGGATTATAAAAAGTGGGAATTTTCTAAATGTGCATCAAAACTCATAATTTAATATTATATTACAAAGTTATATCCACCAGAGGAGTATTCCCCCTAGAAATAAAGACATAGATATTGTTACAATAGGAATGAATTTCAAAACATTATGCTAGGGCTGGAGAGATGGCTCAGTGGTTAAGAGCACTGCTTGCTCTTCCAAAGGTCCTGAGTTCAATTCCCAGCAACCACATGGTGGCTCACAACCATCTGTAATAAGATCTGGTGCCCTCTTCTGGTTTACAGGAATACATGCATTCAGAATACTGAGAATACTGTATACATAATTAATAAAGAAATCTTTAAAAAAAACATATGCTAAGTCAGAGAAGTCTGACATGTAAGTACACATCCTGGACCACAATGCTTCTATGAAATGTCCACAAGAGGCAAATCCACTGCCATACAGGACAAGTTCGTGGCTGGTAGCAGATGAAGAGGAAGGAGGGTGGTAACTGATAATGGGTATTATTGATGTTTCTCTTTTGGGTGATGAAAATATTCTGAAGTGGCTGTGATGGTATACACAGCTGTGTGCACAGATACTTTAGAGGGCAAAATTTATGGCATGTGAATTATATCTCAATAAAATCATTAGCAGAACTAATAAATTAAGAGTAGTGATTATAGTCGCTCAAAGAAGAATTTCAAAACAGAGTTGAACTTTATGACCTGTAATAAACTATAATGCCTATGGCCATAAAGACAGTTTTAAAACAGTATTTTAAAAACAGTGATTAGGGTCTGACTAGTGAAAATAGCATACAGTCTTCTAAGCAGTTAACATTTTTGGTTATAAAAAAGAAGGGACTAAGGAGAGTTAAGATGTATGCATATGATCAAGATATATGATATATGTGTATAAAATTGTCAAAGAATAAAAGACACTCTTAAAAGGGAGAGAAAAGTTATGAAATGCATGAGTGCAGCTCCGTGCTCTGAGGTGGCTGCCACCAACAGGGAGACAGGAGGTTCTGGGGGAGGAAACCATGGCAGGGACCCGCATCTAGGTTGGTTTAACATTCTGAGTCATCATTGGGCCTGTTTTGGCAAAAATGAGATATTGAGCAAAAGAAAACACACAAAGGAGCTTAGAATTGTCCTACCTAACAGTTACTAAAAGACAAAAATATGAGAGGCATTTAAGAAAAACTCAGGAATGTAATATATTATTTTCTTATTAGACAGCAAATCTAAATGATAAAAGTAACAATTAGTTACCACTCATTCTAAGTTAATTAGAAATACTTTACTGAAAGCCTGTTATATTAAGGTGCTTAATAGGAGGGAGCAGACACAAAAGCAATTCCTTCTTTACAGAGCAGGAAACATACAAGTTGAGGAAATGCACTAAAGGTGGGGTAAGCAAGCCTAAGAACCCGGGGACTGCTGGGCAGAAAACACAGAGCACATTTCAAACCAGGAGTACTTTATTTTCAGAAGCAGCAACACCTCAGTGTTTTTAGCTTTTTAGTTTTTATATGACATGAAGGGATACCTCATTTTTAAACACATTTCCTTAATTCCATTAAAACTGAAAATCATTTATTTAAAAAAATATTTTCCAATGTTTAATAAGCCCAGCATTTGGTAGAGATGCACAGTTCTAATACTAAGGCAGAGGGGAATAGCATTCCAACAACTGAATGACCCCTTTAACTGACAAAAAGCATTAATGATATTATAGTTGTCTAGTAGAACGAAGTGCAGATGAGCTCATGTATACATTATAAATGTGCTTCTAAACTGGCCAGTTTGGAATTAAAACCAAAGCGATTAACACTGCTGCATACACATACATCTTAAACTGTTTCCTGAACTTGCAACTAGCTCATTACTATAGATACGAAAATATAAACAAGGTCTCATCCCCATATGTTAGAATCGAACACTAAGGCAATGAAAAAAAGTTGTGATTACAATTTCATCTGTTTATAAACTGTCCAGACCAAAATACACTATTTTCTTTCTTTGACTCTTCCACCCCTGACGCCTGTTAGTAAAGAGATAAGCTTCCATCTGACCAGTCACTGAAACACATATAAAGATTACTTATATTAATGGAGAGAAGACTGAAAATGTTGCTCAAAGTTTATTTTAATATTAAGTTTATTCATTTTTAAAGATTTATTTATTATGCATTCAATGCTGGCATGAACATGCAGAAGAGGGACACGCCAGGTCTCATTACAGATGGTTGTGAGTCACCATGTGGCTTATGAGAATTGAACTCAGGACCTCTAGAAGAGCAGTCAGAGCTTTTAACCTCTGAGCCATCTCTTCAGCCCCTTAAATTTACTTATCAAGCTATCCTATTAACAAGCAACGTAGAAAAAAAAACTTCCAAATTTCTAACCACACATAGAAAAGAGGCAAAATTTTTCTATGACTTGAAATAATTTATGTATAACTCAAATACTACTACATGTCAATGGCTTAAAATATGAAAACCATTAATCTTTGATTTCAAGTCACTGATTTACAAAAACTTTCATAAAATCTTGAGGTTGCCCACTTTACTTATAAAATATTTTCCTTACAGATCTAATATCTGCTATTTCCGGCTACAGAAATAATTCCTGAAATACCACTTCAGGGAAAAATGAAGTGGATGGACAAATCAGGATAGGCAGCCCCCAAGCCAGCACACTGTCTCAAGTTGGTTTAAAACTGTTTTCCCAGAATGCCTTTTCACTCAGTGTTCTATTCAGTAAGTTTCCTAAACACTGACATTTTTTCTGGTCCCTGCATTAACCCCTGATGGTTATCCATGTACTCAGAAGTTATCTAATTCAAAGGTACATACATATAATTTTTCTTTCTTTCTTTTCTTTTCTTTTTTTTTCTTCTTTCTTTCTTTCTTTCTTTCTTTCTTTCTTTCTTTCTTTCTTCTTTCTTTCTTTCTTTCTTTTTTTGAGACAATGTTTCTCTGTGTAACAAACAGTCCTAGCTGTCCGGGGAACTAGCTCTTGTAGACCAGGCTGGCCTCAAACTCACAGAGATCCACCTGCCTCTGACTCCTGAGTGCTGGAATTAAAGGTGTGTGCCACCACTACCCGGCCAAAGGCACATATGTAATTTAACCTTTAAAAGCTCGGGAATAGGGGTTGGAGAGATGGCTCAGCGGTTAAGAGCATTGGCTGCTCTTCCAAAGGTCCTGAGTTCAATTCCCAGCAACCACATGGTGGCTCACAACCATCTGTAATGAGGTCTGGTGCTCTCTTCTGGCACCAGAATATTGTGTACATAATAAATAAATAAATATTTTTTAAAAAAGGAAAATAATTTAAAAAAAAAAAACAAGCTCAGGAATAAAGCAGCTCACAATAGTTGTGTTAGTGCCTGGGATTGATGGGCCTTCAGTTTGAAGTTGGCAGGAAGAGGAACAATATGTCAAAAGAGACTGAGACCAACTGAGATGAAGCAAAATGAGCAAGCAGCAAGTAAAAGTAGCATAGCCAGGGAGCTACAAACACACCCTAATTTTGAGCAAACAAACAGGGATCAAATCAGACAAGCTACTCACCCAGAATCTCACTTCTTACAGTTATTTGCCTAATAAGTCATTCATGTGTTTAGAGTACACAAAATATTGTTATGGCTAGGAGTGGTGGTCCATGTCTTTAATCCCAGCACAGGAGACAGAGGCAGGTGGATCTCTAAGTTCGATGCCAGCATGATCTACAGAGCAAGTTCCAGCACAGCCAGGGCTACAAAAAAAATAAAATAAAATCTTGAAAAATTGACCCCCCCCCCAAAAAAAAGTTATGGCCAGCGAAATGGCTCAGCGGGTGAAGACGCTGCCAAGCTTGACAATCTGAGCTTGATTCCCAGGTCCCACAAAGTGGAAGGAGAGAATTCACTCTTCCAAGCTGTCTTCTGTCCTCCACACATGTTGTAGCATGTGAGAGCATGTGGAGAGAGAGAAAAAGAGAGAGAGAGAGAGAGAGAGAGAGAGAGAGAGAGAGAGAGAGAGAGAAATAGATGTAATAAAGAAAACTTTAATTAAAAACAAAAAGCTTAAGTCCAATCCCCTCAGACCTAAGGCATACATAACAAGTTCCTCCCTGGACAGATGGGAAGGTGAAGTTTCCAAAGTACCACTCTTTACAAGGAGCAAACAAAGTGCTCAAGAGATGGCTCAGTGGTTAACAACACTGCTGAGTACCTGGATTTGATTCCGAGCATTTACATAGTAGCAGCCCACAACCTTCTACAACTCCCGCTCCAGGGATATGATGCCTTCTCCTGGCCTCCACAGGCACCAAACAAGCAGGTAGAACACAGACATAAATGCAGGAAAACACTCATACATGCGAAATAAAATACTTAAAAAAAAAAACAGTTTAAAGTGCAAACAAGATGGACATGGTGGCTCATACATACAGTGAGTTTCAGGTCAGCCTGGTGTAGAGTGAGACCTTGTGTCAAAACCAAACCAAACCAAAAAAAATCCCACAAACAATAAACTGGAATTTATAAAATGATGCTACAACCAAGATCTGGGCATGAGAAAATTACCAATTACAATCTCATTTCTTCCAAAGCACCAGTTAAAAAAAAAATCCCCACAAAACCTAAAACTTAATTTTTTTTTTTTTTTTTTTTTTTGAGACAGGGTTTCTCTGTAGCGTTAGGGCCTGTTCCAGAACTCGCTCTTGTAGATGAGGCTAGTCTTGAACTCACATAGATCCACCGGCATCTGCCTCCTGGCATGCGCCACCACTGCCTGGCTAATATAATATTCTGGGTAAGAGGTTATCTAGCATCGGCAGCTGGCACTTGTTCTTAATTTTGGTGTAACTTCACTTTCTAGGTATTCCTAAAATGTGGATTCTGTCCCCACCACTTGCTAACTTTGTGACTCTAAGGCCCTGAACCTCTCCTGTGTGCCTTAGTTTTCCTCACTGAGAAACGAGGAGTAGGATAAACATGCAGAAGAGACTCCAGGCAGCAAGCTGAGGAGCCTACAGGAGCACTTCGTACAGCAGCCCAGCCTTTCTGCAGGCTGCTGCTAAGTGCCTCTCTCAGCTGGACTCCTAGTCCTGGTGTCCTAAAGTCACTTCAAATGTTCCCTATTCTACAGGCACTAATAGTGCTGCCTGGAATCTGCTTCATTCCTCCCTTGATGTAGGAGTGTCTTCTATCTATCTGTTTTCATTGGTTAATTAATAAAGAAAACTGCTTGGCTTGATAGGTCAGAACATAGGTAGGTGGGGAAGACAGAACAGAATTCTGGGAGAAAGAAAGCAGAGTCAGGCAGATGCCATGAAGCTCCGGCCCAAGATGGACGTAGGTTAGAATATTCCTGGTAAGCCACCACTTTGTGGTGCTACACACATTAATAAAAATGGGTTAATCAAGATGTGAGAGTAAGCCAGTAAGAGGCTAGAGCTAATGGGCCAGGTTTAAATGAATACAATTTGTGTGTTGTTATTTTGGGTGTAAAGCTAACCATGCGGGAGCTGGGCAGGACAAAAAGCAGGCCTGCTCACCTCATCACTACACTCTTTCCCTCTATGGTGGTTTGAATGAGAACAGTCTCCACAGGCTCATATTTGAATGTTTGATTCCCAGTTAGGAGATTGTTTAGGAAGGATTGGGGGTGTGGCCTAATGGGGGTGGTCCAGCCTCATCTACAAGAGCTAGCTCCAGGACATCTAGGGCTGTTACACAGAGAAACCCTGGGGGCGGGCAGAGAGTTAGCTATACAAGTATTTCATTTATAGGAATACAACTTTACTAAAGCTCCCTTTATATTACTCCTTTTAGATAGAGATTTAATGTTCACTTAAGCAGTGCATTCTAATTTGCCTTAATGTTCACAGCTGCTAAATAATTCATTAGACTTAAGAAAAAAATCCTGAAGATCCTTAAGAAAAAGTGAAACCTGAGAACAAAGGTGAGTAAAACACAAAAAGAAGAAAACAAGGCGCTATCATTTTTGGTGTGGCAACACAAGTCAGTGCTGCCCTGTCAGAGTGGCTTTTGTTTAGAGGAGGTGGTGGTAATTGCAGAGACTCACAACTGCTCAAGGTGCTGAGAAAAAGTGACTGGGGAGGATGCTCAGTCATAAACAGGGCATCTACTCCAACCGTTACAAGGCTCAAGAAACACTGCACAAGAGCGGGTGGAAAGACTACATACCCCAAGGATGGGGAAGACTACTGTAAAATGCTGTCTTCTGGCGCAGCATGGCTGCTGTGTTACCATTCACAATCCACAAAAGATGGGGTCCCTCAACATTCCTGCACAGGAGGAGGAAAGGGGCTCATGATGACTGCTTCTCCCTGAGGACCTGCTGACAGTTGGTGGTTGCTAGGGAGAGGAGTAACTCTTTTAATCAGAGAAATAGCCACTGTTAACATGACCTTGCTCCAATTAATGTGCACCTATGCTGTGTGCAACCCTATTTTAACAATGGCTCACCAAAAACAAACAACAACAAAAACCAAACAAAGACACTAAAATAAGAAGGGGACTCGTCAGGAAGGAGGGATTCAGGAATAAGACAAAGTTAAGAAAGAGTGATGGAGGGGGCTAGAGTGATGGCTCAGTGGTTAAGAGCATTGCCTGCTCTTCCAAAGGTCCTGAGTTCAATTCCCAGCTAGAGTGATGGCTCAGTGGTTAAGAGCATTGCCTGCTCTTCCAAAGGTCCTGAGTTCAATTCCCAACAATCACATGGTGGCTCACAACCATCTGTAAAGAGGTCTGGTGCCCTCTTCTGGCCTGCAGGCATACACACAGACAGAACATTTTATAATAATAAATTTTAAAAAAAAGAAAGAGTGATGGATTTGTGCATTTGTGTAAAAAAATCCAAATATATACATGTATGAAATTATTTAAAACATCAAAAAAGCAAACAAATATGGGGTGAAGTCTCACCATTAGTTGTATGATTTTTAGACAAGAGATTTTTTAACCCTGGCTCAAATAATATTTTAGGCTGGATATTTATTTGTTGGTAAAACTGTCCTGTACACTGAAGGATGATTAACACTGTGGTACCAAGAATTCAAATTTTGAGTTCTATACATTGCCGAAAACAATGTCTACTGATATGCACCACTATGCCAAGTTTATGTAGTACTGGGGACAAACCCAGAGCAAATTCATACTAGGAAAGCTCTCTACCAAGTGAATTACATCCTCAGTCCTCCTAGTTTAATTGTGCAGTAGAAGTTTTCTCTTTCCCCATATTAGAAATGATAATTTCTACAAAAAATCTCCATACTGAAGTCCCAACTAAACCAAGCAATAAAGCTATAGAGAAACGGACTGGTAAGTACTTCTAAAAGTGAAGATTGTTTTTAAAGCATCTATTATGTTCTTTCCCATGTACAATGCTATTCTATGAGCTAAAGAAGGAAGTGATACAGAATACCCAAGATCAAATTTAATGTGTTAAGTCCGAAACTGGTTCATCATAAAAACATGGCAAGAGTTCAAAAAATTCATTCCCACAAACTGTAATAGAAAGTAAACACCCTGACAGGAATCTGATCAAAGTCTAAAATTTAAATGGCCTTCAGCTACTGTTTAAAGTCTTAGGCAACTAGCCTGGATTAAAAGGAGAATACCAAGATGGCTAGAGCTACCTAGTGAGATTCTTGAGATTCTGTCTCAAAAAACAAAAATAAAAATGAAGCTTTAAACCGGACTGAAATCTCAAGGTCCAAATCAGGAGCAGAAGGAGAGAGAGCACAAGCAAGGAACTCAGGACCGCGAGGGGTGCACCCACACACTGAGACAATGGGGATGTTCTATCAGGAACTCACCAAGGCCAGCTGGCCTGGGTCTGAAAAAGCCTGGGTCAAAACCGGTCTTGCTGAACATAGTGGACAAGGAGGACTACTGAGACCTCAAGAACAATGGCAACGGGTTTTTGATTCTACTGGACCTATTGGTTTCGTGGGAGCCTAGGCAGTTTCGTGGATGCTCACCTTACTAGACCTGGATGGAGGTGGGTGGTCCTTGGACTTCCCACAGGGCAGAGAACCCTGATTGCTTTTTGGGCTGACGAGGGAGGGGGACTTGATTGGGGGAGGGGGAGGGAAAGGGGAGGCGGCGGTGGGGAAGAGAAAGAAATCTTCAATAAATAAATAAATTAATTTTAAAAAATGAAGCTTTAAGCAACATAACTTTAGGGAGTTAAGTGGCAGACATAAATGGAACCAATATTTCAAAATGGTGATGGCAATAAATATTTCCCAGAGCAGATTCTGCCATTTAGCTTTGTACCTCCAATATGAAATGCAACCTTAGACTTTAGGAGAAATACCAAAAACCAACCTAGTCCTCAAAACACTCACAATTCAGGACCTGTCCTACTCTGTGACCGCATTTCTCCCTGGTATCAAAGCCAGCTCCCTGGGCTCCAATATAGACTGAAGACCAAGAGCCCTCCAGGACTCCCCGGCCTGCAGCGCCAGACTGAGACTGCATCTTCTAGCGTTACAACCTCTCAGGCTCTCTAGTGTGTGACAGCCACTGTGGGTCTACACAGACCATACGGTGTAAGCCAGTCTAATAAATTCAATATATAATCCTCATTCTCTAGTAGCTCAATTATGTGATGGTAAGCAATAAGCTTTCTTCTATTTTATACTTCAGTTAGGAAAAAAAGTTCAGCTTTTTATACTTAATTTTCTTCAGAAACCATTTTTCGAGTAATTGATGTGGGAGTGATTTCTTATTAATAAAGAAACTGCCTAGGCCCATTTGATAGGCCAACCCTTAGGTAGGCGGAGAAAACAGAAGAGAATCCTGGGAGAAAGAAGCTTAGTAGGGAGTCGCCATGATTCTCCCACTCCAGACAGATGCAGGTTAAGATCCTCCCTGGTAAGCCAGCTCGTGGGCTACATAGAATATTAGAAATGGGTTAGAACAATATGTAAGAGCTAGCCAATAAGAGGCTACAGATAACGGGCCAGGCAGTGTTTGAAAGAATACAGTTTCCGTGTAATTATTTCGGATATAACCTAGCCATGCTGGCAGCCGGGTGCCGGGGACGCAGCCCTGCCGCTCCTATTTCAACAAGTAATTTTAGAATCTATTTTTGAGAACTGTTAAATGCTTTAGACTTTTTAATTACCTGTATTTAAAGGGCAGACAACAGAATTTGGTAGTCTGTATTTTAATGTTTATTTTACATTTAATAAAACTTACAGGCCATGAGAAACTCAAGAAAACTGGTATGGAACATCAGTTTAAGAAGTGTTACTCAAAGCCAGGCGGTGGTGGCACAAGCCTTTAATCCCAGCACTCGGGAGGCAGAGGCAGGCAGATCTCTGTGAGTCCGAGGCCAGCCTGGTCTACAAGAGCTAGTGCCAGGACAGGCTCCAAAGCTACAGAGAAACCCTGTCTCAAAAAACAAAAACAAAAAAAGTGTTACTCATTAATGCTGTGGAATATTTGTTTAATGATGCAGGTGCGTTGCATTCTTTTATGCTGCATTTGTTTAACTCTGTAAAGCTGTGTTACTTTGCCTGTCTAAAACACCTGATTGGTCTAATAAAGAGCTGAACGCCCAATAGCTAGGCAGGAGAGAGAAACAGGCAGGGCTGGCAGGCAGAGAAACTAAACAGAAGGAGAAATCTAGGGGGAAAAAAGAGAGGGGAGCGAGAACAGAAGAAGAGGGACTCCAGGGGTCAACCACCCAGACACACAGCCAGCGACAGAGTAAGAAGGAAATAAAGATATAGAATAAGGAAAGGTAAAAAAACCCAGAAACAAAATGTAGTTAAAGAGAAACAGGATAATTTAAGTTAGAAAAGGTGGCTAAAAATAAGCCCAAGCCAAGGCTGGGCATTCATAAGTAAAATATATCTCTGTATGTTTATTTGGGAGTTGGATTGCGCCCCGTCCTGCAAAAAAAAAAAAAAAAAAAGTAAAAAAGAAAAAGTTACAGAAAACTTTAATTCAGAAATACCAGCCTCATCATCCCAAAATAACATTATAAATATTTTAGTATTAGCTTAATTTAAGTAGTATGTATATATCTGTATGCAAACATGATTGGTTTTACAGTTTCTAACTTCTCAAATTACAATAAATTAAAAAAAATTAAAACCACGCATGGTGGCACACACATATAATCTCAGCACTTGGGAGTTAAAAATCAGGAAAATCAGGAGTTACATAGCAGGTCTGAGGACTGCCCAAGTACACAAGGCCCTTTCTCCAAGGGAGGTGGTGAGAAGAAAAAAAACCTATACACTGTCCAAGATGTGTGTGTGTGTGTGTGTGTGTGTGCTCACATGCGCGCGCATAGGCCAGGGGTTGACATCAGGTGTCTTAAGTCACTCTCCATCCTCCACTATACTTTATGAAACAGTGTCTCTCCCTGAACCTGGAGCTCACCTATTCGGCTACACTAGCCGGCCAGTGAGCTCCAGGGATCTGTTTCTGCTTTGCCATATTGACTTTATTTGATGCTCTGGTTCATCTTATGTCAACTTGAAACAAGCTGACATGTCTGAAAGGAGGGAACAACCTCAATTGAAAAGATACCTCCTTAAGATCGTGCTATCAGGCATTTTCTGAATCAGAAACTGATGTGGGAGGACACAGCCCTTTGTAGGTGGTGCCATCCTTGGGCTGATGGGCAAACTGTCCTGAGTTTTATAAGAAAGCAGTCTGAACAAGCCATGGGCAGCAAGGCAGTAAGCAGCTCCCCTCCATGGCCTCTGCATCAGCTACTGCCTCTTGGTTCCTGCCCTGTCTGAATTTCTGCCCTCACTGTTTTAATGATGAACTGTAAGTGAAATAAACCCTTCCCTCCCCAAGTTGCTTTTGTTCCCTGTGTTTCATCACAGCAACGGTAACCCTGACTAAGGCATGTGGGTTCTAGGAATCCAAGCTCAGGTCTTCATGACTACCTGGTACATTAGTTACTCTTGAAAAAACACTACTTACAGAAGAGTTTATTCAGGCTAAAGTCCCAGAGAGATAAGAGCCTGTTCTGGCAGGGAGGCATAACAGCAAGCAGTGGGAACGGGGGCTGCAGCAGGAGGCTTAAAGCTCACATTTTTTTTTAAATCATAAGCACAAAGCAGAGAGAACAAATTAGAAATATTCAGAGCTTTTTATACTCCAAGTATATACCCCAGTAACATACTTTGTCTAGCTGCACCTTCTAAACAGCCTCAAACAGCACCACAACTGGGGACCACGTGTTCAAATGCCTGAGCCTATAGGGACATTTCTTACTCAAACCACCACACATGGCACACACTTTACAGGCTGAGCCAGCTCCTCATTCTAACTAAGGTACTCATTTTGGAGAGAAATGAGGCTCAGAAACGTAAACTGACTTGCCCAGTAACATAGCTAGCAAGCACAAACCCTGAATAGGAACGTACAGTCTCCCCAAAACCCTGGTTTCACATTCCTTCAAGTATCACTTGCCCTTTAGTTTCGAAGTCTCCTTCTAGCCATCCATTCATCCACTAAGTAATTTCTCTATCAATCAACACAAGCCAGGAACACTACAGTCACAACACACAGATATAAACACCTCTTTAAACTAAAATCTCATCATCACCATCAGGGCTTTACTTGATGGATGCACAATATGCAGTGGGAGAATATAGATATTTGTGTACTTCATAAAAAATGGTACATTAGCTAACCTTGAGGAATAGATCAGTGCTAGCCAGGTAAGCGAAAAACAAGGAGTGCGAAAGCAGATGGCAGTAACCTATAAGGGAACAGGAAGGTGAGAGATAAGATCAAGTAAAATATAAAAACCCTGTAATAAAAGAATTTAGATTTTACCCAGAGGAAATGAAGAATTATAGATACTTATGACCAAGGTTATCCCATGATTAAAGCTTGCTTGCACGTTAGAAAGATCACTCTAGTGCCATAAACAGAGATACAGAGAAACATGAAGAGCCAGGCATGGAAACTAGAACAGAGGCAGAAAAGAAGCATGCGTACATACACACGCATGGCCTTTGGGGCCAGAAGAGGGCCTTTTATTGTTGTTGTTAAGTTTGAAAGGATTCAGCATTTATTGCATTTCCCTTCTTTTTTTATTGATTTTTATTGAACTCTACATTTTTTCTCTGCTCCCCTTCCTTCTTCTCCCCTCCCCTTCAACCTTCTCCCCATGGTCCCCATGCTCCCAATTTACTCAGGAGATCTTGTCTTTTTCTACTTCCCATGTAGATTAGATCCATGTATGTTCTCTGTTGTCTAGGTTCTCTGATTTCTAGGCTGGTTTTCTTTGCTTTATATTTAAAAACCACCTATGAGTGAGTACATATGATAATTGTCTTTCTGGGTTTGGGTTACCTTACTCAATATGATGTTTTCTAGCTCCATCCATTTACCTGCAAATTTCAAGATGTCATTTTTTTCTGCTATGTAGTACTCCACTGAGTAAATGTACCACATTTTCCTTATCCATTCTTCGGTCAAGGGGCATTTAGGTTGTTTCCAGGTTCTGGCTATGACTAACAATGCTGCTATGAACATAGTTGAGCACATGTCCTTGTGGCACGATTGAGCATCCTTTGGATATATACTCAAAAGCAGTATTGCTGGGTCTTGAGGAAGATTGTTTCCTAATTTTCTGAGAAATCACCACACTGACATCCAAAGGGGTCGTACCAGCTTATACTCCCACCAGAAATGCAGGAGTGTTCCCTTTGTCCCACATCCTCTCCAGCATAAGTTGTCATCAGTGTTTTTTATCTTGAGGGTCTTGGTTCTTACAGGTATTTGTGGGCCTTGCAATATGGGTGCTGGGATCCAAATTCTAGTTCTCAAGACTAGGCAGATGTAAGCCATCACTCCAGCTCTGACAAAAGACTTCAATAGAAGGGAGGGGGTTTCCTATCATAACTGAGATAAATGACAGAGGAGGGAATACATTTCTATTTTTGAGATACCAAAACATATTTTAAATAGTTTCTAAGTGCCTTGCTGTTGATTTCCAAGTATAAATTTTAAAGTGCAATTTAATTTCCAGCTGAAACTTACAATATACAGTGTAAAACACAAACTCACTGCAAGCTGGGATCTGAAAGCACACATCCCAGAAGCTGTGTGTTTCTGCCATGAAATGTCTGACCAATCTTGCTTTAATTTCTGAAGTCACTTTAAAGACCTACTGATAAAGACTATAAGCATCATGTTGTTTCAAAATGTATTTCTGATATAAACTCATGTGAAAGCATGTTAAATAATGCCAACTGAATTTCACAACACAAATAAATGGATCGATATTATGGGACAGCAAACGTTAACAGAACAATTGAGTTTACCTTAGAAGTGGAAAGCAATTAAGATCTGCTTCTCTGTAAGAGAACAGTCAAGTTTGAGACTAGCCCTGGAAAAACGGTCCACAAATCTTTACACCATGGCCAGAGCATTTTCTTTACCTTTTTTTTTTCCCCTTGTTTTTCAAAACTGGAATTCTCTGTGTAGCTCTAGCTCTCCCAGAACTCACTCTATAGACCAGGCTAGCCTCAAACTCAGAGATCTGCCTGCCACTGTCTCTGGAGTACTGGGATTAAAGGCGTGCGCCACCACAACCACAAACACTTTCATTTCTAAAAAGATTACCTAACTAAAATTTTGATTTACTTGAGTTTAGCTCTTCAGAACAATAAAAACAACAAAGACTATAGCTTTATAATCCATAAATTCGATTAAAGTAATCTCTAAAAGCAAGTCAAGCCCCCTCACACAAAGACAGAGAGAAAATTGTAAGCTACCAATGGTGGGGACAAGGATTTTCACTATTGGGAAACACCATAAACACAAAACTAAAATGGTCATATGTTAAAAACTCACCACAGATGTTATAAATAATGTCACCCACCACCACTGTGAGCATAATAAAAAGTCTGCAAAAAAAGTCAACAATAAAAATTCCTATGCAGGGGCTGGAGAGATGGCTCAGAGGTTAAGAGCACTGACTGCTCTTCCAGAGGTCCTGAGTTCAATTCCCAGCAACCACATGGTGGCTCACAGCCATCTGTAATGATATCTGGCGCCCTCTTCTGGCCTGCAGGCATACATGCAGACAGAATACTGAGAATATTGTATACATAATAAATAAATAAATCTTAAAAAAATTCCTATGCAAACAATGAGAAATACAATAAGCTTTAAAACAAAATGAATGCTCTCAAAAAGGCAGAAAACACCTTCTTGTTCTGAAAATAAAGAATAATTTTCTAAGTTACATACCTGCAATCTACCTTACCCAGCCTAAGCTCTCTTATCTGATTTCACCAGGTATCTGGAAGCTTATTTATCTGTTGGATGTTCTAATTTTTTTTTAAGATTTAACTTTATTTTATGCATATGTGTGTTTATCTGCATGTATGTGTGTAAACCACTTGTAGAGACAGGAAGAGGGTGTTAGATCTCCTGGAAGTAGTTAATGGCAGCTGTTTTTGAGTCACCATGAGGGTGCTGGGAGTTGAGCTCAGAAACCACTGGGTTATCTCTCTCCAGCCCCAACTTCCCTTTAAAAACAAACTGCCGGGTGGTGGTGGCAGGCCTTGAATCCCAGCACTCCGAGGCAGAGGCGTGCAGATCTCTGTGAGTTCAAGGCCAGCCTGGTCTACAAGAGCTAGTTCCAGGACAGGCTCCAAAGCTACAGAGAAAACCTGTCTTGAAAATAATAATATTAAATAAAAGCAAACAAACCAAATATATTACCCATTCCTGGCCCTTTTTAAACAAAGCACAGAGACATCATTACAAATGCAGACATCCTCTTAGGTTACGGTGCACACAAAGGTGTTACCAATCACCCTGTAAAGCCTGAACGAGCCGGCTCTCAAGGCTCCTCTCTCCCATCACCAAGCTGCTACCGACATTATGCAGTCAAAAGTACCTACTCCTAAGAGCATACCACCTCATGTAAAAGTATGTTTAAATACAGGGGAACGGGAACAAGAGGAGGCAATGGAACATACATGTCACAAATGCAGGGTGGGGAAATAAGCCGGGCATGGGGCATATGCAGTGCTCCAGAGGTGGAGGCCAGCCTGGGTTACATTAAACCCTGTCTCAAAACCAAAACCAAAAACCATTCATACAAACTCCTCCAATAAAAAGGGGAAATATCTGTATGTGAAGTGGGGGGGTGAGGTACAGCAAGAAGGAAAGAGGCAGGCTGGTAAAGACGGTGCGGGGACTGACAAGCACAACGTATAATGATGCAGGCTTATGAAAATGTCATGGAGAAACCCATTTCCTTTATGCTAATCAAAAATTAAAACAACAAAGCTTAAACACAAATGAGTAAATCTAGGTGCTTCAGTGTATTAATTATGAGGATGTTTTGAAATGGTTCATTCTTACTCAGAATTAGAAAACCTAATTCTGACTTTGAAAAATTCTATTAAAACTTTATTTTTCCCCCCTTTTTAAATTTTGAGACAGAGTTTCTCTTGTGGCCCTGGCTGTCTTGGAACTTGCTCTATAGATCAGACTAGCCCTGAACTCAGAGATCTGCCTGCCTCTGCGTCCTGAGTGCTGGGATTAAAGAATTCACCTATTAAACTTTTTTGATACTTTTTTAATTACAAATTAAATTTTTCAGGGCTAAAAAGGAATGTTAAAAGCATGTACTGCTTTCACAAAGAAATTGAATTCAGTTTCCAGCATCCACCCTGGGCAGCTTACAACTACCTGTCACTCCACCTTCAGAGGATCCAACACCTCCAGCCTTCACAGGCTCCTGCACTTACGTGTATAATGTGTATATTCTCTCTCTTTCTCTCTCTCTCTCTCTCTCTCTCTCTCTCTCTCTCTCTCTCTTTCCCTCCCTCTCTCTCTAAAATAGATCTTTCTGAAAAATCAGAATTTTTACCCTCAGAATTAAATCTTATATAATAGTTGGGAAGTAAATCTAAAAATTTGAGTACATTAATATATTTCCCTATTAAAAGTTGAAATCTTGCCAGGCCTGGTGGCACAGGCCTTTAACCCTAGCACTTAGGAGGCAGAGGCAAGAGGATCTCCAGGAGTTTAGGCCAGCCTGGTCTACACAGTGAGCTCTAGGCCAGCCTGGGCTACACTGAAAGACCCTGTCTTTACAAAAATGAAAACAAAAACAAACTTCTGCAATCTCTTTAAATTATCAAAGCAGTGCGATATTTTTCTAATATTGAAACTGATTTCAAATCCTAAGCTATTAAGTTGTATGATGATGTCCTGGTCTATTATGATAGACTAAAACATACACTCAAGACACAGTGAAGGAAGTTCTTCATACCAATTACAAATATTCTAAAAGCAAATGAGGGGTAGGGAGATTGCTTAGCAGATAAAGGCCATAATGATAAAAGCCTCAAGGGTTTAATTGCCAGAACTGACATAAAAAGCTGGAGAGATGGCTTAGTTAGGAGCATTCCGTTATTCTTGCAGGAGACCCAGGTTTGGTTTCTACATGGTGGCTCACCATCACCTGTAACTCCAATTCTAAGGAATCTGGTGCCTTTTCCTGGCCTCTGTGGGTAATAGGCATACATGCAGTGCTCAAACACACATACAAGCAAAACATTCATTCATACACATAAACAAAAACAAGTAAATAAAAAAAGCTGAACATGGTAGTATACACTTCTAATCTATGCTGCAGAACAATCTTCGTACACTATAAATATGTATTGCTCTCACTGTTAATAAAGAACTGACTGGCCAATATCTAGGCAGGACTTGGGGGGCAGAGAGACACTGGGAAGAAGGGCGGAGTCAACGAGTATCGAACAAGACGAAGAACAACATGGGAAGTTCACAGATGAGGTAAACGATCCTTGGGGGAGTACATAGATTAATAAACATGGGAAGTTCATAGATGAGGTAAATGTGTCTCAGGGAAGCACACAGATAACAGAAATGTGCTAATTTAAGTTGTAAGAACTGGCTAGAGACAAGCCTAAGCTATTGGTTGAGCAGCTATAATTGGTTACTATATGATTAGTTATAGTATTATGACTATTATATTATAATAAGTAATAAGCCTCTATGTGATTATGTGGGAACTGGCGGATGGGATAAAAAAGTCCACCTATAGATCTCCGAATTCCTACAGCAACATGGATGGCAGAGACAGGAAAATCTCTTCAACAGCAGAACCAACTGTTTCAAAAAAGTGTAGACAAAAAACAATCACACACACACACACACACACACACACACACACACACATCCCACTAAATAAAAGAAATCTTGAAGCAAATGACAGGGCAATTGAAAAATGAGAATCCAACCCTTATGTGAACTCATACACCTTCCCAAAGGAACTACATAATGATCGTAGAGAAATGTCTACTTTAAAAACTAGGCTAGGGGCTGGAGAGATGGCTCAGCAGTTAAGAGCACCGGCTGCTCTTCCAGAGGTCCTGAGTTCAATTCCCAGCACCCACATGTTGGCTCATGACCATCTACAACGGGATCTGATGCCCTCTTCTGACATGCAGGTGTACATGCAGAGTACTCATACATAAAAAAAACACTAGGCTATGCTGACTAATTTTTCAGACATTTTTATTTCATTTACTTTCAACTGATCTGAGGATTAT
The DNA here is from genome assembly GCF_014885135.2 of Alexandromys fortis. Classification (NCBI taxonomy): domain Eukaryota; kingdom Metazoa; phylum Chordata; class Mammalia; order Rodentia; family Cricetidae; genus Alexandromys; species Alexandromys fortis. Next base: position 6,271,568 of record NW_026067908.1, read on the forward strand.
TTTTTTTCCTAAATGATTTTTGTAAAAGAAATTATCAAACCATAGTAAAGCAAACAACAGATCATATTTTCAGATCACATTAGTCAAAATGTATACTCATTTGATATTTATACTAAAACACACTAGGACTGTTATATTTTAGGAAAAAATAAAATGATTTTAATAGGAGCCTCATTTATAACTGGGGGGAGAGGGAAATATGATAAATTAAAAAGAACAACACATCACGGTGACTTTAATTCCCATGTGTTTTACATGTGCTATATGACAGGCCCAACGATGAGGCCCTTAACCTAAGAAACAAAACCAAACAAATTTAGGAACTCTTGCAAATATTTCTGATATATTACTACCAAAGGAATGTGTACATTCAATAAAAACAAAACAAGTTCACAATTACTCATCTGATCAGAATATGAAATGACATTCAGAGTATTAACAAATAGAAATGGACAGCTAAGAAGTTACTTCATTAGTTAATGTGAAAGTCCCTGTTAAAAACTTTTAGCATTTTCTGAGGACAAAATTAAAAAAGAAAAGGTATATTTCATAATTATTAAATATTTCACAATTATTAAAATGTCTAAGATACCCAAGATACCCGCTCAGACTTTACAGATCTTTGGGCAAGATTATGAAGACCAACTCAAAGCTCTAAAGAGAGCCGGGCACACGCCTTTAATCCCAGCACTCAGGAGGCAGAGGCAGGCGGATCTCTGTGAGTTCGAGACCAGCCTGGTCTACAGAGCTAGTTCCAGGACAGGCTCCAAAGCCACAGAGAAACCCTGTCTGGGGGGGGGGGGCTCTCTAAGGAGAGCAGAACTGGGGGACCAGCTCTCAGCAGTGGCAAAGGGGCACAGGTTGACTCTGGCCAAGAAAACTGTGAAGGCTTCCTAGAGTGGGGGTTTTAAAGCTCAGGAGAAGTTATTTAGAGCAGTTGTGAGATCTCACGCTCTTTAATAATAGAACAGACTCCTTATTTGCCATGGAATGGTTCTGAAGTAAGGCCATTCAAATTCAAAATTAGAAGGGTTCTTAGAGACCCTTCCAGACCCAAAGACCAAGAACCGCATCTATATTCACACCCAACAAAACTGGCAAGAATAAACAGCCTCCTTTCCAAAACAGTACCTTTACTTAATTGGAGGACATTACAAAGGCTTTCTATGAAGTCCATGTGTTTTGCGCGTTATCTGGGTCTCTCTAAATCCAATAAATTCTCTTGCTCTTACTGAAATGCAACTTTTACTTTTCAAAATATTAATTTTTAAAGCAAATTCTAATTACAGAAGGGCCCCAAATTACCAAACTGATTCTAGCTACATGACCTTGAAAAGTCTTTTCTTGTAAACTGTAAACCGAGAGCCCGAAATGAAAGTTAAGACCATTAGAATGTAAACTCTATGTTCTGTTGGTCACTCCACCCCCTGCCAGTGAGACAGGCAGGCATGAAATGCTTACTGACTGACAGAATCATTGCTGTCCCAAAATATATGTCAAGTAAATACAACCATTTTCTTTTTCAGCTTCCCCCCCCCATTATTTTTTATCTAATGGAACCCAGTGTTTCATGTACACTAGACACATCCCACCACTGAGCTGAATTCCTGGAACCCAGGGTTTCATTTACACTAAGCACATCCCACCACTGAGCTGCATCCCTGGCCTCATTTTCTTCCTTTTTAACTAATTAAATTTTAGTCTGCATTACCTCAAAAAAATTTTTAAAGGACCCTAAAAATATAATTTTTTATGCAACAAAGCAGAAATATATTTATTTTAAAATGAGACTAGGTTTTAAAAAATAGGGGTAAATTATTTATGGCTGGCCACATCACTGTTTTTTACTCTAATTTTCTACCTTTGATCCATTCCTGTACCCAGTTTCTTTTTCCTGTGTAAGGGAAGCTTCTGGTCCTATTAGCTGCTTCTATGAGGACAACTTCCCCTTTGGGACCTGAAAGGTCATTTCTGTAAAGCAAGGGGACTGTACTCATTATTAATTTCTAAAGTCTCTGCTTTAAAAAAAAAAAAAGTATAATTCTGCTTTCATCCTACCCACGAATGTAGATGTCCTGATGCCTTGGATTGGTGCTCACCCCTCCTGGAATCAAAGAATAGCTCACAATTCGCCTCTCTCCAAACTCTTTACTGTCCCTTCTTATCTGTACCAGACCAAATGAATTCAATCCTGAAACTATTAAATGGATGCAGTGAAAAGCTCCTGGCTTTTGATGACAGAGACCTGGACTGGAATGTAGGTTCTGCTACTAATTCCATACCTAAAACAGTGATGCAGTAACTATTTTTACTGAGGATTAGTAAAATGTACGGAGTACCTAGACCAGAACCTGACAGGCCTTTCAGAAGCCACATTTCCCCACTACTTATGTGACAAGGGCATACAAGCTGCACGGGTGGCACGGGTGATGGCTTTAAAACTGAGCTTACTCTTACCACACTGGTGGTATAGTATCAGAAGTCAGCCTTACCCTGCCAGTGTACCACGCGCTTAGAGCAGCCCTCATCAAAACAAGTCCTCAGGGGTCTCACAACTCAGTGCTCCAGCCTCCCAGAGCCCCAAACCACATGGGGGGGGGGGAATTAAAAGACAGAGTCTCTGGATTTTACCTGAAAGCAAACTTGTCCTCTGCTGTTCACTTCAAAGAAGCCACTCGAGATTCTTCCAACTTAAATGTACAGGAAGTAAGCTAATTTAACGTGCTGCAAGTACTCTAACTTGTGTTGACTTTCAATCATAGGCGATTAAAAGCAGGAACAGAAAATAAAATTTCTCACATGATGAAAACACCGAGCTTTGCAGACTCGTACAAACATGTTCAGAAAAGGTGATAGCTTGATTCTTGATTTCAAAATAGGTCAAGTCTGGCAAGAGCAAGGGGAGGGAGTGCTGGGGGCTGGCAGTAAGAGTGACTTAAGAATTGTCACTTTCATTCAAGGCGGTGGTGGCGCACACCTTTAATCCCAGCACCGGAGAGGCAGAGGCAGGTGGATCTCTGTGTTAAGAGGCCAGCCATTTTTCTGCAACTTAATCATAAACACCACGGCTTCCTTGTTTTGGCAAGCTTGTCATCCTCTCCCATATTCCTTGATCACATTGTAAACCAAAGCACTAAAAGGCCTAGTTTTCACTACGTAAGTTTTGAGGTGTCTGATCAAACGCACCAGAGTCTCTGCCTTCTCTAGGCTCTTCAGTCCTTCCCCTTCTCCTCTCGGGTCCATGCCCCCCACCCCCATCAATCTCCCTAGGTACATCCTTTCCTCTAGCTTCCCCTCATCTGTGTCCGTACTCCCCTTACCCACGCTGGGTCCCAGCTTCAACCTCCCATTCCTGACCTTAGGTCCTTCCTTTGCTCCTCTTCTGCCCAAGCTTCTCTCACTCCCTCCTTTTCTCCGTCCAGCTACCTGTCAGCACACACCTGACCTTAGAGAAGCCCATCCCTTCGAGGCAGACCTCGTGTAACAGACAGACCTGCTCCTTCGCCTGGCATTCATTCCCACCAGCGCTGGTCCTGTCTAGGCCCTCCTCATTTTGGGGGCACTCTCCTCTTTCTGAAGGTTGACTTAAAAACCCAAACCCTTTTTCTGACCCCAAACAGCTCTCCCGTGTGACCCGGCAAAGGCCTCTACTCTGGCTGGCCTATCGCACTATTTCTGACTCTGAACCTGGTACCTACCCGAATCCTTCAAGGAAATCAAGTGCCACAAATACCCGTCCACCAAGTCCCCCGTTTTGACACCTGATATTCATGCCCTTCCCATCTCCCAAGCCAGGAGAAAGTGGAAATGTGGACCCTCCTCCGCATGCCTCTAGGGGCCGTACCCCTCCCTACTCAGCAGGTAGCCCAGGAGACCCCCTCCACACAGCCCAGGTCCGTGTACCTAACTCCATGCCGGCAGACTTCTCCCCCAAAGCCCTTCTCCCCATCTGACCCCGGTCTAGTGACCCCGTCTCTGACGAGAGGCCGGGCTGCTATCTCTGTAACCCCCTCCCCCAGTTTCGTTACAGTCCCCGCCCAAGAGACCCGCTGCGAGCCGGGCGGGCTGCGCTCCCTGCCCACGGGACTCGAGCGCAGCCGCCTCTCCCGCGAGGTCAAGGCAACCAGCGCCACTCACCTCCGCGTCCACCACCTCGTGGTAGGCTGGCGGGGGGTCGAAGCCGCCGCCACCTCCGCTGCTCCCGCCGCGGGAAGGCCCGCCGCCGTCCCCGCTGCCGTCGCCCCGTGGGCCGCCGCCCGGCCCCGGACTGGGGCCCCCGCTATCCATGGGCTCGTAGCCGCCGTAGTCCAGGCCCGGCCGCTCGTTGGTGAGCAGCGCCACGGCCTCGTTGATGTCGTTCTTAGCCAGGCGCAGGGCCTTGCGGATGGTGGCCGGGTCCGAGAAGCCCATGCACAGCAGCGTGGTCATGTGCTGCTCCTCCTCCGATTCCATGGCTCCGGCTTCAGAGCCGCGCCGGCCGGCGGGCGGGCGGCGAAGCTGCGGCTCCCGGGCCTGGCGGACCGCGCCGCGCTGCTTCGGCGCCGGCCCCGCACCCGGGCGGAGGCCCCTACGCTCCTGCCCCGCGCGCTCCGCGGCCGCGGGGCCAGGGTTGGGCGCGTGCGTGGGCGCCTTGAGCCGAGCCGGAACGGTGAGGCGCTCAGGCGCGACCGGCCGGCCCAGCCCTGCGCGCCGCCATGTTGGCCTGCTCCTCCTCCTCGCGGGACCGCGCCTCCGCTCCCGGAAGCGGCACTAGCGGCGTTCGGCGGGCCGTCCCCGGGCGCGGGCTGCGCGGCGCGGTGTGTGTGTGCGCGTGTGTGGGTGTGAGTATGTGTGGGTGGGTGGGTGTGTGTGGGTGTGAGTATGTATGTGCGCGTGTGTGGGTGTGCTTCTCCAAGGCGAGGGCCAGGGAGGGGCGCGCGTGGAGCGTGGCTGAGGTGAGAGGCCGCGGCGCGCCGGGCGAGAGCGAGAGTCCTCCGCCGGCGCCTCCGCCCGCCCCTTCCCCGGCAACAGGTCCCCTCTGGGACGGGAGGGGCGGACGCGGAGCGGCTCGCTAGCGGCGGCGCTGAGACCCGCCACCGCCCGGGCCTCCGTGGCCTGATGCCACTCGCGTCTCATAGCGGGCGACTCCAGCAGCTGCTCCCGGAGCCCTGCCCGGTCCTCCTGAAGTGTTCTGCGGTCCGAGGAAAGTGATCCCACGCGCCGCCGAAGCCCTCCTCGCCGCCCACGGAACCGGTGCCCGGCTCCGCGCGACGAGCACCTCCGCACACCATGGGCCTCCCACTCTTCAGTCGCCTTCTCTGGGGACCCTCAGACCCTGAACTCCCTCTCCTGACCGGATCTTCTTAACGACAGTGACCACCTGTCCCACCAAACCTGACTAAACTTTACCAGACTTTTTAGCTGAAATCCATGGAAAATCTAAAATACACCACCCACCATTACCCCAATCCGAAATAGAAATCTCTGTGCTCTGTATGAAAACATCTGAAAATGCAAACTGCATTGCCGTCCTCCGAAACATGCTGGGCGTCTGTCCCATCCTGGTTCTGTCCACCAACCCGCCTTTCTACCTCACTCTTCAGCCCAGGGCGTTTTCTGTCTTTGGGGCTCACCTCTGTTTCTGTCTTCCGGCTTTTGTCTAGCGTTTTGCCTCCTGTTTTCACTTCAGCATTGGCATTGCCGAGTCATTTTTGCTAGTTCCCTCTGCCCTTTTACCCACCCCAGTTTCCTCTAAATCCCGTTTCTTCTAGGTTCTCTTCCAAGAGCCTGGTTCTTTTCCTTCTCTCCGCATTATTTGTTTAGTTCATCGCCTATGATCCTCTTCTTGAACCCAAAGTCCCCCCAGCCTTCTCACGCCGTTAAATCATTTCTCCACATACCCCAAATCTAAAATTATGGAAACTACTCGGAACTTTTATCTGCGTTCTCTCTGCCAATCTTTTTCCTTAGACCGTGATGATTTCTTGCCTAGTAACCTGACGCTTAGTTTACCCCAGCGATTTGACTTGTTGGGTGGGCGAATTTATCATTGTAAATAAGTGCACTATTTCTGTTGTTCTTTTAAAAGTCTAGGTATTGGATTTGGTCACAGAGCGGACACCTACATAAAGTTTTATTAAGGGATAACAAGTTCTGGGAGTGGGGCGGTGATTCAATGAAGTTCTAAGTACGTATAGTAGATAAAGAACAAAAGTAGTGAGGCTGGAGAGATGGCTCAGTGGCTAAGAGCACTAGGATCCCACTCAATTCCCAGCATCCACATGGCAGCTCACAACTGTCTATAACACCAGTTCCAGGGGAACTGACACAGATATACATGTAGGTCAAATACCAATGCACATTTAAAAAGAAGAACAGAAGTACTTTGAGGATACACTGATAACAATAGTACCATAGGTCAGGACACCTGAAATCCTAGCACTCAGGAAGCTGAGCCAGGGAGGATTTCAGTTCAAGAGTATCCCGAACTGCAGAGCAAAACCTTGTCACAAAACCATGAGTACCAGTTACCAAGTCAGGTACTGTGATGGCTTGTGATACCCCGGGGTGCAAAAAGACCATTTGATGATCAAAGGCTAAGTGAACCCTTAGCATTCTACCCTGTGTTTGCAGAGTTAAGCCAGCAGCTGAATTACTAAATGAATTAGATGTGCAGAGATAGTAACAGCAACAACAAAACATTTGCCACTAAGACTGGAGCTAGAACAGGAGAGGTAATGAGACAGAGCCGACCCATTCAGATGGCACATAAAAGGACTCGTCAACAGTGGCAGGCTTACAGAACATGACAGAGGAAGCAGCGCTTGGCTGAGAGGAGGAAGCAGAGAAAAACAAAGTCTGTGATGAAAACTGGAAAAGAGCCACAAAAGCCTACAAAAAACAAGGAAGGCCATTTTTGACTCAGATCCTGGAGTGACTAAAAAGCCAGAGTGTCATTTGAGGATGCAAGAGTAACACCGGGCTTTTTTTGCATTTAAAAAAAAAAAAAAAGCAAATCTTGTTGAGTAAGCCAGGTGTGGTAGCTCATGCCTGTCATACCAGCCTGCAGGCTGAGACAGGAGGATCAAGAGTTCAAGATCGTCCTTAGCTACATAGTGAGTCTGAAGCCATTCTAGGCTACAGGAGTCCTAGTCCTAAAATACATACATACATATCCTGCTAAATTGGGGGGTATAAGTGGGTCCTGTGGTATGAATATTCATGTTTTCATTCACATTTTTAATTGCCCCCAAATCCAGAAAGTTTTAAAAAAGTAAAGATATTTAGATTACACCCATTTTACAGATGTCTTCTTTAGAAACCTAAAGAAGCCTAGGGGTGGTGTCACACACCTTTAATCTCAGCACTAGGGAGGCAGAGGCAAGTGGATCTCTGTGAGTTCGAGGCCAGCCTGGTCTACAGAGCTAGTTACTGGGCAGCTAGGGCGGTCACACCAAGAAACCCTGTCTCAAAAAACAAGCAAACAGCCGGGCGATGGTGGCGCACGTCTTTAATCCCAGCACTTGGGAGGCAGAGGCAGGCGGATCTCTGTGAGTTCGAGACCAGCCTGGTCTACAGAACTAGTTCCAGGACAGACTCCAAAGCCACAGAGAAACCCTGTCTCGAAAAACCAAAAAAAAAAAAAAAAAAGAAAAGAAAAGAAACCTAAAGAAGAGGAAGCTAAGAAGACTAGAAGTGGCATGTGATGGACCATCTTGAGGGCAAGGCATGAAGGACTCTGACATCAGTCGTTTTCACTCAGTGTCCATCCTGAGCTAAGACGAGGGCAGTTGTGAGCCAATGCACAGCTTCTGTTCTCTTGAACTTATTGTTTATAGAGGGAGAGAGCTGTAAATAAACTATGATAAATGTCTTGATAGAATTTCATGGGATAAGGGGCAGAGAGAAATTACCAAGACCAGGGCACCTAGAAAGAAAGTGGCGTTTTAACTCTGGTGTGGACGAAAGTAGGGAAGCCCAGAACAGGAGTGTGAGAAGAGCAAGTTCCACGTGATAGAAATAGCAAGTGCAAATGCCCTGAGGTGGGTGAGAGTGAAGAAATAGATATTTAGAGGAATTGAAAGTCAGGGGACTATGGCTGAAGTGCCGGTTCTAGAGACAGGAGGAGAAAGGAAGCTACAAAAATACCCAGACACAAGAGCCTAGAAGGCCATGTGAACTGCGATGAAAGTCTGAATTTCACCAGACAGAATAGGAACCCTTTAAACGTGTGTGGAGAGAAGAGGGGTGCTGCTGTCTGTGCGTTAGCAAGAGCAACCTTCGAAACAAAGAGTTGAGTTTTGCTCTCGGTTAATATACAACTTCTGATTTACTAATATACAAATATATAACTTCTAATATACAAAGCCAGAGCCTCACACACAGCAAGTGCTCTGTAGGAGAACTCAAGCTGGTCCTTTTGCTCATTCTTTGTAGGACTTTTACTTTGATGTATGGAAACATGCCTTTCTCTGGGTCTATCTTTAGTGAAGATGGTAGAGCTTCTTACGTGGCTCGAGATCTCAGGAAATTGTTCTTTGCTATCACTGTACCAAGACACAGTCTCATTGTGTAGCCCAGGATAATCTCAAGCTTGCGAACCTGCAGCCTCAGCCTCCTGAGGACTAACGTTGGAATTCATCACTACACACAGCTGTTATTTCTTTACATATTTCTGTCTCATCCTACACACACACACACACACACACACACACACACACACACACGAGACTTCAATTCCATACACATTCTCTCCGTCCTTACTATCTGTTCCTTTGTCATTCCCCGCCTCAGCCTAGAGACTTTCTTTGAAGTCCAGTTCACAGATTTTCTCTTCAATTATATCTCTTCTGTTAAACTGTTTGCTGAGTTCTTAGTTCAGTTACTGAATATGTAAGCCCCTTTGATTCTCCTGTCTCTGCCTTCCCAGTGCTGGGTTTAAAGGTGTGCAATACATAAGTTCTTAAATTTCACTTTAGTTCTTTTTATGGTTTCTGTATCTATGCTAAAACTATCTCGATATTTAATTCCTTGAACTATTAGTCACAGCTCTTTTATATCCTGGTAATATCCATAGCTGGGTCTCCCTTAGGTCTGATTTTCCTCTTGTCACTTCTTGTATGTCTGTAAGCAGAGTGGAGTTTTTGTTTGTTTCTTTTAAAACTGGGCCCTGTATCTTAAAAAAAAAAAAAAAAAAAACTTAAGGATGATTTTGTGTGTTTCTACTATTTTGATTTAAGGTCCTGTTGTTCTGGTTAGCTGGGGCTGAAGGATCATCTGTAATTAACAAGCTATCAGAACTGCTAAAGCAAACCTTTGCTTTACTGGGACACTCAATGCTGGTTGACTTGTAGCTGAGACTTCAGTGGTGATTGAGAAGAGACCAGAGTCGTTGAAGCAAAATCTTCTGGGAGGTGTTTCCTGAGACTCAGCACACAGAAGCTGTGTTCCAGAGGTGGCCAAGGTTGCACCTCATGCTGGCAGCCAGACTTGGTAATGTGTAAGAGTCACCCAGGGGGTACTGGTTTTGAACGCATAAAGTGGTCATGGAGAGCAGCTAAGGCTTGGTACTGTGAGAGGCCATTAATGAAGGTGCAGTCTCAATAGCATTTGAAGGCCCAGGACTGAAGGGGTCATGCACAGAAGTTGAGGCTTGGCACCATGAGGAGAGCCTAGTAGAGGCTATTGGTGAAAGTGCAACCCAGTTAAAGCAGATTTGCCCAGCTGTTTTTGGTTTTGCTTTGGTCCAGAATCTCCTCACTATGTTCCCTTTCTTCCCTTTTAGAATGATATTGCATATCCTGTGCCATTGTATATTGGAAGTATATGATCTGCTTTTCGATTTTGATCTTATAGGGGATTATAGTTAAGAGATTGCCATGAGTCCCCAAAGAGTCTTTGGACTTCTGTAGACTATGGCGACTTTTAAAGTTGGACTAAATGCATTTTGCATTATGATAAAGCTACAAGCCTATGGGGACCAGGGAGTGGAATGTGGTGGTTTGAATAAGGATGCCCCCCATAGACTCAGAGTATTAGGAGGTGTGGCTTGTTGGAGGAAGTGTGTCACAGGGAGTGAACTTTGAGATCTCACCAGCTCAAGCCTGGCCAGTATGTCACAGTCTCTTCCTGCTGTCCCTGGATCCGGATGTAGAACTTTCAGCTCCTTCGCCAGCACCATGTCGGCCTGTGTGCTGCAGTACTTCTCGCCATGATGATAATGGACTGAATCTCTGATGTAAACCAACCCCAATTAAATGCTTTCTTTATAAGAGTTACTGTGGTCGTGGTTTCTCTTCACAGCAATAAAACCCTGACTAAGGCAGCAGGTAATTGGAAGTAGAGGTGATTTTAAAAAGGTGCACACTTATTATTATTTTTAATTATGTGTGTGTATGTGGGGGAGTGGGTGGAAAATGTTCACGTGAGCTCAGGTGCCCTTGGAGACCAGAGACATCAGATGTAGGTGGCTGTGAGCCTCCTGATGTGGGTGCTGGGAACTAAACTCAGATCTTCTGAAGGAACTTCCCATGCTTTTAACTGCTGAGTCCAGTGATAATATTTCTTAAAATATGGACCTATTTTCAATTCACCTAAGTTTTTTTTTGTTCCCAACTGTTTTAATTGTTTATCATCTCAAAACACCTCAATATTTGTGTCTTAAAACATTGACTTATTACTTCCTCTAATTCTCTGGGTTGGTGGAACAATTTTCTGCCCCAATTGGTGTTGTACCCACACACATACACATAAAATAAAAATAAACATAAATCTTTTTTTAAAACCACCTCTACTTCCAATTACCAGCCAGAAGTAAAGTAAACACACAAAATCAGCCCTGTGTTTTTTGAGACATAATGCCTGTTTCTAAAACAAACAAGAACTCCACTGTGCTTATAAAAATACAAAAAGAGACAAGAGGAAAATCGTACAGTAGAAACGCTTTTGGTCTTGACTGGACCCCTCTTAAAGATCCATTCAGCTGTAGCTCGACTGGGATATTAGACTGCTTTCCACATGGCCTCTTCCTCAGCCTAATGTCACATCTTGCAGGCCTTGAGGCATGTCGCTCCCTTGGACTAACTTTGGCTTAAGTCTGAAGCCTGGGTCCTAAAATGCAACCTCAATGAGCAAGAGCATGTGGAATAGATTTATTGTGTATTGTTCTTATTTGTGTGTCTGTGTGTGAATGAATGTGACATTAGTGTGGATGCCAGTGGAGGCCAGAAGACGGTGTCAGGCCCTAAGAGCTAGAATACAAGGTTATAAGCTGGGTTGGCTGCTATAAACCACACTCGGGTGCTCTGGAAGAACAGTGAGCATGCTTAACCACTGAACTAACTTGCTAGCCCACCGAATCTCTCTTTATATGGCCTTTACTGGTGTACTAGTGATAAAGACAGATCACATGGTCACACCCTGCGAAGAGGACCGTCCAAAGGTACAAATACCAGAAGACCTGGTTCATTGGGGGGGAGGGTGGACAGGATGCCCTACCAAAATGACATATTCCTATAGCCTATGAAATTTTAGACATCCTCTTTAGTGGCCTTTGATCTCCAATTTGTCATCTTAGCTCGGTAAGACCACCCAATGTCCTCTGAGTTGCATATTGAGAGTCAATAATTACTTCAAAGCCCTGTCAAGTGGTTGACAGGCTCATTCCCATGGACCTTTTTTCTCTCCAGGGTGTGGCCCCTCAAGTTCTCACTCTCTTGGAAACTTTGCAGATTCTTCAAACCTCGTTCTTGCATTCTGCCCAGATTTTCTAGTTGTCCTCCACAGACGGTCTTAGCTTAGATGAGCAGGTCTGCCACCCCTGGAAGCAGAAATCCCATAGAGGAGAGAAGATGAAAAAGAGAACTTCGGAGTAGAGGCTAAAAACAATAGGACATGTGGGTGAGATGATTCTGTGAGTAAAGGTGATTGCTACCCAAACTTGATTACCTTAGTTTCATCCCCAGAACCCACATGGTGGACGGAGAGATCAGACATCCTCAGCTTATCCTCTGGTCTTCACACAAGGTTCCAGGTGTACCCGTACATGTATACACACTCATGAAATGAGAATTTTTTTTTCAATAAAAGTGATGGAGGCGACACAATAGGGAAGGCTCCTGACAGAAGAGACTTTCCAAGAGTAGCAATAAGCTCCCGTGGAGGAAAAAGCCTCTTCTGCTGCCACAATGTCCATGAAGTTGAGAGAGTTCAAAGAAAGATGACTGAGCTCCAGGTTCTCTGGTTTTCCTCAAATTTCCCAATCTCTAGCAAGACAGGAAAGCATCACCACCACCTCTTGGAGAACCCCCGCCTATGCAGCTTTAGACTATGAGCCTTTTAGTGCTAACCAAGGACCAGAGAGCTGTTTTGTGATGCTGCTGCAGAGGTCCCCTATGCCCAGAATAAATCCCCGTGGCATTAGGAAGGGAACCCAGATTATGTCTAGAATCCAGTGTTGTGATTCTTTGGAAAATAGTTTTCAGAAGAATTTTACGTCAGAAATGTCATAGTCACTATTCTATTGCTGTGAAGAGACACCATGATGAAGGCAACTCTTATGAAAGAAAGCATTTAATTAGGGGCTGGCTTACAGTTTCAGAGGTTTAGTACATTATCATCATGGTGAGGAGCATGGCAGCATGCAGACAGGTGCTAGAGCAGTAGCTGAAAGCTTCATCCTGATTGGTAGGCAAAGAAAGAGAGAGAGAGAGAGAGAGAGAGAGAGAGAGAGAGAGAGAGAGAGAGAGAACCTGGACCTGACTTGAGCTTTTGAAACCTCAAAGCCCACCCATCCCCAGTAACACACTTCCTCCAACAAGCCACACCTCCTAATCCTTCTAATCCTTTCAAACAGTGTCACTCCTTGGTGACTAAAAATTCAAATACATGAGCTATGAGGACCATTTTTATTTAAACCACCACAAGGAAAAAAAGTAGAATAATACTCAATCTACTAGAGTTTGTTCAATTCAGAAACCATGCCCATTTTATGTGTTAGAAAGGATAAACAATGACTAGAAAGCTGATATCATTGAGTGCACTAATCTAGCATTGACTGGGGGCAAAGGACAAGGTTACAACTTTATTAAAATGTAATTCACATGCCACACAACTACTTTATAATAATAAAATTAAATTTATATAAATCTAAATTATAGTAATAGTCGCATATGTCAGTAAATAAGCTTTAAACCATGCGCAACTCCATATGCTACTATTACTATAATTTAGAACACTTTTGTTATTGGTTTTCCCTTTTCCTTCATCCCTGCATGTATGTTAGGGACCATTTAAGATGGAGAATTATTATAAAGTGCTACTTTAAAAAATATGACTATAAATGTTTCTGCCAATGCTGAGCTCTAGGTGCCTACACTTTAAGTCTTTGGAAATTGTAGGTAAGTCTATAATTTCAAAATAGCTTTTTAAAAGCAAAATTTGAACCAACTCACCTAGGTGCCCTTTGATTAAGTCTATTTAGAGTCAGGTTTAACAATGACCACTAAAGTAACAGGGTTTTTTTTTTGGGGGGGGGGGTTTCGAGGCAGGGTTTCTCAGTGGTTTTGGAGCCTGTCCTGGAACTAGCTCTTGTAGACCAGGCTGGTCTCGAACTCACAGAGATCCGCCTGCCTCTGCCTTTCAAGTGCTGGGATTAAAGGCGTGTGCCACCACTGCCCGGCTCTGAAGTAACAGTTTTCATGGTGTTATCTACTTAATTTTTCGGTTTTTGGTAAAACTTGGTTTCAAGGAACAATAAGCTGTAAGTAGTGTAAGCTAAGCAGAAAAAAAAATCTTAGGCTAGAGAGCATTTGAAGCGATCTCTTCTGGGAATTAAAAGAAACACATTCCAACTCTGCGCTTAGATTTGAAGTTAGTTTAATAGAAACATATTTCTAAATAATTTATCTTCAACTCCGAAGTCTAAATGAGAGAAAGTGGGGAGGGCAAGGTTGAGAGAAGCCTCAGTAGACAACAGGCTCTATCTCCTCACTCCCCGCTCCCTTCCCCCAACTCCCTAAGTAACCATCAACCTACTTTCTGTCCCTACACATTCCTGCCTGTTCTAATAAGACCTGGCCTTTTCTCTCTGGCTGCCTTTCCTTTTTCCTTTCAAGTCTGAGAGAATGTTGTCCCATGTTTAGCACTTCACTGCATAAGGCTGAATGGAACTGAATTATGCATGGACATGCTAAACTTATTTATCCATTCACAGTGAACGTGAGTGTTCAGCCACCTTTGGGGGATTATAAATGGTGCCTCAGCAAACACTCGAGTTTTCGTGTGGATAAATGTTTGCAGTTCTCGTAGGTGTGTACCTCGGGGTTGAATTGTTAATGCTAATTCTGCTGGATGTTTTTAGGGATCGCCAAACCGTTTTCCAAAAGGGCCTCACCACCCCTTCCTTCTAGCAGTGTTTTGGGGTTTAAATTTTTGTGGGTGTGTGTGGTGTGTGTGCATGTTTTCTACTTCCTGTTTTCTTACGGCTTCAGATTAGAGGCTGTCAAGTGGTCTCACACTGTGGGTTTCTTTGGTTTGCTCTTCTCTGATGCCTGGTGATGTCAAGCGTCTGTTCCGGTGCTTATTACCTGCTTCTCTGCCTCCTCTGAGGAAAGTAGTCCTCTTCAGGTCTTTCGTCCATTTTTGAACTAGTAGATTTGTCTTTTCATTCTGGAGCCAGCTATCTTGTCAGATGTATGATAAGCAAATTCTCTTTTATACTGAGAACTGAGGAGATAGCTCAGTGAGCCAAGTGCTTGAGTTTGGATCCCCAGCACCCACATGAAAATCAGGTGAGGCAATGAGTGCCTATCCATCCATCATTGCTGGAGTGGAGACCTGGCACAGGAGGATCCCAGGTGCTCTTTGGCCAAAACAGGAAGCTCCAGGTTCAATGAAAGACACTGTCCAAAAAAAAAAAAAAAAAAAAAAAAAAAAATTAAGATTCAGAACAATAGAGGTAGGCATCCCATATCAACCTCAAGCTTCCTCATGCCTATACATGGGCAAGCACACTACATGCACATATACTACCAGCACCAAACACATCCCCATGTTAAAGTGTATAATTAAGTGACATTAAGTACCATTCTTGACATCCATCAATCTCTAGAATCTTTTTTTAATCAAGGTGATGCTGTGGGAACTCCTTCAGCCTTTAAGATACCAGTCCAAGCCGGGCAATGGTTGCACACACCTTTAATCCCAGCACTCGGGAGGCAGAGGCAGGCGGATCTCTGTGAGTTCGAGACCAGCCTGGTCTACAGAGCTAGTTTCAGGACAGGCTCCAAAACCACAGAGAAACCCTGTCTCGAAAAACAAAAAAAAAAAAAAAGATACCAGTCCATTTTGGGTGTGGTCTCACATACTATAAATGCCAGTGGAAAAAAGCAGGCCTCTTGGCTGCTGGATTCAGTTCCAGTTCCCAGCACATGGACTCTGGACCACTACCCTTTCTGTGAGTTTATCCCCAAATAAATATACTCCATTCTGGGCTATTGTAGAACTCCTTTATGTACCAGCAAGGTGATAATACTTTTAGAGAACCAGTTAGTAAGTAGGAGAAAATAGACATTCATGACGGACATGAGTGGCGTGAGAGAAAACCTAACTTCATTCTTTTGCATGTGGTGATCTAGTTGACACAGAACACTGTTCAAAAGACAGCATTCCCAACTGTTTGGTCTTCACACATTTGTCCAGCACCAATTAAACATAAACACATGATTTATTTCTGGAATCTCCAAGCTACTCGTGGCTGTGTATGTTTATGTCTGTACTACACTGTCTCCATGACTCATCAATAAATACATCTATTAATACATTGTTGATTGAGTGTGAATTCTCCAATTTTGTTCTTTACTTTAAAGATTGTTTTGGCTATCTGAATCCCTGGGAATTATATATGAATTTTATAGTCAGCCTCTCAATTTCTGTGAAAAAGTCATTTGTGGATCCCACAAGATTACTTGGAATCTACAGATGGATTAAGGAAGTTTTTGCACTTATGAGTATCAAACATTTCCCCATCTATTTAGGTTTCCTTTCATTGGCTCTATTCTTTTCAGAGTACAAATTTTATATTTCTTTTGCTAAATTAGTCCCCAAATACTTTACCTTCTTTGATGTTTTTGTAAATAAAAACTATTTTGTAAATATTATTTTGAGTTTTTATTATAAAAAATGCAATAGAATTTTGCATTTATTTTGTTATAACCTGTGAACTTGTTGAACTCATTGATTAGATCTAACAGTTCCTGTAGTAGATTTTTTTTAGAGTTTGTGAATGTAAGATCTTATGATCTATGAATAGAGATGGTTTTACTTCTTCTCTTCTAAGCTGCATACCTCTTGCTTATTTCTCTTGCCTACTTACCCTGGACCCCTCAGAACAGTGTTGGATAGAGCAGCCTTTTTTGTCTTATCTCCTGCTCTGATCTCAGAGGAAATGAATCTATCTAATCTTTATCATTCAGAATGTCATCAATTATAGTTTTCATTGTTGTTCCTTACCAAGTTGAAGGAGTTTCTCTCCCTTTCCCTTTTTCTTTTCATTATATCAAATTAGCATATCAAATGTTTTTCCCCCTCATCTAGTAAGATGATCAAGTGGGATCTTCATTTCTTTTGGGCCAGGGTCTTGTTATGTTGTTCAAGCTAGCCTCATATTCCTGGCCTCAAGCAATCCTCTTGCCAGTCTTTTGAGTAGCTGAGCCTATGTGCATGGGCCACTATGCCCAGAAAGCCTGTCATTTTTAAAAAGTTATGTGGGTATGGTATGTTGCTTTCTTTGGTTTTCAGACTTTAAAAACAATCTTGCATTTTGAGGATAAATCCTACGTGGTCATGTTGTATAATTCTTTATGAAGACACTAAGTTCAGCTTGCTGATATTTTGTTTTAAAAATATAGTGATGAGAGTTAGAAAAATGGCAGGTAAGAGTACTTGCTGTGCAAGCATGGGAACCTAAATTCAAATTCAGAGTATCTTGCATAGAAATGAGTTTGCTGCATATTTTTGATGGCTAATGAGAGGAGGATCACTGGAGCTTGCTGGCACTGGCCTGGCTCCAGATGCAGCGAGAGACCCTGTCTCAAGGGAATAAGGAGGAGAGAGATGGAACAGGACAGCTCACCTTCTCCTCTGGCTTCCAAGAGTTCACAGAGAAGCATGCCCACACACATGTGCATACACCACACACACAAACAATAATATGTATGTAAAGATAAGCATCCATAAACATATAGAGTGCTAATACCAGGGAAAGAGCAATTAATCTTAGAGGACTGCAATGTTTAAGTATGTACTTCCAAAAAAAGTCAACACGGGCAAGTGTCGTAGGAACTTTTTCTGCCGAAACATGAACAAATGTTTACTCACACCAGATAGGACGTCAACCGTGCAAACCAGGAAACAACTCCCAAGTAGCTCGGAGAATCAATTAGTTTAATTCTTTTTTTTTTTTTTTACCTTTGTTCATTCATTTATTCATTCATGCTTAGAGACACAGGCTGCTGAAGGCGGTTTCTCATAGCTGGACCTGGCCCTTGCACAGGCTGGAAGCTTATTTCCTTCTTCAGGTGTGCTTGCGTGGCATTCAGATGTTTTCCTAAATGTGTAAAACACTCAAAGATCAGCATCATAAAATCCAGGAACGGAAACTGTTCTGGAACGGGTGGGAAGAACCTCTGAAAACCCACCACTCACCATTCCTAAACCCTGCCAGCGGATCTTGGGAGCCAGCAGCTCGGGGGTGCTACAGAAAAAAGTTGACAAGGTCCAACTTTCACAGCTTGAAATGATTTTATCACGTGCATTGCTCCCTCAAAAGACCAGCATGGATGCAGCAGTGTGAATGGGAGCCACGTACTTACTTCCCATAATCTCAGTCATTTGCCATCTTGCCTCTTCATCCTGAGGCACTGCCACAGGGCTACCACGCCTCTCCCCTCCCCACCTCCAACATGCTTGGTAGGGCTGAGGCTAGCTTTCGTTGCTATAAATGGCCTAGAGGCAAGGAAGCGCCAGGGTTGCTCTTACCTGCTGTACCTGCACAGGCTTACTGGCTTTGACAGGCTCTAGGCCCCGAGCTGTGGCTTGCTGCTGCTTCTCCAAATGTCTGTACTGAGCTAAGTGAACATCTTCTAAGCCCCAGGACACTTTCTTCAGGAGAGAAATGTATACAGCTTAATCTGAGCAATCACCATCCACCCAGGGATAAGCCTTGGCCTTCACCCACACTGTCCTGTCATTTGTACCTCCTAAAACTTCTGCTCCTGCTCCAGCTTTAAAGCCTTCCAGAGGCTCACAGACACTGAATTTGGGTTTTATATGTATGCCGTTTGTGTTTGGTATGTGTGTGTGGCGGCGGCGGTGGGGGGAGGCAGATGTGTATATGAATGCACGCGGATGCCAGAGTCGGCGCTGCATGCCTACCTCAGTTGCTCTCCACCTTAGTTTTTGAGACAGGGTCCCCCGCTGAACCTGTAACTCACCAGTTCAACTAGGCTGGCTGGCTAACGAGCTCCATAGGTCTGCCTATCTCTGTCCATAAGTCCTAGTGCTGGGTGACAGCTGAGCACCTCCACAGTTAGCTTTTTATGTGTGTTCTGAGGATCTGGACTCAGGATCAACCTGTTTAATTAAAATTAAATTTTAATCCTCCCATGAACACAGTCCTATCTGTCCCAATGAACTTGAGCACATTAAGCATTATGCTCAGTAATGCAATGTCTGACCCTCCTTTAATGCCCTTTAGTCAGCGTTAGGCCCAGATCGTGGGGTCCCTCAAAAACCACCAGGGAGTCCGTGCTCATATGTAAAAGCAATGAGCCTTTATTCAAACTCAAGCTTGGGCTTTGTCTGTCCAATGCAGCGGTTAAGAGCAGAGAGGACCCAGTCTGGGTTGGGTAAGGTTTTTAGCATAGTAGAGGTTGGGGGTGAGGGGGTTTTAAGGGTTCAGGACCCTGAATGACTGACATTTGTCTAGGGGTATCTTGGCAAAAGGGCAATAGTTGAGTCCTGGGCTCAGAGACCTCTGGTGATAGTATCTAATCTTATCTAATGGTTGGAATGTCAGATACTTTCCTGTAGACGCTAGCCCTCCCTGGATGGTGTCAGTTTAGAGCTTTTCCTGGAACCTGGTGCTGCCTGACAGTAAGCTGAAACTCAGGCCTACACGTTAGTTAGTTTTTAAGTGTCATGGCAGCAGTGTGGCCAAGCTGTTCTGTGCCCCTCAGTCAGATATCGAGAAAGAGAAGGCCAGTACCATGGCACATGTGTGGAGGTCAGAGGGCACACTGCACCTTGTTTCACATAGAATTTCTCGTAGCCAGGCTCCCTCACCTGAGAGCGAGGTGCAACCAGGCTTTAACTGAGCTCCTCAGACCTGCAAGGCAAGTTCTCTCCATTGATCCCTAGCTTCCCACCCGCATTCCTATAGGTAATTCAGTCTTAATGAAAGAGTTTACAGTTCCCTTCCCTGTTCTAGGACAGACAGACAAGCCTATTAGAAATACATTTACCCTGGTAGCAGTGTCGAAATAGAAAGGTGGACACCCCTATGTCTGACTGAAAAATCAGGGTTTAAGACTTTTAAAGGACTTGGCCCACTTCACCTTAATTCCAAAACGATCTAGAAGTCTGTTTCGTTTCCCTGATGCTGAGTCACCAGGCTGGATTAATTTTCCAGGGTGTTGTGCTAATTATATGTTACAGGAGCTAATGGATTAAATTAAAATGGCAACGAGTTGAAAAAGTAGCAGGGCATCCTGGCATCTTCTCCAGCGCAGGGCTGTTTATAGCCTCGCAATTGTATGGTTACTATTAATTAGTAAGCATCATAGGGACCCTCAATTTTCTGAGGTGTCCACCGTCATTTTCTAGTTACTCTTTCCCAACCATTACTGCATTCACTTTACACAAAGGGCGGAGTTGACGAATTGCTTGCCTGAAGTCATGTCTGTGGTGAGGCCACAATTACACTTTAAATGGCATGAATAATAATAAAAATGAAGTGTCTGTGATGTACTTCACAGTTCTCAAAGGACTTCCTCCCTCATTATTTTGCTGGTGCTTACTAAGCCTCCTGGGTAGGTTTCCTGTTGAGTGGCTGAAGACAGCTGTCCTGGTGAAACGGGAAGTAAGAAAGGAGTGGAACATTCTTGTGCCTGAGGTCTGTACTGTAGGAATTTCACCTTGGTAGGATTCCAGGTTTTCCAGGATCTACAGAGCAAACATTTAGTCAATATGCACTTTGTATTTTGTAAGGCTTTCATCTTGTTTTTATCAGACCTGATAGTGTGTAAATTCCCAGGATTCGACGTCTACAGAAACCTAGATTAAGAGCCTGGCCTGGTGGCACAAGTCTGTGACTGCAGCTCTCAGGAAACCGAAACAGAAGATTTCTGTGAGTTTGAGATCAGCTTGGACTGTAAATTAAGTGCTGAGTAAGCTAGGGCTGTATAGCAAGACCCTGTCTCAAGCAAGCACAACTCAGTTAAAGTTGAGTTAGTCCAAAGACTGCTCATGCTGGAATGTTGGAATAAAATCTCAGGAAATCTGAGCATCTAATGACTGCTATGGCCTTCTTGTACTGAGTATTCTATTTCTCCTCGCTTTCCCTTTCTTTGCTCCCGTACTCTCTCCCTTCCTCCTTACCTAACTCCCTTCTTTTATCTTTTGTTTGAGACAGGGTTTCAAGTAGCTCAGGTTAGTTCAAACTCTTTATATAGCCCAGGCTGGCCTTGAACTCTTGATCTTCCTGCCCTCAACTCCAAAATGGTGAGATTTTTGTCACTATGACAAAATATGAGCCACTATGCCCAGTGAAATGGATTAAGTAAAATGCTGCAGTTCCCAAGTGGCTGCAGTGGGTCATGAGGGGCAGTGAGTTCCATGAGGAGAGACAGATGGATGGGCACATCTCTGAAGGTGGCTGGTCCTGGGCAGGGAGCCACATGGTGGGTGAAAGACAGAGACATAGATAGGCACACCATGCAGAGTGAGGTTGGATATTTATTTAGTGGGTTATTGAAGGGAAAGGGAGAAGGGAGAAGAGCAGAGAGGGGCAAAGGGAGGGAGAGAGAGAGGGGGGGGGGGAAAGGAGAGAAGTGGGGGAGAGACAGAAGCTGCCTCTTCAAGAGGGAGAAGGAAAAGAAAGGAAATCAGGCTGGAAGCTAAAAATCAGCTACCTCAGGGAGGGGAGTGGGTGTGGCTTGTCTCTTAAAGGGACGGAGCAGACCATTACACCCAGTACTACCCATGGTTTCTCAACATCTAGGCCTACCTTATCCTTTGTAGACCCAGCATCCACACTCCCCACTCAATCCTAGAACTGCTCACAACAAAGAACTTCGTTTTTGTTTTTCGAGACAGGGTTTCTCTGTAGCATTGGAGCCTGTCCTGGAGCCTGTCCTGTAGACCAGGCTGGCCTCAAACTCACAGAGATCTGCCTACCTCTGCCTCCTGAGTGCTGGGATTAAAGGTGTGCACCACCACTGCCAGGCAAGAACTGCATTTTTTAAAAGACATGGCATCTACACCTTTTATAAACGAAAAAAGTGGGGCTCAAATAGTTGCCTTCCAAGTCTCCCAGCTAGCAATAGTCAGACCAGAGTCAAGAACCCTCTAGATCTTTGCTGAAGTAGAGAAGGACGGTGTGGCGGTGTTTGTCCAGCACAGTGACCGACAAGGCACACACAGAATGTTTCCAAGATGTGTTCATACTCATAGGGCTGCCTCAGCATAGGGCTTTGTGGTCATGTTATTTGACTTAGTTGGAAATTCGTGATGCAAATTAGAAAATTGGAGACTCTGGAAAGTCCCTCGGGAAAGGATCCGTTTACCAAGCATTTCTCTCAAAATACTTCGTCATTTCCCCACTCCCCATAGGAAGTCTAATTACAGCCTATGAAATTAGTGTTCTGTGGTGATAATGACACATTGACGGACAAATAAATGTTGTCTTTTGAAATGGGGCAGTCACAAGCCAAGCCCTCTGCTACCAGTTATTTTTCTCTTTACATGACCTTAGAATAGGTGTTGTCAAAGGGGGCTGGTTTAAACCAGGTGTGGTAGTACATGGTCTGTAATCCTTACATCCTGTAGGTGGAGGCAGGATTAGCAGAAGTTTCAGCTCATCTTCTCCTATCAGCCACAGAGGAAGTTTGAGGTCAGCCTAAAAGTAAGGACTGATGGAGAACTCTTGAATCTTCCTAGGGCTTCAGCTTGTCTCAGTCCCCTGCTGTTGATATGTCCTGCTTGCCTGGTATCTGTCCATCTACCTACTTGACCATCTGGACCTGAACTGGTTGATTCTGCTCTGAACCCAGTCCCATCCCTTCATCTCTGAAGCTATGTCTTCTTTGTCAATTCTCAGTCTTTTGCAGCCTGACAATAGCTTCTTCCTGGAAGCTGGTTTGGGTCTGTTAGTTTATCGATAAAGACTCTACATACATTTCTGTCAGCCTGCTTCTGAGATCTCTGGAATTCTGCAGTAGCCTCTTTAACTTGTATTCATTCTGCAACTCACATAAAGATAGATGACAGATAGACAGACAGATAGATAGATAGACATGGAGAGATAGAGACAAATTTATTAGTTGTTGTGTGATACAAGTTAATATTAGTAATTAGGAATAAAAGAACCTGTATTTGCCTTGGCAAAGTTACAAGAGATAAGATGATCTGGCAAACTGTACTATTGCACCTTGTGAATTTATTTTTTAATGCTTTATTTTTATTAATTTAGTGATGTGTGTTCATGTGTATCTGTGTGTAGATATTAGCTCTCACAGAGACCAGAGGCATTAAATTTCCCTGTAGCTGGAGTTACAGAGAGTCATGAGCTGCCCAGTATGGGTGCTGAGAATTGAACTTGGGTCCTCTGCAAGCAGTACATGTTATTGCTAAGCCATCTCTCCAGCCTATGAATTAATATTTATTTAGTAAATTCCGACATTGTGGAAAACACGAATGTGTTCATTTAAGTCTCTGGCTTAGCATGCATTGGACAAGTCCTTGTGGGTTTATGACTTTGGGAGTCACTTTCCGGTTGCTGCTTCTAGCTATTGCGACCAGGTACTAGGGTGTTACCAATTTAGCTGACTCCTACCTATGATAAAGATCACAAGGAAGCAATAAAAGACCACCCAGAAGAGACTTTTAATAGGGTCAACTGTTGTAGCCCTTGGGGACAGTATAGAGGAAGGGAACCTTCCAGATTTATCCAGAAAGAGAAAAAAAAAACTGTCTACTTATAGAGACACAAAAATGGTTTGCCTAGGGCTGGAGAGATGGCTCAGTGGTTAAGAGCACTGCCTGCTCTTCCAAAGGTCCTGAGTTCAATTCCCAGCAACCACATGGTAGCTCACAACCATCTGTAATGAGGTCTGGTGCCCTCTTCTGGCTTGCAGGCATATACACAGACAGAATAGTGTATACATAATTAATAAATAAATAAATTAATTAATTAAAAAATGGTTTGCCTATGCACAGCTTTGAGTTCCACCAATCACAAGCTTTTTGCTAAGTTCCTCTTCCTGGGTTTGGTGGGGTTGATGTTGATGTGGGATTTTCCTCTGTATACTATGAATATATTTTATTACCATTGACTAATAAAGAAGCTGCTTTGGCTTGTGACAGGGCAGAATAGAGCTACGCAGGGAAAATGAAACTGAATGCAGGGAGAAAGAAGGTTGAGTCAGTCAGAAATCATGTAGCTGCTGAAGGAGACAGACCCTGGAACCTTGCCATTAGGCCATAGCCTTGTGGATATACACAGATGAATAGAAATGGGTTAATTTAAGATGTAAGAGCTATGTAGAAAAAAGTCTGCATCACTGGCCAAAGAGTATTGTAATTAATATAGTTTCGGTCTGATTTTTCGGGTCCGGGTGGCCAGGAAATGAACAAGTAGTCTCTGCTTACAGTGTGTCCTCTGGAGTCCCTGGAAGCTTGTCATAGCAAATGTGAGGTCTCCAGAAGTCAGTGAAGGATGTCTGGAACAGTTATGATAGAGCATGGCCTCAAAGCTGAAGTTGTGGCTTCTTCACTGGGATGATTTCAGGCTCTTTTCTCAGAGTGACTACCATAGAGTATTCCAAGAAGCCTGGTTGTTGTGATGACAGTCCAGCCAGTTTGCCAAAGAGATGCTGCTGGGTTGACAGCTCTCCACTTGAGGCAAGAGTCAAGGGAAGGGTCTTCCAGCTGTTGATCAAATGGCCTATTGACTTACTCTGAATAGTTTTGTAAATTTAAAACATTAAAGAGTTCTTATAATAGACCTAGTAGGAAATTGATATTCTCAGTAGTACTTAATAGTGCCTAACTTCTCCCAAACACCCTCAGGGAGAACTGGATAGTGCCTAACTCTTACCCAAATATCCTTAGGCACAGCTGGGTAGTGCCTCTTTCCCACACAGTCTCACTCAGAGAGAGCTGGATAGTGCCCAACTCTTTCCCCACATACCCTTAGGGTGCGCTGGGGAGTTGCCTAACTCTTTCTCACATACCTTTAGAGAGAGCTGGGTAGTGCCCTAACTTTTTCCCACATATCCTCAGGCAGAGCTGGGTCTCTGATATAGCTCAGCATTACTGTCCCTACTCAATAGATGAGTTTGGGACTCTGGTGGCCAAATTTGAACTGAAACTTTTTTGAAGAAAAGGGGCTGGAGAGAGATGGTTCAGTGGTTAAGAGCACTGACTGCTCTTCTAGAGGACTCAGGACACACATGGCTACTCATAACCATCTGCAAGTCCAGTTCCTTCTTCTGGCTTTTGCGGGCACCAGGCACACATGTGCAGTGTTATGCCCAAATCTGTGGGTCCCCACAAAAGCCAACAAAGGAGACCAAGTCCCATATGCAAAAGCAAAGAGTCTTTATTTTAATCAAGTTTGCAGACTTGGTCTCTCCGCATGTCCAGTTCTTTTCCTTATCTCTGCTTCCATGTTTACTAGGTCCATTCATCCCTTTTACAGACAAATGTTCTCCAAACACGGAGAGCACTACTGCAGTTTGTATTCACTTCTTCACCACTCCATGGCTTGTTTCTGCCAACCTCACTTACCAAAATCTGGAGAGGGCTTATGATGATCCAGAAAGTCTAGCCTCTGCCATTCACCTCTATTACTGGGAAAGTTGTTCCCAGTGATGTGAAAATCTAGTGCTAGCACCAAGTCTCAGGTTACATAATAAGAAGAAGAAAAAAGAAGAGAAGAAGAAGAGGGGCTGGAGAGATGGCTCAGAGGTTAAGAGCATTGCCTGTTCTTCCAAAGGTCCTGAGTTCAATTCCCAGCAACCACATGGTGGCTCACAACCATCTGTAATGAGATCTGGTGCCCTCTTCTGTCCTGCAGGCATACATACAGACAGAATATTGTATACATAACAAATAAATATTTAAAAAAAAGAAGAAGAAGAGGAAGAGGAGGAAGAGGAGGGGAAAGAGGAGAAGGAAGGAGAAGGGGAGGGAGAGGGGTAAGGGGAAAGAGAAGAAGAAGAAGAGGAGGAGGAGGAGGAGGAGGAGGAGGAAGAAGAAGAAGAAGAAGAAGAGTTTAAATGGCTCTAAACTCCATTTAATTTTCTCTGTAGTTTATTGAGTCAATAAGCTACAGCCTTCACCCTTGAGGAAGTAATAGTCTGGTAGGACCATTGGAAAGCCCTGTAGGAGGATGGGTGAAGAACACAAGAACCATGGGATTTATAATATCATATTATATCATAATTTTTGGGGATTATGGGTATCTTTACAAATCTACTGAGCCCCATGGACTTTCCTTTATTTCTGAATATACCCACAATATCCCACCCCCATCCATCCACCCATCCATCCACACACATACACACACACACACACACACACACCATGCTTTAAATTTTTCTTGAGGGTTTTTTTTTTTTTTTTTGCTTACATTTAAGGTTGTTCACCATTACTCCTCCAAGGTACTTAAGATTTCAGACTAAAAATGGTGTTCTGAAAATATACTTAGCTTGAAAAGCCTCGCTATGTAGATCCAGAGATCTAGCCCTCTTATGGAATATTGGTGCTAGCAGGCTACACGGCCGGTCTCAGGTGTGAACATCCCAGGATTAGCATGGAGGGTCTAGGAAGTCCAAACCGCGTGGGCTAAAGAAATCATGACTTCCCTAGGGCACTCTTTAGAATGTGCTATTTCACAAATGCTAAAACGGGCGATTGCAACAGCATGAGTTATTCGTAGAAGCTGCCAGTTATCACTGCCCTTTTTAATGTAAGTAATAGAGTCACTGTGTTCTGGTCTAATCTTGTTTTAAAGAAAAAGAAGTATTCAAAAAAGACAATCAAACAAACAAAAAACAAAAGCCAGGTGATGGTGGCACACTGACAGGCAGGGGCTCTGTGAGTTCAAGGCCAGTCAGACAGTCAGCTGTCACACAGAGAAAACCAAAACCAAACCAAAACAACAACAACAAAATAGTGAAAGGCTAAAGAGATTTACCCAAGAGCAAATCAACCTGATTTGAACAAGGGCCATCGGATGGAACTGTCCTATGCTTTTTTTGTTCTAGCTCGTCACATAGTAATAACACTGCAAGCAGAGAGCAGCGCAGATGTGAATACTACTCCTCCCTTGTGATACTCACCTCACTCCCTGTAACCTGTCTTGACTGTTTGCTTTCTCTACCAGACCAAAAACTTCGTGAGAATGAAAAATATACCTGTTTCTAAAATCACTGTCGCAGTCAGTATGCTTGTAACCTTGGCACACAGAGGTTGAGAAAAATAGTAATAATAATAATAATAACAATAAATTATCATGTTGTTTGTTAATTAACTATAAATAATTATTAATAATATAATTAGTTATTATTATTATTAATTGTGAGTTTTATACCAACTTGGGTCACAAAAGAAAATGTCTCTACCCCATTTCTGTAACTAGCTCATAGCTGACACTCTTACTGAGTGTCACTCCCCTTCCTGGGGTGACTAAAGGTAACAGTTAAAGGAGTTCCACTTCTGCACACAATGTACTGTTTGCAGTTTTAGAAATTTCTACACTGTGGCTTGTCACCTTACCCCTTTTTTTCTCCCTTACCACTTTCTGTGCTTTCGTTGTCTTCTCGATTCACATCAGGGAATCTCCATCTTCCACATAGGGCAAAGACCCACTGATCTAATTCCTGCTTGTGTTGGTGTTGGCCGAGTAGGGCTGCGAACACTGTTATTTCCTCCTTCCTCTCTAGATGCTCATCGGGAGAGGCGTAGTGTCTTGGTTACTTTTCTGTTGCTATGGAGAGACACCATGGCAAGGCAACTTGTAAAAGACAGTGTTTATTGGGGCTCCCAGTTCCAGAGAGTTGGAGTTCAAGATCACGATGGTTGGGAGCAGCAGGCAGGCAGGAATGGTGGAATGGCCCTGGAGCAGTAGCTGAGAGCTATATCCTGATCCACAAACATGAAAGAGGGAGGTAATGGGGAGAGAGAGGTGGGGGTTAGTTGGAAATGCCATGGGATGTTGAAACCTCAAAGTCAAAATCCATTTACACACCTCCTCCTCCAATAAGGTCATACCTCTTAATCTTTTCCAAACAATTCCACCAACTGGAGTAAGCATTCAAATACATAAGTCTATGAGGGCCATTTTCATCTGAACCACCATTCCTAGTGTGGTCTCAGAGAAACACACTAGAGTACCTTGGCTGGTTGAGGACCAATCCCACCCAAGGTCGTACCACCCCAGTCCTTAGCAGACTCCACCACCCCATTCTGAAGGACATAGAACTTTTTTTTTTATTTCTTCGAGTCGAGAGCAGCTTTAGCAAAAGGGAAGGTTCTCCCTGGTATTTGTCAATCAAACTGAAAGTTCTCAGTTGCTTGGCAGCAGGCAGGAATAGACGCCACACCTTTCAACTCACAGCTTCTTCAAACAGGAAGTCTGTGCGGTGTGATGTACTTTTAATATCCTGTAGAGGGGCAAGTGCTCAGACCTTTGAAGACATACCTTGAAATTAATTTTTCAAGGTTTACGTCAGTGCAGGCTATCAAATCCTCCTTGGAAACATAAAGTGAGATGAGGGGCGATGGGCTATACAGATTTGTAGATGTCCTTCCTCCCAATGCTACTGTGAAATTTAAAGGGGATGGAGTGGGAGAGATACCCAGTACCGTGCTCAGAAAGGCAGTCGTCTTTGCTCTCATTCCCTTCCCAGATCTGAGGGCAGAAGCAGCCAGAGCAGATGAAGCTCCTGTGTGTATGGAGTGAGAGAGGCTTTGGCAGTAAACAACAGAAACCTCAGCATAAGACGTGAAAAAAGGCGAGAGCTTTATTTGTTTTAGTTTAGGAGCCTACTCAACTCATGGCTGATAGACTTTCAATGTTCTTGCCTTTGCCCCCGTGCCTGTTGCTTCACAGTTTCAAAATGGATCCTGTGACTCCAGTAATCACATTCAAGATGGGGAGGTAGGGCAAGAGATTCATTCAATTGGGGTGGTGCTGGTGTCTACAGATTGAATCCAGGGCAGCACTTTGCTAGACTAGCATTCTGCCATTGATCTATATCCTCTCCAGCCTTGTGTGTGTGTGTGTGTGTGTGTGTGTGTGTGTGTGTGTGTGCGTGCGTGTGTGCGTGTGTGTGTGTGCAGGTACATGTGGAGGAGGTGGACATCGGCTGTCTTGTTTAATAACCCTCCACCTTATGCTTGAGACAGAGTCTCACTGAACCTGGAATTCACAGATTTGGCTCCTCTGGCTGGCCAGCAAGACCCATGGGTCTTCCTATCTCCTTTCCCCAGAGTTGAATTCCAGGCACATATAACAGTGCCTTCCTTCTTATTTTTATTTTGTTTGTTTATTTATTTGTCTACCTCTTCATCATCTATCTACATCTCACTGTGTAGCTGTCCTGGACTTCACTGTGCACACCAGACTGATCTTAAACTCACAGCCTCCTGCTTTTTAAAATGTGAGAGTTGGAGCATGCGCTCAGAGCCTCATTTTGCACAGAAAGCATTTCAGGAATTGAGCAATCTCTTCAGCATGCCCATCCTTCTTACTTTTTGTTCTGGGACAAGTTCTCACCTGAACTTGCTCTGCAGCCCAGGCAGTTCTTGAACTTGCCATCCTCCTGCCTCTGCCTCTGTAATGGCGAGTGTTACAGGCCTCTGCATCAAGACTGCCCCTGTGAACAACTCAACCTCATAAAAAGTGGAGAAACGAGTGCTTCTTTTTCCACTGTCCAGTAGAGGTAGACATGGGAGACAATGGTAAGGGGTGGCTCTTGAATCAGCTGCTTGGTAATCAACCTTACTACTGCAAAGCTTTCAGTATGAGCTTGATTTGTTCTGCAGAGCTGGAGAAGGGAGTAGGGGATCACTTAGCAGAATATGACTTTACTTTCTCCCTTTAATCTAACTAAAGACCGTGTTTATTATAGTGGCTTTCTATCTGTGAGATGTATGGGTCTTGTAAATTGGAGTCAGCAAGGTACTGGAGGTGGCTTATATCACCTTGGTGGAATGAAATAAATGAAGAGATTTGTGAATAAACCAGCTTATAAACTCAGCCAGTATTAAACATTATAATCAAGTAAAGTATACATGTTCCAAAAGGTAAATGTTTAAAATTTGCCACCTCCTAATATCTCCTTATTGCTCCTGCTCTGTTATTTGTGTCTGCTGTCCCCGTCTGCTCTGTATGCCTTCCCATCACTTTGTTGATAGCTTTACCTTGGCCATGAAAGCATTTACTCCAAAGAGATCAGTAAATGCTACACATGTGTCTTTCCCCTTATTTGAGAGTCAGTTGGTAAGCATTCGCCAGCATACCACTATGTCTAGTTCTAGAAGACAATGACTTGGCCTGAAGACACACGAACATTTGGAGCAAGCATGTAGGCATTACAAAACAACCTTCAGATTCCTTCCAGAGAAACCACAAAAAAACGGTTCCTGTGTTCACGCAAGCACATCGAGTATGTTCTATATGTTGCCTTCTTCCTGCAGGGATGCAAAGAGAGGTGCAATTTCTTCAGCCTCTGGCACTAATAAATTATCCCCACATAACCTTGTCCTTCTCTATTGCCACTACCATCATTAATAAACATCTGCTGAATATCAATGACTCAGCTTCCGGTTTTAGTTCAGTTATGTAAAATACCGTCTGTTTGCTCAGGAAACCTTCAGTTACACTGGATTAGGAACATAAAAAAACGAGAGTAGTTTATTCTAGATGCTCCATATTTTCTCTTCGCAGTGCTTATCTTGATTTATATTAAATACATGTATATGTAATGCATATAATGTATGTACGTATCTGTATGTGTATACGCATAATTATATAAAATTTTGGTTAACGTTCCATCTTTCGAGACTGAGTTCCATTAATGGCAGCGTCTACCTCTCTTTTGTCCCCAGCTGTATCCTTCTCTTTTCAAGGTCTGACAGATAATAAATAGGCACACAGCTGGTGTTAATTGGATGTATAAATGAGATGATTGGAATGGCCAATAAGAGGAGTGGGAGGTGGGAGGGAGAAACACCAGTGAGTGAAGTAATTAGAAACGCTTTACAAGGTGCTAGGACTTGAGTGGGACCTTGAAGGAAGGGTAGGATGTAAACGAGGTGCCCTTTGGCTGAAGCTAGAGCAAACAGCGGGAGTGTAGCTGTTGGGTTGGGGTCACCAGGACGACAGCCACTTAAACTGTGCTGTCACCTAGACCCTAAACAGCCAAAGGCAACGTGAGGAGTCCTAGGGCTAACAGAAAGGTTCCCAACTAGCTCAAAGAGCTGAATACTTGGTTCTCAGCTCATGGCACTGTTTTGTGAGGTTGTGGAACCTTCTGTGGGTGGAGCCTAGCAGGGTGATGTGGGTTTCTGGGTTTCTGGGAACAAGGCATGAGGTTTAGACGTCTTTTAAATCTTAGCCCCACTTTCTGCTGTCTTTGTCTCAGTCCTCTGAGCTGTGAGGTGATGAGGAGTCACCGTGAGACTCATGCCTCCCCAACCATGGTGGACTTTACTTTTGAACTGTCAGCCAGAATCCACCCTTTCCCCATCACGCTGCTTTTCCTCAGGCAGCTGGCTACAGCAACATGAAAAGCTGCTAGTACAGGAAGCAAATGCAGATGGAAGCTGGGAAGGGAACTCAAGACTACATGAAAAGAACAATAGCTGCTCTGAGATCTAAGGGACAATTCTGAGGTTGTAACCTTGAGACTAGGGAAGTAGAAAGTTAGTTAAGATGGTGCAGGAGTCTGGATGGTGTGGAAATCAGGATGCTGTGGGAGTCAGGATGGTGTGGGAGTCAGGATGCTGCGGGAGTCAGGATGGTGTGGGAGTCAGGATGGTGTGGGAGTCAGGATGGTGCAGGGGGTCAGGATGGTGCAGGGAGTCAGGATGGGGCAGAGTATGACCCTGGGCCTCGAGTCTTCCCTATTTGCATGTATTCTCCTTCTGGATCAGTCAGAATTTTCCAAAGGAACAGAACTGATAGAAGGAATATATAATTTATATTATATGTTACATAAATATTAATAATATAATATATCTTAAAAGAAAATTTATTGTCGTGGCTTACAAGCTGTGATCCAAGGTAGTCTAACCATGGCTGTCCCACAACAGAAAGTCTGAGAATTTACTACCTACTTAGTCCATGAATCTGGATGTCTCAGCAGTCCAAGACTGGTGCTGGAGACCTGGAGAGTTATTGGAGAGCTGTTGGTCTTCAGTTTACGTTGGAATCCAGAAAAAGTGGTGGTGCACGCGCCTTTAATTCCAGCACTTGGGAGGTAGAGGCAGGCAAACCTCTGAGATCAAGGACAGCTTGGTTTACAGAATGAGTTCCAGGACAGCCAGGGCTACACTGAGAAACCCTGCCTAGAAAAGCCAAAACAGAAAGAAAAAAAAAAAAAAAGAAAAAGAAAAAAGAAAAGAAAACAATAGAAAAGTCCTCACAGGAGTGCCCAGAAGCTTAGGCTTTACTTGATTCCAAATGTAGTCAAGTTGACAACCAAGATTAGCTGTCATGTCCTCCCTAGGTGATGTTAATCAATTCTATGACTTGAAACGCCTCTTCTCTTGGGCCCAGACTTAACATCTAACTGCTTAACATTGCCTTGTGAGCTCTAAAAGATGCTCCAAACTTACTATGCCTCCAACAGAGCTCTTGGTTTTGTATTCCATTTTATCCCGTCCTGTTCCTCCCATTCTGGACTTTCCCATCTTAGCAAGCAGAATCTCTGTTCTCCCTACTATGGGGCTCACCATTCATGGTATTTCCCTTGCCTGCATTATCCTCTTTTCCTGCAAACCACACCTGATCCAACAGCAGTCTCATCTGACCCTGCTTATCCATCCTGAATCTGGTGGTGTTTGGCTTCTCTGCTGACATGTCTTTAACATCTGAACAACTTCAGGTAGCTTTCTAAGTAGCTTCTCAGCTGGCATGCTTTTTCATCCATATACTCTGTACAAGGAAATCAGAGTGGTCTTTTAACAATGCAATTTAAATATCATCTATCTATCTATCTATCTATCTATCTATCTATCTATCTATCTAAGAATCTATCTTTATGTGTTATGAGTGTTTGCTGCATATATGCATATGCACCATGCACATAGCCTGGTACCTGAAGAATTCAGAAGGAAGCACCAGATGTCTTGAAAATGGAATTACAGATGGTTGTGAGCTACCAAGTGGGCACTGGGAACTGAATCTGGGTCCTCTGATGAGCACCCTAAGCTCTTAACCACTGAACCATCTCTTCAGCCCTGCCCAGAGGCAAAGTATTTTTTAAATTAGCTACTTGAATCTAGCATTCTCACTACTCTTACCCAACACCATACTGAAAATTCTCTCCAGCACAAGGCAAGGAAGAAAATAAAAGACATATAGTGTAGAGAAGCAGACGTAATTTATCCAGATTTGTATGCGATATGATTCCAAGGCATCTGTAGAAGCTGCAAATTAAACAACACAAAAACTCCTAACAAATTCAACGAGGTCACAGAGCATAAGATGGACAAGTAAAACTCTACATCCTAATGAGTATTATTAAGAAATGAAAGTGAAAACATAGTACCAAGCTGGGTGTGGTGGTCCACACCTTAATCCCAGCACTCAGGAGGGAGAGGCAGATAGATTGAACTCGAGACCAGTCTAATATACAAAGTGAGTTCCAGGACAGCCAAAGCTGTAACACAGAGAAACCCTGTTTCGAAGAAAAAGAACATAAATAAATAAATAAATAAATAAATAAATAAATAAATATTAGCTTCAAAGAAAATGAAATATTCAGGTATAATTTTAACAAGACCTGTACAGCAGTCTACAGTTGTGATCCAGATGCAGAAGAAGCAAGATGTGACTGCCTCGCCAGATAAGGGAGGAGACGTTCAGGCTAATTCCAGTTCTATTCCTCCAAGTCCTGTGTACAAGACGGCTCCTGACATGAGACAGAAACTCAGAATTTTTCTTTTAACAACATGCTTGGATTTAGAGGACAGAGCCAATGTGCAACTCCAAAGCCAGCTTTGATTTTTTTAAGCATATAGACGTCCAGATGACTTTTTGAAGATGAGTATTTTCCTACAAAGATAAGAACAGAACCCTGCCCCAATCCTTCTTAGGCTTCTTTATCAGCTGTATGGTTGCCACCTCTTGGATGAGCTGTCACTTCTCTTTCTTAAGAGATTTCTCTTTTTCAAACCAAATCTTTATTAATTTTGATGGTATCCATAACTTTTCTTCTCCTGTGGAAACAAGAGCAAAATGCCTTCCTTAATGTAGCACATCTCCTGGTTTCCATTGTGAGGTCAACACATCCTTGAAATACACTGGCTGATGTAATTCAGAAGACTTCTCTATTATCCAATGTTTCTCTGCTGCTGTTGTTCCTTTCTCATTAGTGTTAAGAATATTCCAGGTTGATAAAGCATTATTTAATCTAAAAAAAGACATATACAAAAGCCACATGCTGAAAATAGCAAAATACAGTTGAAACAATTTTTTAAAAATATTTATTTATTACGGATACAATACTCTGTTTGCATATATGCCTGCAGGCTAGAAGAGGACATCAGACCTCATTACAGATGGTTGTGAGCCCCCATGTGGTTGCTGGGAATCGAACTCAAGTCCTTTGGAAGAGCACGCAATGTTCTTAACCACTGAGCCATCTCTCCAGCCCCCACAGTTGAAATAAATTAAAAAAATTAAACAAACAAGAGCTATACCATATTCATTGATTGAAAGACAATATAGTAATAATATCATTCTTTTTCTAAATTGTTTTATGGGGAGCTCGCGAGATGGCTCAGTGAGTAAGAATACTTACTGCTCTTTCTTAGGACCTGAACTTGGTTCACAGGACATACATTGAGAGGCTAACAACCTCCCGTAACTCCAAAGTTCCAGGGGATCTGACGTCTTCTCTTGGCATCTGTGGTACTGGCAGACAAACAGAGTTATGGGTCAATGGGATGGAATAGAAGCTCAGGATTAGAACTACATAAACATGCTCAAATAATTTTTGACAAAGGAACAAAAGCAATTTGGTGAAGAAAGACTAGCCTTCTCAACAAATATGCAATTAGACATTTTTAGGGAAAACCCTTGTTCTAAGGCTTAGAATTAACTCCAAGTGGATCTAAGAGAGTTACACATAAACATAACACAGCAAAGTTTTATGAAAAAGCGACAAGTTGACACCAAAGCACTTAATGAAAGGGGGGGAGGGTATGAACCACAACAAAGCTGAAAACTTTGCTCTGTGAAAGACCTTAATAAAAGAAGAAAAGATGGTTCTCAAACTAGGCAAAAATATTTGCAGACCACATATCCAACAAAGAAAGGGCTTGTGTCTAGACTGTAGAAAGACCCTTTTAGAATTCAACAGTAAAGAAGACCTAAGTAGAAAATGGGAGGAAGATATTGCTTTCTTTTTTTCATAAATTTCCTTTGTCATGATGTTTTGTCACAATGGAAGAAAAGTGACTAAGACAGCAGGGCAGTGGTGGCACATGCTTACCTCTTTTTCTTCTTCCTCTCTGTATTTTTCTTTCTCTCTTCCCTTCCATACTTCTTTTATCTCAATAGAACTCAAGCTCTGTCTGTATAGTATGTCTGTCCCTCACCTGCTGGCTGTGGGCTTTCACCAGATGTGCGGCCCCTTGGCCTGCCAAAGTCTCTCTCACCATTTTACAACATAAAGGCAATTGTGTGAAGTTATGTAGTTGAAGCCTGGATTGCCTTGATGAACTCAAGATGTCAGAGATGCCATAGTCACAGGATACCAGCTGAGGAGAGCTGTTAACAGGGAAAGAAGTACATTTCAGTCAACAAAGCTGGATGGAATTGGAGATCTGAAGAGCATTTTAATGTCATACATGGAGATGCAGAGTTTGGAGTTTACCCAGATGGTTTTTGGTCCAGCATTTCCTTACTATGCTCCCTTTCCTATGTTTTGGAATGATAATGTATATTTTGAGCCAGAATATGTTGGCAGTACGTGATCCCCTCTTTAATTTTGATTTGACATGGAATTATAGTTAAGAGATTGCATGAATCTCAGAAGAGACTTTAAGCTTTGAACTTTAAAACCTTGTTGCGACTGCGACAAACTATGGGGACTTTTGAAGTTGGACCAAATGCATTTTGCATTATGTTACTGCTACGAGCATTTGGGGTCTAGGGAGTGGAATATAGTAATTTGAAAGAAAATGACCCCAAAGGGAGTGGCACTGTTAGGAGGTATGGCTTTGTTGGAGTAGGTATGATCTTGCTTGAGGAAGTGTGTCACTGTGGAGGTAGGCTTTGAGGTCTCTGATATACTCAAGTCACACCCAGTATCTCAGCCCATTTCCTGTTGTCTTCCAATCAAGACGTATCCAGCACTATATCTGCCTGCATGCCACCATCTTCCACCATGATGACAATGAACTAAATCTCAGAAAATGTAAGCCACCCCAATTAAAAGTTTTTCCTTTATAATAGTTGCTATGGTCATAGTGTCTAAGACAGTAGGTATGCAGGTGCAGGTGTGTGTGGAGGTTAGAGGTCAATCCTGGTATTGTTCCTCAGATACCATCACCTTGTTTTTGAAACAAGGGCTTGTTGTGGAATAATCTTTTTGTACACTGTGAAGATGTGCCACTCTGATGTGGAATTTTCCTCTATATCCTGTGAATACCATTGGTTAATAAAGAATCTGATTTGGGCCTATTGCAGCACAGAATAATGCAAGGCGGAAATTCTAAGCATATAGAGGAAGAGAGTAGGCAGAGTCAAGAGACGCCATGTAGCTGCCAGAGGAGAAAGACGTGAGCTGTCAACTGGAACCTTGCAGGCCATGAACCTTGTGGTAAAATATAAAATAATAGGAATGAGTTAATTTAAGATGCAAGAGCTTGCTAGGAATATGCTAGAGTCATTGGCCAAGCAGCGTTTTAATTTATACAGTTTCTGTGATTATTTTGGGTCTGGGCTGCCAGGAATGAATAAGCAGCCTTTGCCAACGTCACTTGGATTGGTTTAATATAAAGCTGAATGGCCAATAGGTAGGCAGGATTTTCAGGGCAGAGAGGACACTGGAAGAATAAGGGTGGAGAAAGGAGGAGAGAGGAAGAAAGCAGGGAAGCAGGACAGACAGTATGTAGAAAAGGTAAACAAGCCTCGGAGCAGCACACAGGTAAATAGAAATGGGTTAATTTATGTTATAAGAGCTAGCTGAAAACAAGCCTAAGCTATCGGCCAAGCTTTCATAATTAATAATAAATCTCTGTGTTGTGATTTGGGAACTGGCTGGTAGACAGAGAAAAGCTCGCTGTCGGCTATAGGTAGGATTGTTCCTCAGATGCCATTAACCTTGCTTTTGAAACAAGGGCTCTTCCAAAGGCTTGGTGCTTGCCAGTTAGAATAAACAGAATGACCAGAGAGCCCCAGCGACACCGGTTTCTGCTTCCTCGATGCTGGGATTACAAACACGTTATCTGCTAAGCTATCTCCCCAGCCCTATCAATTTCTTTTAAAACTAAAAATGCACTCATTATACAGTGTAGTGATTGTATTCTTGGACATTTATTCCAGAGAGAAAAAATTATTTTCAATCAAAAACATGTGTACAAATGTTCTTATTACTCATCATAGGCAAGAACCAGGTGGAAACTAGACCTTCTTCTGTGGGTGAGTAGCAGTCAAACAATGGTCTTCCTTATCAGGGAGTAT
Organism: Alexandromys fortis; assembly: GCF_014885135.2. Classification (NCBI taxonomy): domain Eukaryota; kingdom Metazoa; phylum Chordata; class Mammalia; order Rodentia; family Cricetidae; genus Alexandromys; species Alexandromys fortis. The sequence continues at coordinate 6,308,748 of NW_026067908.1, forward strand.
TACTCATCAATAAAATAGAGCAGCGTGTTGGATGGACCTCGGAGAAATTCTGCTTAGCGAAAAAGCTGGCTTCAGAAGGGCACACTCCATGTGATTCCATTTATACAACATCTTTGGAATGTTGTAATTACAGAGTTGGGGACCAGATCACTGGTTTCTTGGGATTTGAGGGAAGGGAACAGGAGTGGTTACAGTCGGGCAACACGACGGAGCCTTGTGGTGACGACTTGGCTGGCGTCTTGATTTTGGTGGTGGTTGTGGAAAGCTATGTATGTTATAAAATTGTCGGCAACAGCCCCTTCTCTCTTACACACACACACACACACACACACACACACACACACACACACACATGCACACATACACTTGAGTGCAGGTAGAACCTGTGAGATCTGATAAACTCTGCAGACCATAGCCATGTCCAACAATGTTGCTGTTACTCTTCTAACAATGATAATGAGCTGTTAACACGGGAGCAAGGTGAAGGGTTTTTTGTTTGTTTGAGACAGGGTTTTTCTGTGTAGCCCTGGCTGTCCTGAAACTCGCTTTGTAGACCAGGCTGGCCTTGAACTCACAGAGATCCACCTGCTTCTGCCTCCCAAGTGCTAGAATTAAATGTGTGTGCTCCATCACTGCCCAGCCAAGGTAAAGGGTTTTAAGACCAGGCTCAATTTTTGGTACTTCCTGTGAATATAAATAGAAGTTTAAGAAATGCCAATCAGACTATGTCCAGTCTCTTATTCATAATTACCTCAAGGCTCCCCATTACAATTAGAAAAACCTCATATCCCTCAGTTTGTGTCCTGCTCCCTTCAGTCTCCTCATCTTGTTTGTTAGCTTATGCCACCACCTCGCGCACACACAGTCTGTACTCACCCCGCTCATTCCCACCGTGGGGAGGTTGCCCTGAATGATCCTTACAGAAAAGCCTTTTCTCTGTCTCACCCCCATATCCTGTTAGCTATTCAGGCCCACGGTGATGTCTCTTCAGAACAACTTCCCCTGAGTCCCCACCGAAAGCTTTCAAAGTTCTCTCTATCCTTGTTGGTCACAGTTCATTTACTCCCTAGTGCCTGCCTTAGCACAGTTTTCTATGTTTGAGCGTAGTTTTCTTTTTGCCAGGCATCGTTTTCTTTCTTCCATGGAAATGTAGACCCTGTTAGAACTGGGCTGTACTGCCTTTATTTCTTTGGTTTATTTGAAGCAGGGTCTCTCTCTATAGCCCTGGCTGACCTGGAACCCACAATGTAGACCAGGCTGGCTTCAGACTCATGGAGATTTGCCTGTCTCTGTCTCCTGAGTGTTGAGATTAAAGGTGAGTATCACCATGCCTGTCTCTTCCCCCTTTTTTGACCACACTGTCTTATTTATCTCTAGTGGGTTAGACCATGCCTCATGCTGGAATCCAGAGAATGTTTCCCAATTGTAAAACAACCATTAGTCTCCAACCTCTCCTTGAGTCAGGAAAATCTCATACATGTAACAAAAGAGCAAAAGCCCAAGAGAAAGCACCACCATGATTACGGTAGAGGTTAGTTTATAAATGTATTTTTGGTCAGGCTCATTGGCAAGCCAGGCAGCCTTAGCCACAAAGCATCTCTGGATCCCATTACCATCGCCTTCTCCAGTACCTGGATCCCAGCGCAGGGCTGCGCTCATCGCTCTGCAGATGAAAGAGGGCAGGAGAGCAGCTGTGATGAACTTCTAAACAGTCACCTACGTGGGGTTCCAGAAAAAGGTACAGAAGTAGGCCTGCTGATTTAAAGAGACAGGTCTCCCTGCAGAATGTGGATGGGAAAGGGTGGAGATACAGGGAGGAGGTGCCTGGAGAGCATCCCCAGAGCCCGGCCCTGGCAGCTGGCCAGGGGAATGGAGGAACCAGCACACTGTCTTACGCCTCCTTCTGCTCATTCACCTGGTGCTGTTTTTATTATTTGGGGGAGGTGTGGGGAATTGCGTTTTCTATGACTAAGCTCACTTCACTACGGAACATGATACAGCATGAAGCAATCCGTCAGTCTTAGTGGAGTCTGTGTCTCTACCACACTGCCTTTTGTCAAAAATGATAAAATTGCACCACACGTGTCTACTCGTGTGGAATTTAAAAAATGCTGGATCATGAGTTACAAACCAGGCATTTCCTTGAACAGAAAATCAAGTTTCAAGAGCAACAAGATTGTCTGGAGCAATCTGGTCACAGTTGTGAGTAAGAGATAAAAATAAGGGACACTGTCTGCAGATTCAGCGGAGAGCACAGGACCTGGCCCAGGTGTAGTATATGGGTCATACCAGAGATCCAGGGGGAGACGACACAGCCCTGCACAGCAATCCCCAAAAGAATCTTTCTTCTTTCTTGTTTCGATAATTATTTTTAGGTGTGTGTGTGTGTGTGTGTGTGTGTGTGTGTGTGTGTGTGTGAGCAGTCACCAGCATGGGCAGAGGCTAGAGTCATTGAATCTCCCTGAAGCTGCAGTTGCTGGCAGTTGTGAGGCACCTGATGTGGGTTCTGGAAACTGAACTTTGGCATTCTCCAAACTGCTGAACCTGAGAAACCGACTTTCAAGGAAGATGAAGTACTGTTTCCACCACCAGGTTCAAACCTTGACCCCATATTATTTGATATCCAGATCCAACTTTCTTTAACGATTCCCCATTCTCCGGCTTTCCCAAGTTATCTGTCTACATCTACCTATCTACCTATTCCCCCCCCCCCCCTTTTTCTGTCTCTCTGGTTTGGTTCATTCCCACAAGGCAAAGTTAAGCCTCCCTACATGTGGATGGGGTGGGGCATAATGATATGAGAGCCTGCTGTCTGTAAAACCAGAGACACTGTTTGTTTGCTTTAATTGTTCGCCTCAAGATTTTATCTAAAGCCTGTCTGTAGAAACCAACTCATTTAAATGACATGCCTCTATGTTTGTCTATGATGCTCAGGGTGACAGAAAAGGTTTTAACCAAGCTTTTTGAAACCGGGTTTTAGTCAAGAATTTGCCACAGTGATAAAAACTCATGGCTGTCATCCTCTAGCCCACAAGGAAGTGTTTTAAAGGTTAAATCCAGGTATGACACCTCACCTCTGTAATCCCACAGCATGTGGGAGGTTGAGACAGGAGGATTGCTTATTAAAGGATGGCCTGGGGCTGGAGATGTGGCTTGATGGTTAAGAGCACTGGCTGCTCTTCCAGAGGTCCTGAGTTCAATTCCCAACAACCACATGGTGGCTCACAGCCATCTGTAATGATATCTGGTGCCCTCTTCTGGCGTGCATGCATACATGGAGGCAGAATGTAATATACATAATAAATAAATCTTTTTTTTTAAAGGGTGGCCTAGGCTATACAGTAGGTTCTGAACTACCCTGGGAACCTCCCTTAAAACAAAATGAAAGCAAACAAAACAAAACAGAACAACAACAACAAAAAAAAAAACCAAAACCCAAAACCAAAACAACAGCCAACATAACAAATGACAACAATTAAAAACAAAACAGACAAACAAATTAACAACAAACCCTTTTAAAGGGTTTAAAGATAAAGGACTTTAAATATGAGTCTTGCTGGGCCTGCACTCAGCCTTCTTCTAATGCATTTATTGTTGTTTGATTCATATGGCCAGTTAGCCTTTTGACTGTCCCCTCCTTTGTTCCCTAAGTGAAAGTGGGGGCAGGGAACAGCTGGTACCTCAGCCAGGGTCCTGCATCTCAGCTAGGATGGGAGGAGTTTGTACATCAATCTGGGTCCTGCATCTCGGCTAGGATGGGAGGAGACGGTGTACCAGCCAAGGTCCCTCGTCTCAGCTCATGGGAGGAAGCTTTGTTAGGGGTGAGGATGAACCTAAGGGTAAAGCTGTGGTAAGCATCCAAGGACAAGGTATCACCATCCAGAGGCCTTGGCTGGACTTTCTGCCTCTGAAAGACTTAAAAAACCCAACAGGCAGCGACAGAGGAAATCTCGGGCATAGCAAACAAAACCAGCCACTGGAGAAAGGTTTTTATTAGGGAATGAGAAATTCACACAAAAAGTGTGGCACACAGAGAGAAAGACCCTCTGCAAAGCAGGCGTGGGTGACTGTGGAAGCTGAACCCCATTCTTTCTTTGAGGGCAAAGGGCTTTAGGGGTCTTTGAAGGTGTTACCCTGCCCCAGTTTAGGGTTGGTTAGTTTGAACAAAGACATAGAAGCTGATAGGACTGGTCCACAGGCCTTTATTTTGAGCTACCAGGGTCTCAGGTCAAGAAGGCAAGGAAGAAACCAACCATCTTGAAATTTCACCATCTTTATTACCTACTCATAACCCCTCTCTCTGCCTGCCTCTGAGGGACTCTAATTCCTAGTCCCTCAAGGTCACAGGGAGATGTCTCTACCAGCTGCTGGTCCATGGGAACTGGAGTCATGGAGGGGTCACCCAGCAGGGACTAAGATCCCAGAATAGTTTCTAAGACCATGTTCTTGTTGAGAGTACTGGTAGTGAAGAACAGGCCCCGGGGGGGGGGTGCTCCATAGCCTGTTAGTGCCTTCCCCCAAAAGAGCCCAAGGGATATGACTCTTACTAGTTAGTGCTTTGGAATTCTGATCAAGGCACAGAGGGTGGAGAGCATTTCTGGTGGTGGAGAGGATAACAGAAGAAGAGATTCTTGCCACTTAGCATCGGTGAACTCAATGTTCCAGGAAAGAGGAAATTTTCATTCAGATGAGAAACAATGGGATTACTCCTTTTTTTGGTAAAGGTCAACGAAATCACTGTCTTAGTCAAGGCTTCTATTGCTGTGATGAAACACCACAATCAAAAGCAACTTGGAGAGGAAAGGGCTTATTTCACTTACAGTTCGTTAGCAAAAGCAGTGAGGACAGGAACTCAAGAAGAGCAAGAACCTGGAAGCAGGAGCTGATGCAGAGGTCATAGAACAGTGCTCTTTACTGGCTTGCTCCCTGTGGCTGGCTTAGCCTGCTTTCTACCTTAACCCAAAACCACCATCCCAGGGATGGCACCACTCTCAATGGGCTTGACTCTCCCCCAGCCATTACTAATTAAGAAAATGTACTAGAGTTGGTACTGTGGGACAATGGTTTGTACCCTGTCAATTGTATTTTAATAAAATGCTGATTGGCCAGTAGCCAGGCAGGAAGTATAGGTGGGACAACCAGGCAGGAAGTAGAGGCAGGGCAATGAGAACAGGAGAATTCTGGGAAGAGGAAAGCTCATTCTGGAGTCATGACCCAGCCACAGAAGAAGCAAGATGTGACTGCCTCACCAAATAAGGTACCGAGCCATGTGACTAACTCAGACAAGAATTATGGGTTAATATAAGTTATAAGAGTTAATAAGAAGTCTGAGCTACTAGGCCAATTTATAACTAATGTAGACCTCTGTGTGATTTCTTTGGGATTTAACAGCTACAGGACTGGGCGGGACAGAAAACCTCAGTCAAGAAGTTGGATCTTATGGAGACTGTCTTGGCTAGTTTTATCCCCACTAAATACAAATTAGAGCTATCTGAAAGGAGGAAACCTCAATTGAGAAAATGTCTCCATAAAGATCTGGCAGTAAGGCATTAGTGTTCAGGGGGAGGGTTATCCTATTGTGGGTGATGTTATCCCTGGGCTGGTGGTCTATAAGAAAGCAAGGCGGGCAAGTCATTAGGAGCAAGCCAGTAAGCAACACTCCCCCATGGCCTCTGCATCAGTTCCTGCCTCCAGGTTCCTGCCCTGTTTGAGTTCCCATTCTGGCTTCCTTCAGTGATGGACTACAGTGTGAACCTATAAGACAAATAATCCCTTCTTCCCTTACTTGCTTTTTGGTCATGACATTTCATCCTATCAATAGCAACCTTAACTAAGACAGAGACGTTTTCTTTCTGGTAACTCTAGCCTGTGTCAAGTTGACATAAAACTATCCAGCACGATCATCCAGACCCAGGCTATTTGAGGAATAAGCATAGAGAAGATTACACACATTGTTTTCTGTCTCAGGGGACAGCAGACAGCCCAACTCTAAAGCAACTGCCCAATCTGGCAGTTTGTGGCCCATTCCTGCCTCAACGCTGCTCTATTTCATGAGGACTTTTCCTTTTTGTAAAGCTAAGATTGACTAAGTGAAAGGTCTTCATAGTTGGAGAAATTCCATTGGCCAAGGATCTGACATCACCCACTGAGTCTCCCACTCCCAAGAGTGAGACTTTATCACAGGTACCCAACGTCCAGCTGGATGCTTCAGCCAGGACCTGTTATACAATACTTACTTCTAGGTTTTTCAGAAGCCTTCCTGCTAGAGAGACATGGTTTACCTCACACCACCTCCCTACTCTGCCCCATGAGTTTATGGGCGAATGGAGAAGTGAGTGAGGTTTGATGGAAAGGCAAAAGTTCCTTAATGTATTTTGGCAGTCTTTTTCAAAAGTCCCTTTCCTAAATTATTCTTGCTGCTTCTTATACTTTAATTCATTTTGTAATGTTTATTTTTATGAGTACATCACGTGGCTCAGATCCAGCACATTGTAACGTCTATGATGCCATACTGCGGTTAGGCTCTACACTTGGCCCAACCCTTTGAAAACATTTGAAGAAGAGGGCAAATGTGTGACATACCCCGTTCAATTCTGGGAGTCCTCAACAGATGTAGTCCGAGTGCTCAGGGGAGAGAGCATTAACGTGGCCTCTGGCAGTGTAAGAAGGCTAGATGGTCCACAGCATCTATTACTCGGGCTAAATCATCAAATATTCATTTCAAAACATTAACGTGTCCTTGGAAGTGGGCATTGTTAACTTTATTCTTATAATTGCTGTAACTGTATAACAATTTTCAGACCTGTTTTTGTTTGTTTGTTTGTTTGTTTGCTTTAGAGACAAGCTTTCTTTGTGTAGCTCTGGCTGTCCTGGTATTTACTACGTAGACCAGGCTGGCCTTGAACTCAAAGATCCACCTTTCTCTGCCTCTCAAGTGCTAGGATTGAAGGTTGGCAGTTCAGACCCATTTTATAGAAAATATTCAGCCAGTTTCTTCCTGTGATTGCTTTCCAAACATCGAAGAATGCTCAAAGCTTGTGTCATCCAAACGAGCTTCTCTGAACTCAGCTCCTCCCACACTTCTCTTTCCCCTTTCTCAGCACAGCAAAGCTTCTCAAGGGAGTCACCCCCCCATTCCTCCTCCTCTCCCTGCTCGCCTCACCCTCCCTGATGCACCCCATCAGCATGAACATTAATGTTCCAGGTTGCTAGAGCAACCAGCAACTTTTCTGTCCTTGGCTTGCTCAGTTCTCAGCAGCGTGTCTTGGAGACTGTCAACATCAGCTCCGCTTCCAAACACTTGCTGCCCGTGGCCCCAGTATGACCTGCTCCGGCTTTTCTTCCCCTTTCTGTGGTTACTCCTTCTTAGCATTGCTTGCAAAATCACCCTCCTCTTGTGACTTCACAATGTGATTCCTAGAGGGTTTTTCCTAAGTCTCGTTCTCTTGTTCCTCAATAGGTTGCACGTGCAACCTCAGTGATCATCTGGACTTTAACACGCAAATCTAGGTCTTCAGACCAATTCTCTTTTGAGTCTCAGACTCGTATATATTAAAACCCTCATTGAAATGGTCTAAGAGGTACCCCAAATTCAACTTAGTTAAAAAGTAAAATCTATGGAGTCCTATCCCAAAACTGGTCTTTATTGGGTAGAAAAATTCATTTATGTAAAAGTGTAACTTCATTCTTTTTTTTTTTTTTAGAATTTTTTTTTGTCTCATGAGTGTTTTCTCTGTGTATGCATGTACATCTCTTATGTGCCTGGTGCCCATGGAAGTCAGAAGAGGGCACTACTAGATGCCCTGGAACTAGAATTTTTTTTTCCAGAACAGGGTTTCTCTGTGTAATAGCCCTAGTTGTCTTGGAATTAGCTCTTGTAGACTAGCTGGCCTCTAACTCACAGAGATTCACCCACCTCTGCCTCCCAAATGCTGGGATTAAAGGTGTGTGCCACCACTGCCAGGTGGAACTAGAGCTCTATAGGCCATCATATGGGTTCTGGGAACCAAACATGGGTCCTCTGCAAGAGGAAAAAGTGCTCTTAACTGTTAACCCTGAAGCCTCATTCTCGCTACCTTCTCTCTAGTCTCCCCAAGCTCAATTCAGCTTATTCTACTTAAGTATCTCTCTAGTGTGCCTGGAATTATCCGAATCTACCCCTCCCTTCTAAATTTGAACTGTCATCATCTTCCCTTGTACTTTGTCTGGCATGGCCTTCTAACTGATTTGCATATTTCTACACTTGCTGGAAAATTCTGTATGGGACCATCCACAAGATCACTTCAGAATCAGTATAACCAGAGGGTCCAAGTTCAGATCCCTGCACACTTATCAAGCAGCTCACAATGCCTCTAACTCAAGGATGGTTCAGTATACATAAATTAATAAGTGTAATCGAGCATATACATAAACTCAGGGAAAAAAACCCTCACATGGTCATTTCATTAGATGCAGAAAAGGCTTTTGACAAAATCCAACCTCCCTTCTTGATAAAAGTTCTGGGGAATCTAGGGATAAAGTGGACATATCTCCACATAATAAAGGAAATGTACTTCAAGCCCACAACCAAGATTGTGCCAACAGAATTGAGAAAAAAATGTCTTTACTACCTAGACGTTTTTCAAGGATTATTGTCTAGAAAATACACAGAACTGAAAATAATAAATATCAAAAAGATAAGCAACCCAACTAAAGATTTAGCCATGGAACTAGGCAAGTTCTCAAAAGAGTCAATACAAAGACGGAGCTGGGAGGCGCAGGCACCGGCAGACGGAGCTGGGAGGCGCAGGCAGGCAACGACGGCTGCCGCCGAGACTGGAGGGGACGAGCGCGGCGGCAGAGGTCGCAGGCGGCAGGGACCAGCGCGCAACACCGAGAGCAGATCGCCCCACTACAACTAAATCAAAGAGATCCCAAAGATCTTACAACAGAAAGATTTGAACACCCTAAC